>NC_133537.1:13101918-13432296 GCF_048544455.1 Silene latifolia | reverse complement strand
GGCTTTTCCCCCAAATGATTTTGCCTTGCAAAATTGACCTTGTAAATGGCTAATTGGTAGTATAGGGATCATAACCATGTATTTGTTTCGAATTTTCGTTGAGTTTTGAGCATTTGGGTGAAATTGAGACGGTTTCACAACTAAACCGTAAATCACTTCAAAAATAGCCTTAGGATTGCCCATTTGTGACGAAACTTGACATTTGGAATCCTTGCATGATGGGTAAACTTCCTATCATCTCGGAATTTTTATTTGTGATGGCTTTTTCAGGACACTTTCTAGGGCATAATCGCCGTTATAACGAAATGCTGTCGAAATTCCGACTCGAACCCATGACTAGGCTTCAACTTTGGCTTGACTTGACCCAAATTACCACATTAGTGGACGGGTTTGTGGAAAAATTGCCACGGATGGCGAGAAAAGAGCGACATCGGAGCTCTGAAAACTCGAAAATCCCCTAATTAAGGCTTGTCGTCACTTGACGCGGCCTAAATTCACTTTAATTTTGCAGGTGATGAGGCTTCTACGTCAGGGAGAGGTCCCATGGACGTGGACACTGCCATTGACCCTTCTCGTTTGCTTGAGGAGGCGTTAGAGCAGGCTTTTATTGCCGCGGTGACGGCTGCTGAGGACGAGGTCCTTGAGGAGGAGGTTTTTGAGGAAGAGGAGGCCCTGAGACGGGCCAACGTTTGACGGGGTGGTCCCCAACTGAGGGGAGCACCTGCGTGGGCTGAGACTTGGGACAATAGGCACCTTCTTTGGGCTGCAGGGGGTCACATGTCCTACAGGACGGTGAAGAGCTTGGTAAATCGAATTCATCACTCTTCATTCATCTACTTTCATTTCTATTTGTTATTCCTTTTCTTCATCATTCGAGTTAAAGATAGCTTTTGTGTCGAATCCAAATAGGAGGTCGGGAACATCAGATCGTTCTCGGGCTACACGACGGCGATGGGGTGCTACGAGAGGCTGTCAGCGGAGGAGCGAGCCATCATCGAGCGGGGAGCATTCGGTGCCTTGGTGCAGGCTTGGAGGGATATCACGAGGAGGAAGCTTCGGGCTAACCTCAGTCTCGTCCAAGCTTTCTTGGACCGGTTTTGGGACACGACCTCCACATTTCACATGCCTTTTGGTGAGGTGGGGGTCACTTTGGAGGATTACGGCATGATTTCTGGTTTGCCGTGTGGGACTGAGGTGGTGGAGTAGCCGGAGACAGCCATGAGGGTTGACTCGGCTGAGGCTAGGAGGTTGATCGGTGGAACCCGATCTGCCAAGGCCGCTGCGTGCCTGGATTGGTGCCTAGTTCTTATGTCATGGACTATTTTGCGGGGAAGACCCCGGCGTCGGTGATGATCGAGGGGAGGGAGACGGCTCCTCCTCCCTGTGCTGCAGAGTAGAGAGTCCGTTTGTGGCTCTGGTGGTTTCTGTCTTTGATCTACCTCGGAGACAAGGGAGAGAGGCTTTCGACGAAGCTCCTTCCCTTTCTTTCTGACCTGAGTGACCTATGTCGTTGGGACTGGGTCACTGCTGGTTTTGCGGTCCTCATTCGCTTTATGAGGGCCATGGTTCGTCCGGAGTTGATGAAGAAGGGGACTTCTCCTGCTGTTGTCGGCCCTGGGTTGTTGTTGGAGGTACGAACCTTCATTTCATTTCATGAAAGTTCATTTCCTTTTCTTATCGAATCACGAAAGATCGTTATTGAGTGTCTTGTTTTACAGGCGTGGGTGTACTCCTACTTTCCGGGCCTCGCGCCCAAGAGGACGGAGCCGGTGGAGAAGGCCTATCCCGTTGTGAGGGATTGGGTGATGTGTCGTACGAGGAGTCGGCGCTCCTTCCACGACGTGTGTCGACGGGAGGTGAACGCTCTTCAGTTGGATGGCGTGAGTACTTCACCTTACGTTGTTTGTCTTTCTTCTTTATTTTTAGAACTGATCATAAGGATGACCCTTCGTTTGCTTTTCTTAGTAGGTGCCCAGGCCTTGGACGGACTACGCTGGCGCTTCTCTTTTTGTGGCTAAGGTCATTCGACCTAGGAGCTCGAGCCGGTTGTTGTTGAGGACGTCGATGGGTCCTGTGTGGTACTTGGGCGAGCGTTTGGCTCGTCAGTGCTCTCGAGATGTCTTGACGGTTCCCATCGATCCTCCTCGGGCGATGTTTAGGGAGCCTTCTGAGGCTGAGAGGGAGGCTGACCTGGCTGGCGTCGGTGGTGACGCCCTCCTTCTTCCTGGCGAGGACTACTCGGCGTTCCTCTACGGGAGGTTGGCGTACTGGCCAGTCGTGGTAAGTGTTTTACTCTTTTTTTTTTATTATTTTGAGAACACAATGAATGATCATCGGTTAATGGAAATCACTTGACTTTGCAGGAGGTCGAGGCGGCGGGCATCAAGCCCCCAGAGTACCCCGAGACCCTTGAGTACACTCACGCGACGGGGATGACGACGATCTCCGAGCTTCGCGACTTTGATGCGGCGGTGAGAGATGCTGTCTTGGACGAGTGGCAGCATCTGATTCGGAGGGTGAGTCTCCTAACTTGTATAATTTTGTGTAAGAACACATTTGCTTGAGTTTGTCCAATCGTTAAGAATCTCTTCTTTTGAAATGTAGGTTGCGCCATCCCGGTTCGTGGCTTTATGGAGGGTAGCCAACCGGCTGCGGGCTACTGCCGTCGAGGCACTCGCTGGCGACCGAGGACGTCAGGTATGAACCTTCTGTTTACTTTATTTTCGAATTTTACTAACTTTCCTTATGTTTGAAATGATTGACATGAGCCAACTCTTGTTGTTTACAGAGGGAGCGTGAGCTGGAGCGAGAGCTTGCCCGATCCGGAGGAGACACTCGCTTCTTTGAGGGAGCTCGAGGTCCGCGACGCCGAGGTTGCTGCTCTTGAGGCGAGAGTTGCTGAGCTAGACGGCGACCAGCAGTAGCTTGTTTGTTGCTTTTTTTGTTTTTTGGCTGTATTTTTTACATTTTTAGGACCCATATTTTGGACATTCGGACTTTGTTTTGGGGCTCGAGCCCCAGTTTGGTGTACATATCCCCTCTTGATTGTATATGTGATGGTCTGAGTGCCTTTGCTGCTGGGTTGCTTTGTTTGTACCTGCAGGTTAGCTTTGAACAGGTTTGGTAGATGACGGTTTATGCCGTCATGCTGCCGAAATTTACACAGAAATCACACAGAACATACATTTGTACACATGGCCTAAATTAGCGCAAAACAACGACTCGGAAATGCAAAAAATGCAAAAAAATTGTCGGAAATGACCGAACGGTAGGGAGGGTTACCCCCTAAAAAAAGAAAAAAAAGAGAAACTTATAAATTTGAAATGTAATGTGGAACGGGAGTGAAATGATTCCCCAGAAAGAAACTTTAAAAAAAGAAATGTATAAGTTTGAAAATGAATGAATTAAATTGGTGAAATGATTCCCCCAAAAAAAAATGTATAAGTGTGCTAAGATGACGAAAATGTCGATATCGCCTCGAAATGTGTGCCTGTGGAATTAGGAAACACGAAACATGGCAATTTGACGATTTTACCAAAATAATAACCCGTACGAATAGGAAATTATTATTTGAGGAATTAGGAAAGATCCAACGCGGAAAATCACATAAACAAGGCTGAGGAAAAGGCGCAGCAAGAGCTGCGTCCCTTTGAAGAGGCGCAGCAAGTGCTGCGCCTGTTCCCCAGTGTATCCGTCCTGACGGATTTTAGGAAACAGCTTTTAGTATAAATAGAGACGTCGAGGGAGGTTTTATTCACATAATTCTTCCATCTTTCTTTCGTCTTATTACATAAAGGTCTCAAAATAAGCATACATCATGAATACTCTCGAAATTCATCTAAAAGAATGGACAAATGAGTTCTCTAATGTGGAGAAACACGACATGGGTGCCTATAACTTTGGATCACTTTTGAGATTGAAGTTGATCAAGGTGGTCAAACCGTTCCTAGATGCTTGTCTTGATTACTGGGACCCGAATTATCACGTATTTGCCTTCCCCGGAGGCGACATTTGCCCATTTCCCGAAGAAATTGCTGCGATTGGTGGTTGGGACCCGGAACATTTGCCTGTTATTCCCTCCACTTCTCAAGGGTATAAGAACAAGTTTAGGGACTTGCTTGGGTTGGCAAGAGCTGATGTGGACCGTCTTGTGACTTCTAAAGGGGTGCGAATGTTGGATTTCATCGATCGATTCATCAATAGGGCAGATCCCACTATCTCTTATGTTGTGAGGCGAAGGGCATTCGGGTTTTGCCTATTACATGTATATGTCCTTCAAGGGCATGTTGATGAGGATTTGAGAGGCGACCCTCGTTATTTGAGCTTGATTGAGCAAATGGAGCTGCGCAGGATCCCAGCTTGCCTGTGTTTAGGAGAGATCCTGTTGGGGTTAGATAACAGGAAAGCCAATCATGACCTTCCTTATCTGGGGAGTCCCATTATTTTGCAGGTAAAAGAATTTTTCTTTTTTCTTTTTTTTTTTTTGTTTCTCTGTTCGTTTCTTTTTCTTTTTTTTTTTTGTCTAATTCCTGCTTTTGGTAGGTCTGGCTTATAGAGCGTCTTCAATTGATCGAGCCCCCAGTTAATGTTCCTGCTTATCATGCTCGCTCAATTGCAATGAGGACCGGGCTCTACATGGTGGACTTCACTCGAGTCTGCAACTACTGGGAAAACAAATTGAAGAGTGAAGATGGCCCCTTGATTAGATGGATCGTACCATGGTGGCATCTTAAATCTGTCACTAGAGTATCATCCTTGGACCCTACCCGGTCTGTGCGCATCCCTGGCTTGGAGTTTATGACATGCATCTTCCCGGAGAGGTTGATGAGGTAGGTTGGGTTGAAGCAGATGATTCCGAAGCTTGACACTGTCTCGCAGACTGCCGTGGCGCTTACTATTGAGAGTCGAAGAGAATGGGCCATCAAATGGGCTCAAAGGAATATTTGGTTCTTGAACTCTTCTGTTAGTGCTCTATGGGTGTCGGATTCCTATCTGCGGTGGAGGAAAGCTACTACTCCGGAGGAGCGCGAGAGACTGAGGAAACGCGAACCTGTTGACTACAAGGTTCGTGAGGTAGAAAAGGAGAAAGAGAAGCATCTGACCGAGGGAGAGGAAGAAGCCGGGTTTCGAGTTGTTCGTCCTTCGAAGAAACCGAAGACTTCTCCCGCCGTCGAGATGGTGGTTGACAAGAATGGCAAGGCCAGGCCACGAGAGAGACCATTGGTGATTAGGTCGGAAGTGGCGCAAGAGCGTCCGGCTCGAGGTCGGGACAAGATGTATGATAAAAATGACAAAGGCAAAGGGAAAATGGAAGAATAGCCTAAGTCTTTATTATTATTTTTATTATTATTGTAATAAGAAGGTGGGGTTTTTAGAATCCTAGCCTATTTTTATTTTTATATCCTTTATTATGTAGCGTATTATTATTAAAAGAAATGAAAATAAAAGAGGTTGATTGGTTATGAAACCGTTATGATTTTCTATGATTATTCTTGTCGAATTCCAAATGCATTCGCAAATGTCCTTCTATTTACATTTAAAATAATTAATGGGTTGTATCCTGTGAAGGATTGCCTACGTATTCATTTAAAGAAATGAAATCAAACCCTTGCGCGTAGTTCAAGTAAATGTAAAAGATTAATTGTTCTAAGTAAGAGCTTGTGATGAACTTAGAAAATAAGCATGAGCTTTACTTACTCCTAAAATGCATTTCAGTTTATTTGATGATATGAGGATGACAAATTGTCAAAATGCAAGAGCAAGATGACATTAGCTTATTTCAGCTTGGCCAGGGGCCTTTTATTTCGTGCCACAAGAGCGACACGTGAGGTTACGCGAGGCGCGTTTTTTTTTTTTTTTTTGCTCTTATTCTAGGCATAGTAACGTTTCAGTTGGTCGAGGTTTGTCGGGTTAGCAAATTCGTTCCCATCTAGGTCTATGATTCTAACCGCACCCCCTGGAAGTATGGACTTGACTAGAAATGGCCCAGCCCAATTGGGGTTAAATTTTCCCCGTGGATCGACAGGTAAAAGAGCTGTAATTGATTTGAGGACCAAGTCTCCTTCTTTTATATTCCTTGGCTTAATCCTTTTGTTGAAGGCTCGTTTGATACGTGCTTGGTATGTTTGCACATTATGTAATGCACGTAACCTTCATTCATCCAGGAGGATGAGTTCTTCATATCTATCCCTCTTCCACTCGGCTTCTGGAATTTGACTGGTTGTACAGCTTCCATGCCGTAGGTCAAATAGAAAGGGGTGGCCCCAGTGGGCGTCCTAACAGATGTACGGTATCCCCATAAAGAAAAGGGTATCTTGCTTGGCCAATCTCTATAGTTGTCAATCATTTTATTGAGAATCGTGACAACGTTTTTGTTTCCCGCCTCTATCGCGCCATTGGTTTGTGGTCAATATGGCGAGGAGTGGTGATGCTTGATTTTGTACTTGGCTAGCAATTGCTTAAATTAGTCTCAGCTTGGAAATGTGATCCATTGTCACTGATGATCTCATGTGTGCAACCATATCGACAGATGATGTTGGTTTGTATGAACTTTGCCACGTTCTTGGCTGTAAGACTGGTGTAGGAAGCCGCTTCTACCCACTTGGTGAAGTAAACGATTGCTACTAGGATGAAACAGTGACCTCATGTTCCTGCTGAAGTGATCTTGTCGATGATGTCAATTCCCCAAGCAGAAAATGGCTAGGGAGATGTCATGGGGTAAAGCAATTAAAGAGGGACATGTTGCACATTCCCGAAGATTTGGCAATTATGGCAATGTCTTACATATTTGATGCAATCGGATTCCATCGTGGTCCAATAATACCCCAAACGTGTGATTTTCTTTGCCATCATGGGTCCACTCATGTGAGGGCCACATTCTCCATCATGGACTTCTTCCATCACTTTCCGTGCCTGTGAATGATCAAGACAACGTAGGATTACACCAAGAGGTGTTCTTTTGTATAATTCTCCTTGCATGAGAACGTATTGGGAAGCTAGAAAGCGGATAGCGCGTTGTCCTCTTTTGTCCATTTCTGGTGGATAGGTGTCATTGAGTTTGAAGTTTAGGATCGCTTGGAACCAAGGTTCCTCTGTGATTTCCTCTTAATCGGTAATTTGGTGCACATAAGCTGGCTCTTACCGTCGTTCGATGCGTAGAGGCATTTCTACCATGCTATCCGGCATATTAATCAAAGATGCAAGTTTTGCAAGAGCATCTGCAAATTGATTCTCCTCTCGAGGTAGGTGTAGGTAGGTTACTTGATCGAAGAATTGGGCTACTTGGTCTATTCTGGCTTGATAAGGTACTAAGCTTTCACTTCATATTATCCAAGATCCCGTAATTTGGTTGATGATCAAAGATGAATCCCCATGCACTCGAAGATTCTTGATGCCTAAACCTACTGCTGCTTGCAATCTAATGAGACAGGCCTCGTATTCTGCAGCGTTATTTGTCACCTCGAAGTCGAGTTTGACAGAGATTGGTGTATGCTCGCCTTCAGGAGAAATGAGCAACACTCCTATTCCAAATCCTCTTAAGTTCGATGCTCCATCAAAATAGAGGTCCCAAGAGTCTACATTGGTTTGGAGTATATCCTCATCCGGAAACGACCAGGTGTCTATCGCTTGTGTATCATTAATGGGATTTTCTGCGAAGAATTCGGCAACGGCACGCCCCTTTATAACTTTTAAAGGTACATACATGAGATCGAACTCTGAGAGCATCAAAGTCCATCTTGCTAGGCATCCATTGAGAATGGGTTTCTCGAAGAGGTATTTGACAGGATCCATTTTGGAGTATATTTTGACGGAGTAGCTGAGCATGTAATGGCGTAGCTTCTTCGTTGCCTCATGTTGTACTTCCGCAGCCTTGAGAATAACTTGCGAAGGTTCGCGATGTGCCCCTCTATTTCCTTGGACTTGAAAATCACGTCATCTACGTATACCTCAACTTCTTTATGCATCATGTCATATAAGAGCGTAGTTGTGGTGCGTTGGTATGTAGCTCCGGCGTTGATTAACCCAAACGGCATAACCGTGTAGCAATAGATTCCCCATTGAGTGATGAAGGCGGTCTTATGCATATCTTCTATGGCCGTCTTGATCTGGTTATATCCTGCGTATCCATCCATGAAGGATAGTAACGCGTGATCTGCTGTATTATCCACGAATATGTTGATATATGGTAGAGGAAAGTCATCCTTAGGACTTGTTTTGTTTAAGTCTCTAAAGTCAACACAAACACGGATTCTCCCATCCTTTTTGGGTACGGGTACTATGTTAGCTACTCAGTCTGAGTACTCGGAAACTTTGATGAACCCGGCTTTGAATTGTTTATCGACTTCTTCTTTGATCTTGAGAGCCCATTCTGTCCTCATTCGACGAAGCTTCTGTTTCACGGGTTTAAAACCTGGTTTGATTGGGATTCTATGCTCTGCGATGTCCCTGTCGATCCCTAGCATGTCTTTGTAGGACCAAGCAAAAACGTCTTTGAACTCGTGCAGGAGGTCTATGAAATTGGCTCTTTCGGTAGGGCTCAAGGTCGTCCTTATCCTAAGTTCTTAGGGTTCTAGTTCAATTCCTACATTGATGGGTTCAGTATTTTCTATCACTGGTCCCCCTTCCCCCTCTTGTAGTATTTCTTTGGCTATGTAGGGAGGTATTTCGATTGAGTCTGGGTCTGGGTCATCCTCATTATCATCGTAAACAGAATTGCATTTAAGATAACACGAAGAGTAAGCAGAACCTGATTTATTCATATTAAAATTTGAGAAAAGTTGAAACAAAGAAGCCATCTGATCTGTAGTCAGTGGCGGTAAAGGGACGGCCGTTGGGACATTTTCCGAACTACTGTTACTACTTGACACTAAGCTAGGAGAAACAAGGGGAGTGGGAATGACGACAGGAGGAGACTCTCTAGGAACTTCTCTAGACTCCAACTCTAACTCCGACTCTGACTCTGACTCGAATTCATCGTCTTCTGGTTCTCCTTTGAACATCTCTCCTTCTCCAGTGGTGAGCTTGAAGAGTCTTCCTTGATTGTTTGTCCACTTGATCGACTTTCTCCATCCTTTCTGCCGATTGGTGTTGGTTTTTGTGCCCAGTGTAGTAATGATCTCATCTATGATGCTTTCGGCGCTTTTGATTAAGGGAAGATCTTGGAGGTAGACATCTTCCTCGCTATTTGCCCATATCCCATTGATTACCTCCTCTTTTGGGGAGATAAGATGTGAGAAATCTAAGGTAGATTCTTCACTTGTAATCATCAGAACTCCAAGAGGATTCTGAGTGTTGTTAGGCTTACCTCCAGGTGGTATTGGTAGGCGACCGTCTTCAATCATGTCTTGAAGTACATTTTTCAGTTTGTAGCATTTCTCTGTATCATGTCCCTTGCCTCTATGGTATTCGCAGTACGAATTCTCATCCCAAAACTTGGATTTCTTTTCTGGTTCAGGTGTAGGGCCTATGGGTTGAAGTTTACCCAGTTTCATCAACCTTTTTAGAGCGTTGGAATACGTGTCCCCTAGATTTGTGAATTTACTTAGTGAGGTACTCTTCTTAGATGGCTCGAGAAGGTTAACTTCATCGGTTTTGCTAGTAGAGCCGTAAGAACGACTTGTTGAGCCTTGATATCCACGACCTACCGTTTTGGACAAGAGTCCTTTACGGATGTCATCTTCGATCCTTGTTCCTAGTACGGTTAAGTCTTTGAAGGTCTTAATGTTTTGGAACCTCAAATGATTTGCATAGATGGGCTTTAGGTTGTCCACGAATTTCTCCACGAGGGTAGCTTCATCTGGACGTTCAACAAGTTGAGTACTATTCTTCCTCCACCTACTTAGTAAGTCGGTGAAACCTTCTTTGTCATTTTGGGTAAGAACCTCTAAAATGCGCATGTTGACTTGGATTTCAGCATTATCCGCGTATTGTTTGGCAAACTCAATTGCGGCATCATCCCAGGTAGCGATCTTCTTATGTTCTAGAGAATAGAACCATTGTTTTGGGATGGTGTCAAGAGATGAAGGAAAGATCCTTAAGAACATCTCGGGTTTAATGCCTTTGATAGACATGTAATCCTTGAAAGCACGGATATGGTTCAAAGGGTTTTCATGCCCCTTGAATTTAGGGATATCTGTCATGTTGAAGTTGGTTGGCAACTTGGAACTCACGGCTTCATATTTGCGATTATTTTCCCTATAAATGTCATCCCCTTTGAGATACATCAATTGTTCTTCCAAGTATTGGAGTCGTTTCTCAGCTGTAGTCATACCTATGGGAGGGATTTCGTCTCCGAAGTTATTCACAAATTCATCAGACACTTCACTTTCTCGAGGAGGCATCCTCGTTTCTACGGCATATATTCGGCCCTCGATTGTGTCAAGGCGATCGTATACTTGGTCTTGAGTGACTTGGAGACGAGATAGCGCGGCTAGGATTTGATCATTACCATTCTGGAGTTGGTTGAAGTTCACGTCGCTTGTTTCAGGCATCTTGGAAACTGGATAAGAGATCGACGACGAATCAAAACACGATCGACCATTCTAGCACACTTACTCGGAAAAAAAAATGTTTTGACTCGTGAAGTGAGAGTGTGCCACTTGTGTCAAGTGAGTTTTGAGTAAATGGCGAAGTTTGAAAATGTTGGTCCTAGTCAACTTTAGTGTAGTTGTAGGGGTGGACTCGAAGTGAGGTTTTGAAATGGGTTTTAAGGCCCGAATTTTGACTCGATAATTGGACAGAGTTTCGAGTGGTTTTGCGCTAATGTTAGGCCTAAGTTTCGAAATTTTTACATTTTGAAAGAGGTTTTGATTTTACAAAAATCGTCATGGTTTTGTTTAGAAATGGTGATCACATATGGTACAAACATTATACAAGCATTATAACGGGATGTTGAGTGCATTTAGAAGGGTTTTGGTTTAAAGGGTGGGTTGCCATACCGAACAATCAAACCCGAGGTCTGTGGAGAGGCTCGTACCAAACAAGAGTAAGGTCGATTCCTAGTCCATTTCCTCAAGTAGTGAAAGTCCTTGATACAAACAAGAGTAAGTACCATGGTATGGATGACGTCAATCGCTATCCATCCCTGGGCCCAAATAAGAATTAGGACCGTTTAGACGGGATGATTGGTCGAATGGGTTGGGTTGGGCCTAAGAAGGCCGAATGAAATGATCTAGGAAGACCGAGTTATGAAAACCGACAATTGTCTTGTACAAACTATTCCCTAACCTTGTTCAAGTTTCACCCTTTTGGCTACACGTAAGTGTATTATCCCCAGCGGAGTCGCCAAACTGTGGACGCGGGCCCATGGGGGCGAAAAGCGAAGCAAGCTTTTCACTCTTTGGTTTATTTGCATTTGTGGAGTCTCCACCAATTTATTGTGGAAAATTGGAAACCGTTCGAATACCTCGTGTCATGTCAAGACACAAAGTAGTGACATAGACACTAAGCACTCGTTACACTTAGCATTTTATCTCTAGAATGACTCTCATGGATGCCAATGAACACGGATGTTCACAGAGATCTGGAGTAAGGGGTGAGGGTACGTATTAGGAAGCTCTTTTGATCGAACACCTAATCCCGCTCGCCTCGATAGCGGCCTCTACTAATGATTAGGGAAATTATCTATACTCGATATATTGTCTATTATATGCATGCAATTCAACATCCATTAGATTAATCCTAGCATGTGAGAATTAACTAAGTCGGTGAACACGTGATTAGCAAACAATTAATGTCGAGGTAGGAATTTAGGTTGATTACATGTGAGAGCATACAATCAATACAATAAAAGAAATACAATAATAATACAATAAAAGAAATTACAATAATTACATCGGATTTAAAGATTTATGTCGAAAATACATTTAAAACGGATTTTTTAGAAAAGAAAGAATAAATGAATTAACGAACAGAAATTAGGGGTGATAATACGAATAATAGTTAATTAATACGTAAACTAAACTAAGTCAAAGCAGAAACGGGAGTTCAGGGACAGAAATCAACCGGGAACATGCGGAGTAGAGCTGCGTCCCTTGGAAGAGGCGCAGCAGTCGCTGCGTCTGTTCCTGGGTTGAGTTCTGGCTGTGAAGCCGGAACCGCAACTCGTTAGTGTTAATTGGTGAATTTAATGATCGATTAATGAATAATTGACTCGGATGGAAGTGATTAACATATTATTTACATGTGATTGAGGTCATAAAAACGATGAAACATGAATAAAACTGATTAGGACGAATATACAAGATTAAAAGGTTAATTACGGATTAACAAACTAAACAAATTAATTATATTAAATAGATTATTAATGACGAATTAATGATGGTGACGGATGAATAACAGATACAAATTTATCAAAGATGAATTCCAGAGGTTCAATATGGGTAAATCGAATCTCTAAAACCCGAATTGATTTTAATGACGAAAACCCGCAAATATGGATTACTTGGGATTTAAGTCGAGTTTGAAAGATGAATTAATTATGAAGAATTATGAATTGCAGGTTAAAATTATCATGCTTAAATTGTCGTGTTAATGAAACAATGAACAATCGAAAACAAAGCGAAGAACAAAAGGACGAACAAAAGACGAAGGAAGAAGAAAGGAAGCAGGAACTGCGGCAGCCTCACGAAGAGGCGCAACAGGTACTGCGTCCCTTCGAAGAGGCGCAGCAGTTGCTGCGTCCTTTCTCGACGGTTGTCTTCTGATAATCCGAAAAAAGGGTTTTTAAACAAGGTTTTATAAATTGGTTTTAAGCATATTTTCGACATAAATCTTACAATATTAATTATGATAATAAAGAACAATAAACAAAAGAAGGATTTACACCCTCAGACTTACATGTTTGACGAAACGAGATGAACTAAGTTAACGTTTAGTGATGCTCGACTCGAATGTACGACGAAAGTGCCCTCTAGGAGGAAAGAAACAAAGTTGATTAATGTTGATTGATGTGGAGTTGGTCAAATTGGTCGGTCATGCAAAATGAGGCTGGTACTCAGAAAGATCCGAGTTTACGTGGTCGAAAGTTCAAGCACGTAGACGCCAAAAAGTAAGAACGTGGTCTAGAATGCAAAGGGAGAAAAGAAGGGCGGACACTCGCATGAGAAATATGTGAGACCGAAGGTCTCTATTTATACTAATCACACGGAGGAAATAGGGTTTTCGGAGAAACTTTGAAAGTGAATCTCGAAAAGATACGGAAAATACGCAGAAAAAGGACTAAGGAAGAGGCGCAGCAGGCACTGCGTCCTTTCCTCGGTGGTTTCCTCCTGCGGAAGAAAGATTTCCGCGTTTTTATTATGGAATAACGGATTAATCTCGTTTCCTTAATATTTTGTGTGAATATTACGGGAGATATTTTACCAAAGATTAAAAGATTGGAAAATATGGAATAGAAATATCCGGAACATTCCAGAACATTCTGACTCGGTTTTAGAAAATGAAGACGGTTTTTTGACCCGGACTCCAAATGTACTCTAATTACTGTCAAAACGACCGTATCAGCAAGTAGATGACAATTAAGAGGTAGACAGAAGTGTTTGAGCGACCACTTGACGATAAACTTACGAACTATCACAAATCGTTCCGTATACCAAACATGCGGCTCAATCATCACTGGGTGGTTTGCGGGAGGTGCAGAAATGAGGTATCTACAGCTTCATAAGGATGCGGAATTTATATTTGATGAAGAGTGCAAGGAAGCTTTTGACACTTTGAAGAGCAAGCTAGTTTCGGCCCCGATCATCCGAGCTCCGAATTGGGATCTCCCCTTTGAGATCATGACGGACGTGAGTGACTTTGCCATTGGAGCCGTATTGGGGCAAAAGGAGGACAAAACTTCATATGTAATTCAATACGCTTCTTCCCTTCTCAACGATACCCAAAGGAACTACACTACCACCGAGAAGGAATTCTTGGCGATGGTATATGCTCTTGAGAAGTTTCGATCGTACTTATTAGGAGTCAAGGTAATTGTCTACACCGATCACAAGTCCATCACTCAACTTGTGAGCAAGAAAGACACCAAACCAAGACTTATGAGATGGGTTCTCCTACTAAGTGAATTTGACATAGAGATAAGAGAGAAAAAGGGGTTGGCAAATGTTGTGGCCGACCACCTTAGTCGACTACAACTCAATGATGAACAAATGCAAAGAATGGGGGTGGTTGATGGAAGTTTACCTCATGAATCTCTTTATGCTTTGAGGATGACGGAGCCATGGTACGCCAACTTGGTAAATTACATGGTGACCAAGAAGTTTCCAACTTCTTTGTCATCAAGTCAAAGGAATAAGATCAAGGCCGATTCCCGGTTTTACATATGGGATGATCCTTATCTATGGAAGATGTGTCAAGATCAAGTCATCCAAAGGTGTGTGCCAGATGTAGAGATACCGCCTATCCTCAAACATTGCCATGAATATGCTTGCGGAGGTCACTTTGGACCCCAAAGGACGGCCTGGAAAATTCTTGAAAGCGGATTCTATTGGCCAAACATCTTTAAGGATGCTCATATTTTCACAAAGACTTGTGACAAGTGCCAACGGGTTGGAAATATATCAAGGAGGAACGAAATGCCTCAACAACCCATGCTATACCTAGAGGTCTTTGATGTGTGGGGAATAGACTTCATGGGACCATTCCCCAAATCGGATGGCTATCTTTATATTCTATTGGCGGTAGACTGTGTTTCAAAGTGGGTTGAGGCCATACCAACTCGGAATGATGATGCAAGAACGGTCTCAAGTTTTGTTCAAATCATATTTTCTCAAGGTTTGGCTACCCAAGGGCGTTGATAAGTGACCTAGGGGTTGTTAAAGAAGTACGGGGTCGTGCACAAAGTCTCCACCGCTTACCACCCACAAGCAAATGGGCAAGCGGAGGTGTCTAATCGGGAGATTAGGGTATCTTACAAAAAACAGTGAATCCCGATAGAAAAGATTGGAGTCAAAGGTTGAATGACGCTCTTTGGGCGTACCGCACCGCCTACAAGACCCCAATTGGTATGTCCCCGTACCGACTCATCTATGGAAAGGCATGCCACCTTCCTTTGTTAATGGAGTATAAAGCCTATTAGGCCATCAAATCTTTCAACCAAAGCATAGATGATGCGGGCCTCCATCGGAAGCTTCAACTCCAAGAAATTAAAGAAATTCGTCTTGACTCCTATGATAATGCCGCCATATACAAGGAGAAGGCTAGGGTATGGCATGACCGAATGATAAGTCGGCGGGAGTTCAAGGAGGGCACCAAAGTTCTTGTCTTCCAAAATAGGCTCAAGTTATTTTCCGGAAAGCTAAGGTCAAGGTGGTTTGGACCTTATATTGTAAGGAAAGTCCACCCGCATGGAGCGGTGGAAGTTGAAAACCCAAGCACGGGAAAGATGATCAAAGTGAATGGACAACGTCTCAAGCAATATCATGAAGGAATGGAGCCACAAATGGTGGAAGAAGTCATTTTGGAAGACCCAATTTATCAAGCATGACACAAGAGAAGCACTAAGTCGAGCCATCGACGTTAAAAATACGGCAACCTTTGTAAATACACTCTCTTTAGCATTGAATTTACCGCTTTCCATAGGTAGAATTTAAATTAAAGTCATTTAAAATTCCGTCATTTATATTATTGTTGATACAATGCATTAAACATTCAATGAAGTTACTAACATTCTTTTAAGTAATGAAGGATTTTGGGAAGCCATTTTTGAAGTGAATGATGGAACACGGATGGGAAATAATGAAGCAAAGGCATAGTCGGGTCAAGCATCAAAGGAAACACACCCAAAAGCGAACAAAAAGCCAAAGAAATAAAACTCAAAAAAAAAATCGGAACAGGCCCAAACCGCAGCCTGCGGCCCTCACTGGAGCCTGCGGCGTGTACCGGAGCCTACAGTTTGGTCTGATTTTCTTTTCTAAGGCTTCAAAAAAACCCGACTCATTCCCTTCTTCCTCATTTGTTTCGACTAACACACAAGAGCAACACAAACCCCTACCAATCGACATCCCTCCTCACCTCACCAAAATCCCTCCTCAATCACTTAAACTTTCAACAAATTCACCATTTCTTACCCAAATCTCTTCCTTTTCATCAACAACACCAATTAATCTCTTCAAAATCACCCAAATTTCAGAATTTCCCCTATTTTGCTCAAGAACCCTAGAAAATCCGGGTACCAATTGAAGCTTCAAGAGGACAATTAAAGGGTCAAGAAGGGGTTCACTAACATCCATTGACAACAACAAGCAACAAATTGTGGAATTCGATGAGGTATAAACACCTAACCAAACTTGCAATGCTTACTTAGTTAATAATTCAAAAATTAGCTTAATCTAGTTAATTCTTTGAATTATTGTTGTTTAATTGTTGTTATTGTTCTTGTTGGTGGTAAGAATTTTCTGGGTAAGGTAGGAGGAATCATCAAACACCATTTTTAACTTGCCTTAAGTTATTTTGTTGATTTGCCTCAAAGAGTGCAAAACAATTTTTGAGTGATTATTGTTGTTGGTAGTCTCTAAATTCTTTGTAGGAACAATGACAAGAACACGAGAACCTACTTCAAGGAAAGGTAAGAAACGGGTGGTGGAGGAACCGGAGGAAGAAATTGAAGAGGGTAGTGAGGAAGAGTGTGAGGAGGTATACATGGGGTAGGAAAACATGACCGCAAAACACAAAAAAATCCATGACCAGCTAGTAGAGCCTAGACGCCATCCCCTTACTACCACCACTTTCCTTGATGACGGCAATTTGGAGGCCCTTGGCCTCATGGAATTTGCTAGGCCTATGATGAGGAAAGTTGGATTTGAGTACTACTTGACCGATGACGGTTGGCACGACACTTACCGTTCCTATACTTATGAGTTCATTTCTACGGTATCCGAGGAGATTGTGCCGGAGAGCGGTGAGAAAGTTGTTAAATTCCGATTGAACAAGAAGTGGCATACGGAGACCTATGACACAATAAGAGAGATACTTCACTTTTCCATGCCCCCTTCCGACATCATTGTGGCCCCGGGGAGACTTGAGTACTTGTGGGAGGAATTAACGGGTACGAGAGTCACAAATAAATATGACAAAGTTTCCCAAATCACCAATCCCGCCATCCGTTTATTGGGCTGTTTTCTCACCTCTCTTTTCACTTCCATGGGTGAACCCACAAAAGTCAACCGAGCCGTGAGGTCTTGGATTTATACCATGTTGCCGGACGGAGTTGGGTGTCCGGATTGGGCTAAGCTCTTCATTGATTCTTGCATCAAACATCGCACCAAGCAAGGGGGTAGAAAAATTAACCAAGGTGGGTTAATATCTTTATTTGTGGATTATTATGAGGGGGGTGTCCCCGACAATCAAATGTAAACAAGTGTGGGGGATGTAATGTGTACCATAGAACGGCTTTTGAGAAATACAAAATGTTCCACGTTCTTAGTACAAGACCCTTGAGAGGAATATGGTTGGGAGCACATGAACAAGGCTACCTAGTTCTTCCTAGGCCACCAAACTCCCCACTACCAAGCGGGCACATGGCACGTGAATTCTTTTGTCATCCCGACCCGGAGGCACCCAACTTGTTAGCCCAAAGTCAAAAAGGAGGAGGAGATGAAATAAGAGAAGAAGGAAGTATGGTTCACCATCTTGAGAGTACTTCCCATCAACCTACCTTCCCCACTCACACCACCCACCAAGACACCCCTATGTATGAAGCGGGGGGAAGCTCTAATGCCCCGGTTGCCCCATGGCAACAAGCTATGTATGACTACTTCAAAGATACAAGGGAGGTTTTTACCAATATTAGTGGAAGGGTGGAAGAAAACCGGGCTTGGAAACAACAACAAACCCCAAGATTGGAAAACATAGATCAATGGAGAAGCGTGGTTGATGAAAGGGGAAGATTGATAGAGGAGGCCGCATCGGCTCAAACGGTCTTGATGAGAGAAATGATTGCCAATCAAGAGGCTAACCGTCTTTGGCAACAACAACTTGACCAAACAATGACGGCCAATGCGAACATGTGGAAAGAGCAAAATGAGTGGAGAAGCCAAATGGACCACCAATTTGGGGTCCAAAATGAAAGATATCATGAATATGTCCAAGATTCATACCACGATGCAAGGATCCAAGAGGACACACTTGGGATAGTTAGTGGACTATTTGGCATGTCTCTTCACCCAACAAACCCACCCTCCATCACCCAAGAATTTGTGGACCAAAGCTATGCCCGGGCAACAAGAGAAAGAGAAAGAAGATGGGAGAACCACGACACTTATGATCAAGGGGGTGCCTCGGGTTCTCATGATTGAAGAGAAGATTGTGACCTCCTCCACATTGAGGACAATGTGGAAAGCAAGTGTGGGAGAGGAGTATGAATTGTAAGTATATGTAAATTTCTTGGATGTTTATGCATTAAAAAAAACAAATGAAAATCCCGGCTAGGTGAAAACCCACAAGGGTGGGCACCTAAGGCAAGATTGGGAAGGTGGCCGAGGACGAAATGAAAACCCAAAAGGGCCTTCCGGGTAAAATGAAAAATAGAGAAACGAGCCACCATGAGGGGAAAGGAAAAGCTAAGGTGAAAACCCGAAATGGCACCTTAGGCAAAATGAGGGATTTAAAAAAAAAAAAAAGAAAAAAAAAAAAAGAAAAAAAAAAATTGAAAAATGTAACACCAAAAAGATGGAGGGATAAGAAGGGAGTGATAAGGAGGGTCTTGGAAGGAGGTTAGATTAGGATTTAATTACTTTTTGAGTCACAAAATTTTTTCCAAATTGGTGGTTTTCATATGGCTACTTGTGTTGTTGATTTTCTAGGTGTTTGGCCAAGCATGTAGCATGATGTTTCCTTTCATAGAATGATAAGGGGGTGTCATAAGTGGTGATGATGAATGTGATTTATAGGAGGATCTTGATGGGTCACTTTGCTATTGCCTTGGGATAAGGCAAGAGTGACCATTACTACTTCTTTGGTGATATAAGAAGGGAGGATGTGCGTGATGAGTCGGAGATGGGTTGTATCGTGTCTTTGTGTGAGGGAAGATATAAGGAGGGGGAGTGAGTGAAGAGTGTGTGTTAAAAATTTGAGTCTAGATTTTCTTTTTATCAGTGTACTGTTAATGAGGGGGATATAAGAAGGTAGTCGTGAGGGAAGAGTGATCAATTACTCTCATGCTCACCTATAGGCTTATTGATAAGTAGCATTTTAGTCGTATTTTGTCCCGCATTTATACCTTATTCTGACTCGATTTTGTGTACTTAATTGTCTAAAAAGCTCATTTAATTACTAATTTATAATAATTAATCGTATTGGTTATATTTAGTAATTAGTTGGATTTTTATTTAATAATTAACATTAATATCGTTTCATTATAATTTGTAGGCGAGGCGATATAATAAAGTGGAGATTCGAGTAAGAATAAAGGGGAACGGAAATCGAGGAGTGAGACGGGTCACGGAGCAAAGCGTGTAAATCAAATGAAAACCAAAGAAATGGTCCAACAAAATCTGACCATTTGACAAAGTCAACCCTTGACTTTGACTCAAGCATCATCATCATGCATCGTCCCCTGCTTCAGTCACCATTGATGAACCATTCGTCTTCCACCTTCGTCATTCCATTCACACCATCACCAATCACCATTCTCGATCAACCTCCATTCACCATCACTAACCTCATACACCACCAGTCCAATTCACCATCAACAATTCACACTCTCGCCTGACCTGCACTCCAATACCAGCAATAACCCGCATCTCCCCTGCATCAACCCGACACCATGGCTCCCCTGCAACAATCATCATCACCATTAAAACCACATCTCCATTCACCAATCATTACCACCACCGTCGTATCATCATCTCCCACCATCAGCCACCATCAAATCAGCAGCCCATCAACGAAGCCCAGAAACCCGACACCACCTCTGCCAATCAACAACAACAGTAACTACATCATCGTCAAAGAACAATCAAATCTGAACTCGGGACCAAAACCGAGTTAATATGGAACAAAGTTTCTCCATGTCGGTGCCCCGGCAGTCGACATCCTCAACCGGCAGAACACACCAATTTGTTCTCTTTTTTGTGAAGTCCTCGTTGCCGGTATAGGGACCGGCAGCCGTCATACCGGCAAAACGCACCAATTCAACTCCCTCGCATCATTTTTGTGCTCCATGCCGGTGCCCCGGCAGCCGGCTAGCCGGCACAACACACTTCAAGCTTATTTCTTCCCTTTGCTTCATTGACCTCGCTGCCGGCACAAGCCCCGGCCGCCGGTGGACCGGCAGGACACCACATTGCTGCGTTTTATCCTCACCCGTGTTTCCCCTTCCCCTTTTTCCTTTTTCTTTGTTTTTTAATTGTTTTGTTTTGTGTAAACAAAGTGTCGATTAGTTGAGTTGGTGGGGGTTATTAGGATTATTATTAGGATTAATATTATTATTATTATTATTATTATTATTCTTAGTAGTAGTAGTAATTAGTAGTATTATTAATTAATAAATTAGTATAAAAAGAACTACCCATTACAACTAGACATTGGACACCCTTACTCATTACTTTACCTTAGAATTAAATTAGACTAGTTCATCTTATTCTCTCTCAATATTGTAAAACCCTCATATTTCCTCTCTTATTTTCATTCAATAAAAAGTTGTTATCTTTCTTTAATTATTAGTTTAATTCTTCTTTTGTTCATTCAAGTTCTTCTCTTTTCATTAGTTTACAATTAGTAATTTTGGGTTGTATTTGGGGAATTGAAGAATCCTTCCATATTTCAATCCAAGTTCCTTTCTTTGCTATTGAGTTGGTATAATTTCTCTTCCTAATTTCATTTGTTTACATTTATTTTTCTTTCAAGTTTAATCTTAATTGTTTATGTTAGATTGTTGTTATTCTCTCTCTTGTTCATCTTTTCTCTTCTCACCATTGTTGTTTACAAGATTGAATCTTTGATTTCTCATGTTAAAGATTGAGTCTTTGTGTTTATTGAGTTAAAGTTTGTGCCTTTATTTTAATCTTCATTGTTTCTTGAATTAAATTGTCTTTCCTTATAATTTAAGTTGGATTGTTGCATGATTAGTAATAGAATTTGTACTTCCATCATGATTATGCATAAAGTTTCCATCTTTGTTGTTTCTCTTGCAATTAGGAACATGATTAGTGAGTAGTCTTCCACTAGGACTCGGTTTGACCCAATATGAGTAATTTCACTAATTGAATCTCATAAAGGCTAATTATTTGGGGAAATTGGTGAGGGTAGTTTAGAGGATTGATTTGGGTTTATGGATTGATTTTTGGGTAGTGTCGATTTATGACCCTTGTCCACCAACGAGAGTTGGTTAGGTTGTGATTTGGATACCCGGAATTCGACCCTATTGCTAACCTTGGTTGAGACCGAAAGGGAGAACCGAGTAGGGCACCTCTAAATTAGCGTTTGAAATCGACCCTTGAGAGAGGGAGTGGGATGACCCGGAATACGATGAGTACTTAATGACCTTGACCGATTTCTTGACCTCCTTGGAAATGTGCACGTTTTTGGGGTTGTTGGGTGTTGAGTTAGGGATTCCGACCTTCGAACCCGAGAGGGGGGTTGGTGGGTAGTGCTAGTGTCCTACTTCGAACCCGAGAGGGGGGTCTTAGGCGAATTAGAGCCATCTCCTCCTTACTTGTCTACCCGAGTGATTAGCCTAGGGAATTAGTATGTGGAATTACGAATTGTTGTGGAAGAACCGAGTTCTAGGCCTTTTAATCATTTGAATTACAACTTGTCTTTCTTTCTTGCTAATTTACCTATTTCTTGTTTAGTTTGTATTTCATTTTGTCTTAGGTAGCTTTAGTATAACAATCTCATCCTTTTTTGTCGACTTAGCTAAGCCTAAGAATTAGAACAATTAGTAATCACCCTTGCTCCTTGTGGTTCGACCTCGACTACCCTTACTAGTTGAGTTAAATTGTTTGATCGGGTACGACGACCTCTACCCCGCTTATCAAAATGGCGCCGTTGCCGGGGAGCATTGGCATGATATTAGTTATTTTGTTCTAGTTTAGACTAGGTCTTTCTTTGTTATTAATCCCTTTGTTGAGTAAGTGGAAGGTGTTTTAGAAGAACCGTGTAATCTTGAGTTCTTTGAGATTCCATTTGGAATTCCCGAAGAAGCAAACAATGGCCGCGGTTCCTATGAGGGATAATTTGGCTCCGAAGAAAGTGGTGAATCCAAGTATTGTCAAGCCACCTATTCAAGCCAATAACTTTGATGTGAAGGCTACTTTGTTGCAACTAGTCCAAGGAAACCAATTCGGAGGGGGAGCCACCGAAAACCCCAATGAACATCTTAATGAATTCTTGGATAGTTGTGACATGTTTAAAGCAAATGGAGTGTCGGAGGATGCAATCCGCCTTAGGCTCTTTCCTTATTCTTTGAGGGGGAGTGCTAAGGAATGGTTGAAGAGTTGTGAGCCCGATTCATTTAGAACTTGGAATGATGTCTCCAAGGCCTTCTTGAACAAGTACTTCCCACCACAAAGAACCGCAAGAATCAAAAGTGAGCTTCAAGGCTTCACTCAACAAGATGATGAGACCCTTTACGAAGCATGGGAAAGGTATAAGGGACTCCAAAGGTTGTGTCCTCATCACGGGATTGGATATGATGAGTTGATCAACAACTTTTATGAGGGGTTGAGCAATGAAATGAAAATTAATCTATATTCCGGCTCGGGAAAGGGGGCATTAGATAAAATTGATCACAAGACGGCCAAGGAGCTTATTGAGGAAATGGCTTCCCGAACTTTTCATTGGAATAATGATAGGCACAAGAGGAAGGGAAAGACAACCGTTGAGTCGGCCAACAATGTTGAGGTTAAAGGGTTGATAGAAGAACTTAAGCAACAAATTGCTTTGTTGAACTCAAGCAACACCTCAAGAAACTCTTCATCAAGTAAGTCTCAAGTGTATTGTTGTGAGATTTGTGGAGATCAAGGGCATCCACCAAATGAATGTCCTTTGATGATGGGAGAGGCAAATTGTATGGAGCAAGTGAATGGAGTGTGGGAATCAATTCCGGCTAGACAAGCATTCAACAACAATCAATACCATCCCGGAATGAGAGCCCATCCAAATTTTTCCAATGGCTCACAAAATGCCCAAAACCCCACTTTCCAACAAAATCCACAATTTACACCAAATTTCCAAGCCCAAAAGCAAAATCTCACCTTCCAACCAAGACCACAATTCCAACCACTAAATCAACCAACCAACCCACAATTTCAACAAAATTCCCAACCATTTCAACAAAATTCTCAACCCTTTCAACAATCCGCCCAACCTAAATCAAACATGGAGCTCATGATAGAGCACTTAATGAATTCTCAAGCCCAATTCATCAATCATTCCAACCAAAAGCAAGAGGAAGCAACATCCTCTATCAACCAACTTAGAACTCAAATGCAAGCCTTCCAAAGAATGACGGATAATCAAATCTCTCAATTGGCTTCTCAAATAAGTCAATTTCAAGCCTCAAATGGAAAGTTTCCGGGTAAAACCGAGGAAAATCCAAAGACCATTAATGCTATACATTTGAGGAGTGGTAGGGAGTTGGAAGACCGGGTGTTCGTACAGAGGAAAAAGAGTCGCAAACCGGAAGTTGTGGTTGAACCACCAAAAGTGGTTGAAGATGATCTTGTAGAGGTTGTTGTGGAAACTCCCATGGTAGTTGATGAACCTACCAAAATTGTTGAGGAACCCAAGCAACATGTTGTGAGACCATATGTGCCACCAATCCCTTTCCCTCAAAGGTTGGCAAGAGCAAAACTTGAGCAAAAATATGGGAAATTCATGCACATGATGAAAGGTGTGAACATCACCATGCCTTTTATTGATGCCATCAAGGAGATACCCGAATATGGAAAATTCTTGAAGGAGTTGATTTCCAACAAAAATTCATTGGGACCAAGTACCATGGTCAATTTATCACAAGAATGTAGTGTTATCCTATTGCACAAGATGCCACCAAAGCTTGAAGATCCGGGAAGTTTTTCCATACCATGTACAATTGGGACCGTTCATATTGAGAGAGCCTTGTGTGACTTGGGGGCAAGCATTAGCCTCATGCCTCTCAATATCTTCAAGAAATTGAATGGTTTTGAACTTTCACCTACAAGAGTATCTTTGCAACTTGCGGATAGATCGGTGAGGTATCCAATTGGCCTTGTGGAAGATGTACCACTCAAAGTGGGAAAGCTTGTGATACCTTGCGACTTCTATGTGATGGATATTCCCGAAGATTCTAAAATTCCAATCATCCTAGGACGCCCTTGCCTTGCTACGGGGGGTGTCTTGATTGATGTGAAAAATGGCAAACTATCTCTTCAAGTTGGTGATGACAAGATAGAATTCTCCTTGGAAAACTCCATCAAATCTCCTTCTATGAGTGACTCTTGTTGTAGGGTGGATGTGTTGGAGGATTGCTTGAATGAGCATAATCTTGAGCCTTCATATTTGGACCCATTTGAAGTTTGCCAAACCAAGGAGGGGGATGGAGTTGATGATGTGTTGGGAGTTGATGTGAAGGAAGATTTGGGTGAAAATGACTCAAGGGAAGATGAATTTGAAGACCAAATTAATAATGAGATTGAATCATTCTTGAACTCCCCGGATTCATTAAATCTAAGCCCTTTAGAAGATACACCTTGGTTGGATAACTCTTCAAGTGATTGGGAAGCTCAAATTGATGCCTTGGAGGCGGCTCTCAATAGAAATAGTTCGGGTCAAAAGGAGAGTCAAGAAAATTGGGATAAAAATGACACCACCATGAACCTCAATGTTGAGAAGTTGACTCCTCCACCTACTATTCCCTACCAATTTCCTTACTTTGGCGACCAAGAAGAGAGTTGCCCAACAAGTGAAACTTATGAGATTCCGTTCCTCCTACCACCTAGCTACCATTCCAAGTTTAAGGGTTCTAACTATCAAAAGGACCCAAGAAAGGAAGCCAAGGAGGGTAAGAGGAACTATGATAAGAAGTGTTGGAAGAGAGGTCGGGTGCGGTTTGCTATAGCTTGGCACTACTTGTGTCTAGTTGAAGGTTTTGATAGAGCATTTGACCGTCTCCTCCGTGCCTTGAGTGACATGGATCATGCTACTTGGAATTTCAAACAACAAAATTTTGCATGAGAGGTTTGGTGGAGTCCCTCAAGAACCACTAAGTTGTATGTATTCTCTTCCCTTACTTATACTTTCCTTGCATTTTTGTTCCCCCCAACATTTGTTCCATTGAGGAAAATTTCATGTTTTAAGTGTGGGGAGGGGATTCATTACATAAAAATCTTAAAAACTTGAAAAATTTAAAAATACCAAAAACATGTTATTTATTTTCAAATATTCAAAAAAAAAAAAATCAAAAACATGTTCTTACATTTTGGAAAATTCAAAAAAACCAACAAAAATATGTTATTTAATTTTTCCATTCTCTCCCTATGCTTTGTTCCATTGAGGACAATGTAAATCTCAAGTGTGGGGAGGGAAATATCCACTTTGTGCATATTGTTTATATTTGTATATATTTGCTTGTTAATTTGAGAAAAATACAAAATGCCTAAAAATTGAAAAAATTGAAAAAATCCAAAAATATTGCATTGTTTATATTATATATATTGCATTTGTCCTAACCATTTTGATAGGCAGCACATGAATCATCGGAGAAGACGCTTGGTAAAATTTTTCCAATCTTTTCTCTTTTATCCTTCCTTTCCTTTTTGTATATATAAGCATGGAGGAGGACGGGATATGTGATGTGGGTGTTCCTTTTGGGAACCGTTTTGGATATGCGTGTGTTGTTGATGTGTTGTTAGGACTAGAACTTGTATGCATTTAGATTAGACATGAATATATGTGTTCACTCTTGCATTCACGTAGTTTGTTCATATGTTTAGTTGCATTTCATACACGTTGCATCTTGTTTGTAAATATTTGCATAGAGGGTCTAATGTGGAGGGCATATGTTGCCAATGATGATAATTTGTTTTGCCCGTGTCATTTCCCTCTTGATAGCTCGTGCCTTTTGATGACACTTGTTAGGGTTTTTGCTTGCAAAAACCCGGAAGTCTAGCTTAACAACCAAGTTGCGACCACCTTGTGAGACCGTATTAGGCCCGAGACTTGACCTAGGTCCGATATAGCTACTAAAATGTGAGGATAGAGCCTCCTTATGGCCGGTCCATCAAACCGGTCCCTTTTAGGTCATGAGAGTAGTTCTCCTTACGTGGTATGTCATGTCAAAACGCACAAGTATGGTGCTCATTCCTTACCGTACAAGTGTCGATGTGCATGTTGAGACAATTTTATTCAATAAAGTAACCTCACAATAGCCAAATAAGCTTTTGTTATGCCCTTGAGTCAATCATTTCCTTTTGTTAACCCATTTTGAGCCTAAGCCTTATCATTTCTATTGCCAACAAAACAACTACATCCCTTAAACAACTCACCTTGGTTGAGTAGTTCGTCATTGTGGTTCTCTTGTGGAGTATATTTGGGTTAAAATTTTGACTTATCTTGAGGTGTATGATCGAAAAGCCACATGAGTGAAGTGCAACTTTGGCTACTTTTGTCTAATAAGAGGTGAACAAGTCGTGAAAAATGCAAGAAAGAAAATCAAAGAGAAAAGAAAAAAAAAATGAAGAAGAAAAACAAATAGAAAAAGAGAAAAATGAAATGAAAAAAAAAAACAAAAAGAAAAGAATGTATATTTTTGTTTCAAATAAAGGGTTTGGTAGTTTGCAAATTGAGTTTGTCTTGAAGAGTATTGAATAATTTTTGGAAATAGCAATCTTGTCACATTTTGTGAAGGAATTCATTTGCATTGGTTGAGTTTAGTGAATTGGTTAGATGTGGCGACTACTCGATCCGATAGCCTCACATGTCATAAAACGGTGCTTGCACCAATCCCTTTTTCACCTAACCCAAGCCTCATTACAACCCGGTTGTCTCTCTTGTATGTGCATCATTTGACATTTCTCTTGCGGATATTGGATATAGTACCATATTAGATTGCGGGCATGCTTCGCAAGTCGAGTTAGGAGAGTGATTTCGGTTACTTTTTGTCACAAAAATCACCCCGTTCTTTCATTTGAGTGACTAGTGAAACCCGTGAGAGTCGGTCTTTGGTCTCCTTTTGGTCAAAGGTTTGATATGGAGTCGAATCTTGCGTGTGTCGTGTCATTCTTGGGAGTATAGCTAAGTACTTCCCCTTTCCCGCCAAGAATTTGTTTCTTTGGAATCCCGTGTTGTCAATGTTGGCTACTTGAGCTAGAATTAGGGAGTTGACACCTTGGTAAGACCCGGAGACGACATCCTCCACTAATGACTCTCTTTGTTCGGTTTTTGAAAACAAAACGGCCGCTTAGATGAGGAAAGCGGTTTGGTTTTTGTGATGCATCTTATATGTTGATTCGTGCTTAAATGATGGATGTGTCGAAATTATCCGTAAGCCCCTACTTGCCTTGCATCGGAATGCATACCTCATTGTGTTTTGGTGTGAGTTGAAGGGACGGAGAAGGTCCGTTAATTGCCTTTCATCGGATATTAGTAGTTTAGATAGTACTTTTATATTAAGGGTCTTAGTTTAGTTTAAATGAGCTTACTCGAGGACGAGTAAGGTTTAAGTGTGGGGAGATTTGATAAGTAGCATTTTAGTCGTATTTTGTCCCGCATTTATACCTTATTCTGACTCGATTTTGTGTACTTAATTGTCTAAAAAGCTCATTTAATTACTAATTTATAATAATTAATCGTATTGGTTATATTTAGTAATTAGTTGGATTTTTATTTAATAATTAACATTAATATCGTTTCATTATAATTTGTAGGCGAGGCGATATAATAAAGTGGAGATTCGAGTAAGAATAAAGGGGAACGGAAATCGAGGAGTGAGACGGGTCACGGAGCAAAGCGTGTAAATCAAATGAAAACCAAAGAAATGGTCCAACAAAATCTGACCATTTGACAAAGTCAACCCTTGACTTTGACTCAAGCATCATCATCATGCATCGTCCCCTGCTTCAGTCACCATTGATGAACCATTCGTCTTCCACCTTCGTCATTCCATTCACACCATCACCAATCACCATTCTCGATCAACCTCCATTCACCATCACTAACCTCATACACCACCAGTCAATTCACCATCAACAATTCACACTCTCGCTCGCCCGACCCGCACTCCAATACCAGCAACAACCCGCATCTCCCCTGCATCAACCCGACACCATGGCTCCCCTGCAACAATCATCATCACCATTAAAACCACATCTCCATTCACCAATCATTACCACCACCGTCGTATCATCATCTCCCACCATCAGCCACCATCAAATCAGCAGCCCATCAACGAAGCCCAGAAACCCGACACCACCTCTGCCAATCAACAACAACAGTAACTACATCATCGTCAAAGAACAATCAAATCTGAACTCGGGACCAAAACCGAGTTAATATGGAACAAAGTTTCTCCATGTCGGTGCCCCGGCGATCGACATCCTCAACCGGCAGAACACACCAATTTGTTCTCTTTTTGTGAAGTCCTCGTTGCGGTATAGGGACCGGCGGCCGTCATACCGCAAAACGCACCAATTCAACTCCCTCGCATCATTTTTGTGCTCCATGCCGGTGCCCGGCAAGAAAGGCTAGCCGGCAAGACAACACACTTCAAGCTTATTTCTTCCCTTTGCTTCATTGACCTCGCTGCCAGCACAAGCCCCGGCCGCCGGTGGACCGGCAGGACACCACATTGCTGCGTTTTATCCTCACCCGTGTTTCCCCTTCCCCTTTTTCCTTTTTCTTTGTTTTTCAATTGTTTTGTTTTGTGTAAACAAAGTGTCGATTAGTTGAGTTGGTGGGGGTTATTAGGATTATTATTAGGATTAATATTATTATTATTATTATTATTATTAGTAGTAGTAGTAGTAATTAGTAGTATTATTAATTAATAAATTAGTATAAAAAGAACTACCCATTACAACTAGACATTGGACACCCTTACTCATTACTTTACCTTAGAATTAAATTAGACTAGTTCATCTTATTCTCTCTCAATATTGTAAAACCCTCATATTTCCTCTCTTATTTTCATTCAATAAAAAGTTGTTATCTTTCTTTAATTATTAGTTTAATTCTTCTTTTGTTCATTCAAGTTCTTCTCTTTTCATTAGTTTACAATTAGTAATTTTGGGTTGTATTTGGGGAATTGAAGAATCCTTCCATATTTCAATCCAAGTTCCTTTCTTTGCTATTGAGTTGGTATAATTTCTCTTCCTAATTTCATTTGTTTACATTTATTTTTCTTTCAAGTTTAATCTTAATTGTTTATGTTAGATTGTTGTTATTCTCTCTCTTGTTCATCTTTTCTCTTCTCACCATTGTTGTTTACAAGATTGAATCTTTGATTTCTCATGTTAAAGATTGAGTCTTTGTGTTTATTGAGTTAAAGTTTGTGCCTTTATTTTAATCTTCATTGTTTCTTGAATTAAATTGTCTTTCCTTATAATTTAAGTTGGATTGTTGCATGATTAGTAATAGAATTTGTACTTCCATCATGATTATGCATAAAGTTTCCATCTTTGTTGTTTCTCTTGCAATTAGGAACATGATTAGTGAGTAGTCTTCCACTAGGACTCGGTTTGACCCAATATGAGTAATTTCACTAATTGAATCTCATAAAGGCTAATTATTTGGGGAAATTGGTGAGGGTAGTTTAGAGGATTGATTTGGGTTTATGGATTGATTTTTGGGTAGTGTCGATTTATGACCCTTGTCCACCAACGAGAGTTGGTTAGGTTGTGATTTGGATACCCTAATTCGACCCTATTGCTAACCTTGGTTGAGACCGAAAGGGAGAACCGGGTAGGGCACCTCTAAATTAGCGTTTGAAATCGACCCTTGAGAGAGGGAGTGGGATGACCCGGAATACGATGAGTACTTAATGACCTTGACCGATTTCTTGACCTCCTTGGAAATGTGCACGTTTTTGGGGTTGTTGGGTGTTGAGTTAGGGATTCCGACCTTCGAACCCGAGAGGGGGGTTGGTGGGTAGTGCTAGTGTCCTACTTCGAATCCGAGAGGGGGGTCTTAGGCGAATTAGAGCCATCTCCTCCTTACTTGTCTACCCGAGTGATTAGCCTAGGGAATTAGTATGTGGAATTACGAATTGTTGTGGGAGAACCGAGTTCTAGGCCTTTTAATCATTTGAATTACAACTTGTCTTTCTTTCTTGCTAATTTACCTATTTCTTGTTTAGTTTGTATTTCATTTTGTCTTAGGTAGCTTTAGTATAACAATCTCATCCTTTTTTGTCGACTTAGCTAAGCCTAAGAATTAGAACAATTAGTAATCACCCTTGCTCCTTGTGGTTCGACCTCGACTACCCTTACTAGTTGAGTTAAATTGTTTGATCGGGTACGACGACCTCTACCCCGCTTATCACTTATGCAATTGCTTGTTCCAAGTTTTGCTCGGGACGAGCAAAAGTCTAAGTGTGGGGGTATTTGATAGCGTCAAATAGAGTCGAGTCAATTAAGTGTTGTTAGGTAAATAAAGTGGCCAAACGGAGTGATTTGTTATTGAAATAAGGAAGTTTTGGTTTGATTGCTTGCTTGAATCGGTTACAATTGATAGGATACAAAGGCTTAGAGTTCACCTTAAAAAGTCAACTCAAAGTCAACCAAGGTCAAAGCCGAGCGGTCAACAAGTCAAGGTCAAGACAAGCTTCCAAAGTCCCGACCCAAGTTCAAAGGAACGGGATAGATACACCGTTTGGAGCCCTACACCACGGAGTCAAGACAAAGGGGGAGCAAGGTGATGACAAAGAATAAGTGGCAAGAAAGTCAGACAAAACCGCAGCCTGCGGCACACACCGGAGTCTGCGGCTCCCACCGGAGCCTGCGGTTTGGTCTGCTTCGCAAAAATTAAAGACCGTGTTTTGTGGTAATTGCCTGTTTCGGTTTTTAACCTAGAAAGGAATGCATCCCTATATATACTCCATGTTTGGAACACTCCTATTATCATCTAAGCATACCTAATTATTGAATAATCAAAAAAGACTTGTATGAGAAGAACACTTAGTATTTGGGTAAAAGTTGTAAGCCTTTGTTGGATTTTAATGTCAATCTTTCCACAATTCTTGGATTCATCCATGATTATGGAAGGCTAGACCTTTATTCTTGGTGTAATTTGGAATCCTCTACTTCCTTTAAGCTTTGTAAGACTTCCTTAATCATTCTTCAATAATTATTTCATTTCCTTTTGTTTACTTGTTTATGTTTGATGTTTGTATGTTAGGAGTAATTAACCTTGCATGTTATTCATCATACTATTGCAATTTCTAGTTGTGGGTTTACATCTCTAGAAATATATGAAGCAAACTTGTGTTGTTATGAAATTGTAAAGTTTGTAACTTTATGAGTAAGGTTTGACATCCTTGGGTTAGTTGGATTAAACTCTCACAAGTTGTTCCTAGCTCTTTCATTTGGCTTTGCTCTTAATGCTCTTATGTACTATCCTTTGTGTGGTTTTCATTTGGGAAATTGTATGAGTAGAATTGTTTTCTTCTAGCTTAGGAAGGAAACTCTTATCATCTTATGAAAGTAGTATTAGGTTGTTATTGAAGGATGAAAAGGAGTGTCTTTGTGGCTTAAGGAGTAGAGTAAGACCAAGTTACACCAAGTTCTCCCTTATATTGATCTTTGCATATCAAGTGTTTGTTGATTTGATTCTTAGGAAAGTTTACATCTTTAGTTTTGTTATGCTTGTTTCCAATCAAATTCCTTTCTCCATTTATGTTACACCACTTGTTTACCATTGTTCATAATCATTGTTTGTTGATAAATTTAGTTAGTAAGTCTTAATTGTGGCTAGTGTCTTAATTAGTAAGATTTTTTTTTTTTTGGTGAAAGGTTAGCTTCTCATTAAAACCAAAGACAAACTATTACAAACTACCACAACGGTACAATTTAAGCATAATTTATGACAATTAGGAACTAACTGACATAAGCCATGCTTTCTCTCTATGCGTCTTAACAAGTGTAAACCAATACATAGCACGCATTTTCATTATACACCTAATCTCATAGACTACTCTATTAGGGTGATTCAGGAAGCCATCAACCCTGATCTGGTTCCTTTATCGCCAAAGATAGTAGTGAATAGCCTGAATCCACGCAATAGTAACCATTTTCTTCACCTTGGCCCAAGGTTTAGCTTGTATCCAAAGTAAGAGATTTGTAGCAGGCAAAGTAATATGCAAGATTGCACTGACTTTCTTTAACATCTTGAGCAGAAAAACACAGTGCTGAAACAGGTGAGTGTGAGTTTCAGCAGCATTACCACAAATCAAACATCTGTCATCTTGGCTAATTCCCAGCTGAAAAAGACGGGCTTTCAATGGTAGAGCCTCCCTTGTAATCAGCCAGCTTGTAAAAGTATGCTTTGGAACACTCCAAGAATTCCACACGATCTTAGACCAAAGGACCAGTGGTTGTTTCTGTCTGAGCCACTGATACCCACTGGATACTGTATATCCAGCTGGGTTTGCAGTCCATTGCCCAGCACTGTAACCCACAGAAAAAGTACCTCTAATCTTACATATAGTCTTCCAGCTCCAGGAGACATCATTTTTTGGTGAGTAGGAGTCCCAATCTTGACCTTTCAGATATACATGGTTTACCCATCGAACCCACAAGCTGTCAGGTTTGGTATAAACCCACCATGCCAGCTTACCAATGGCAGCTGCATTCCAATACAGGCTATGTCTAATTCCCAGCCCTCCTTCACATTTAGGAGAGCAGACTTTTTCCCAACTAACCATAGGTGACCTTATATAATCTGCAGAACCATCCCACAAGTAGTTCCTACAAATAGCATCAATTCTTGTTAGTACACCCTTAGGAATTAAGAATATAGTGGCCCAGTAACTGTACAAAGAAGTTAGTACAGATTGGACAAGAGTGATCATGCCACTGTAAGATAGTTTCCTTGCTCCAAAGCCTTTAATTCTAGCAGTGATGCTATCAATAAGCACAGCTTACTGTTGTATTGAGAGCCTGCCAGCAACAATAGGGACTCCCAGATATTTAAAGGGGGTGGTCCCTTCAACAAACCCAGAAACAAGCAAGATATCAGCTCTAGTAGAACTATGAACTCCATTGAAGTAGATATTTGACTTCATAGCATTCATTTGGAGTCCAGTAGCCACTGAAAAGGTAGCAAAAGCTCTCAAAAGAATCATTATTGAAGAAGCATCTCCTTTTGAAAAAAGTAACAAGTCGTCAGTAAAAAGGAGATGAGAAAGTCTAAGGCCTCCACACAAAGGGTGGTACTTGAACTTCATGGTATTAGTAACATGGTCAAGGATTCTAGACAAGTACTCCATAGTGATTGTAAAGAGGAGTGGAGAAATAGGGTCTCCTTGCCTTAAGCCCTTGGCACCATGAAAATAACCAAAGTTCACACCATTCAACACAAGAGAATAAGAGGCAGTTCTAACACATGTCATCACCAGATGAATGAATTTTGCAGGAAAGTTCAGGGCATGTAGCATACTCTCAAGGAAATTCCACTGAACAGAGTCATAGGCTTTTTTTAAGTCCACTTTCATCAAGCATCTGGGGGAGACTGATTTCCTATTGTACAATCTCACAATATCCTGACAAATTAAGATATTCTCAATGATTGTCCTTTCCTTAACAAAACCACCCTGGTTGGGACTGATGATCTCAGGGAGAACAACAGCAAGTCGAGTACATAGAATTAGTAAGATTAGTTGTTACATAGTTTGCAATTCAAGTATTAGTTCAACATCCTTCTCTTGGGTTCGACCCTTTACTTCCAATTTACTATTGTTTTAGTTTAAAGTTAGTAGAGTCAAGTTTAGGTTATAAATTGTTAATTTGGTAGGTTAATTCTAGTATTTAGCGACCTAGTATTATCGTTATCAATACGTTTAGAATTACTCTGTTTAACAACGATTTTGAGGTATTAAGATGATAGTGTCATTATTTACTGATCATTCATTTGATTTCATGGCTATATGATACAATATATATGTAGAATCGTCGTAGACCAATACTAAATATTTAAGCTCAAAGGCTCAAGATATATACTGTCAGAGTTTTTAAATAAAATTGTCAATTTTAAGGTATAAAACCTCTCTTTCTAGAAAATGTAAATAATTTTATATTTCCTTCGTCCCGTTTAATTGTTTGCCTATTCTATTTTTTGGTGTCTAAGTCAATTGTTTATCTTTCTATTTTAAAGATTGTTTTTGATAGGCAACTTGATTTTCCACACTCGATTTGATCTACTTATCATCCAACAATTGGTCTACTGCCGTCTTTGTGCCAAAACCAAAGTAAACAAATAACCCGAGACGGAATGAGTATCGATCTTATTGTAATGTTTCATGGCTATCTAAAGATTTACGAGGTATTATTTGATCGATGTAGTGTTGTAGGTAAGATATTCAAGTAAATGAAAACACCCTTGTCTTTGTAGTTGCACCAACTATAGTTCTTGTTCGTCACACTGGTTTTTATACTTGCTTTCTAATCTACTCAAAGCAATTAAATCAAAGCCCCGTCACTCAAACCTTTGTCTTATGCATGCATGCATGCAAGAGTGGTCTCGGGGACGTGAGCCATGAGCATTCAATTAATTTTGTTAACATAGATTATAGGTTAAACTTAAATCTATAAATATTATTAAAAGGCATCCTAAAAAATGCCAACTAGACAAAGCCACGTAGGCTGTAGAAAAGCCACGTAGGATGTGGAAAAGCCACATAGACATTCACATTAGCACCTTGGTTAAGACTGATACACGTCTACCCAATCATTCTCCACGCAGACTTATTTTAATTGAATGTTTTGTAATAAAACATGTTAATGAATTTATTAAAGTTCTTCATAGTTTTTCATTTTTTCTTTTTTATTTTTTTTCATATGATGAAATATTGGTTGAAAATGGTATATAATTTTATTTTTTTAGGTAAAAAGTTAAACTTAACTTTCCTGAAATTGTACCACTTAAAATTTACACCTACATCTATTTATTTAAGATCGTTATATAAACCCTTTTAATAAAAAAAAAATTGTGAGGTTTATTAATATTCTTAAAAGTAAATGTATGACATTTTATTTCAATTACTATTTAAGATCAATAATAATAATAGTAATTATCATTAACATTTTTTCTTATTTGTTTTACCTCTTGAGCTCCTCACTAATGAATTATCTTATTTAATAATACTCATAACTCAAAAATAAATGAAAAGGCAAATTAAAATATGGGAATCAATAGTTTATAATGGCTACTAAACCTACAATAGTTTTCATTCACTAATCCTCCATTTAAGAACTACGAGTATTACTCATGAACTTCCAAATTACAAACTATATTTCATGATTAAATTAAAAAATTTAAAAAAAAAAAGATGTAACTTACCAAAATTTACATCAAAATTTCTTAATTTACAATTAAAATTCTCATTTTACAATAAAAAAAATGTTAGTGAATCGATTAACAGTTTTCATAGTAATATAGCTCATAAAAGTTGTACATTTATTTATTTATTTAAAATTACACAAACATGAAAACCAAAACAAATGAATAGCTTAATAATATTCTTAAACGTAAACTTATGGCATTTTATATTCAACAATTATTTAAGTTCAACCCACGATAATTTTCACATAAGTGCAATGATTTTCTTAAAGGCATCGTCGAATTTTCTCATAAGTCTCTTCTAATTCCCTACCCTAGCCTAACCGTTACTCCATTTAACTCTCATACTAATTTTGCAATAATTGCTACCACCATAAAGATTATATAAAGCAACCCATTATATACAACCTTTGAATGCTTTTGTTTTTTTCCTAATTAATATTTATGTCATTTAAAGTTTGTGAACATTAGTTTTAGTGTACATCATTTAACTTCCAAATTAGCATTATTTAGCCTCTCCTATTTAAGATCGTCTCATTTGTTTTCCTCCAAAACAATCATTTGGGGGTGGTAAAAATTTGCAGTATTTTCTTTAACTTGAATTTGGAATGACGAATTACTAATTTTTGTATTGTTTTTTGTTTTACTTTTGTTTCGTAGGCGGTACAAAAGGAAGACCTTGTGGTGAAGTCGTTTGGTTAGCGGCTAACTCTTTTTTTTTTCTTTTTTTTTTGTAAAAGGTTAACTCTCATTAATCAAAGAAACCAATTACAAAGCAAAGCTAATACATCATCACTCTTAGCTAACAAAAGAACTCGTCATTTCCTTACTAGGCATTTCGTTTTGCCAAGCATACATCCTTAAAGCACACTCCACAGGTAAATTAACTTTTTTATACAATTAACAATTTCAATATTTCAATTTGGTTTTAAAGTTTTCTAATTCGTACATAATCAAATTCTAAAATTTATGAATTTGTATTAGATGATAACCAAAATTAAAGAATAGGAATATGTATCAATGATAAAATAAATTCCGATTTTATTTGATATTCACAAAAAAAATCAACTATCTAAATTTTTAATTTTTCTAGAGATAACCCGTGATTTTCACGGGTAACAAAACTAGTTATCTTCATTACAAGTATTTGTTAAGATCGATTGGGTTAAACGATCTTCATTATGAGTATTATTAAATTCAAGAAATGAGGAGAAAAAACCGATTCTATATGCAAAATAAGATTTCATGTTAAAAATTGGTGATAAAAGGAGTAACTAATTAATTATGTAATTTTTATAGTATGTCGGTGTTTTGAAGGTCTTTTTAAGGTGGGTGTTGGCAAATTAGAGGCATTTTTTAGGATTTGGTCGAAGGGGTGTTTTATTATAAAAACAATTAGTGTATCCTCACAATAACAACGATTATACTATTCCCTCCGTACCACACCAATGGTAACATTGACTTTTTCACACTTGTCGAGACACATTTTGCAACGTGAATATCTTTAGTTACACATTATTAAAAATTAAAAAAATTTGATATTCTTATATCATTTATGACTATAAATCAACGGAATTACTTTTTCACATACGGATTTTACTCTTTCACATACATTTTACCATTAACTTTCCATTTAATACCCTTCGAACCTTGAACTTTATCAAATTAGCTCTTACTTCTACCATTTTCCTAAAACCAAATCTAATTGCTCAAATTATTTCAACAATGGATCTGAAGTCACTAATCAACTAAGTAATTTATTTGTTTGTCAATTGTTATCATTAATTATTACAATTTTTTTATCAATTATTTAGAATTTTTTTGTTTGTTAATTCAATTGTAATCGTTGAAATTAGGGTTTATAAGATAATTGTTACGGGGTGGTGATGATGGTGGCATTGCCTGTGCGCGAGGGACAAACTGTGCAATGTCTCAAAGAAGTTGTCAAATTCGGTGCACAAGGTGCTTATGGATTATACTTTCCAGCCTTATGAAATTGCACCATGTCTTGTTTTTCTTGTTACTAGTAATGATTGTTCTTTGCATTTCTCATCCTAAATAGTATGCTAATCATATATCATATACTAGTATTATACTAAAGCAATAACCGTCAACTCTTTTGATCGCCACGTGTCACTGCCCCTTCAGATGTCACGTGTCACTGCCCCTTCAGATGCCACGTGTCACTCTCCACTTTATTTAAAAAAAAATCTATATATATTTATAAAAGAGACTTTTTTCGAGCGATTCTAAGCTGTCCACATCATCAAAAATCAATTTAGTAAAGTTTCATAAATAATAATTTTTGATGTAAAGAATAAAGTGGAGAATCTTTTAATTATAGTATATAGTATATAGTATATAGTATATATTTCCTAATTTATATTCAAGTCATGTTTCTATTTTTTTACATGAAAACTCTTACATTTCATTTGACAAAAAATCATTATTTATAAAATAATAAACGGTAGGTGTATATGTATTTATTTTCCATTTTCATTGAAAGAAATATTGTAATCATATGTAAACAAATAATTATATGTAAAAATTAAAGCCTTATAATATTTGTTTTCATTATAACTAAGTTAAATACCCCGTGCAACGCACGGGCTTTCAACCTAATAATAGAATATATAAGGCAATCACGTAAACATTGCTAAAAAAAATTGGAAGTTGCTGATTTTTTAACATATTTTTTAACATATTTTCGGTATAATCTTACTAGGAGATATTTGCGCAATTTTTAAGGAGATATATTCAGTAGAAGTTGCCCACAAGTATCAAAAAATATATTATATTATGATACAAATATTATAGGAAAAATATTATATTTGTTAGGAAGTATAAAACTGATTGAAAGATAATATATGATATATAATTCCATAGAAGCACACAAAAAATGCCGAATTTAACTCCAAAAATCTCGCCCTACTCTGATACACTGGAAATCATTTTTAGAGAAAGATTATAGGAAAACGATTTTATTTGTTACCGAATTTTTAATTATTGATTGTAACCTTAATTAATTAGAAAGATTATAGGAAAAATATCACAAATCTTGCCAATTTCACTTCGTTAAAACTCTCGCCCAAATCAAATCGATTATCACACAAAAAATGCCGAATATTAGATAGAATAAGATAATAGGAAAGATGTTATCTATGTTAAATTGTTAATTTATACTAGATAATGTTATTGCTATCTTACATTAATGTTACTTTTTTTTTACCATACGCAACTCCAAATGTTCTTTTATAGTAGGACATCTTGATGTATACTTCGTATTGAATGCCATGTGTCATAACTAGGTGAAAGACTATATATTAAAATATTATTACCATATATTATCATAATCATATATTATATTTGTCAAACTGTATTGTTAAGAATTGTGAATTTACATCAAATAACAATAGTGTGATTTGCGTTAAATTTGGCAGCTGTAATTTGAATACTATCCTCATTAACTTCAAAAAACAGCATCTCCCACAAAATTAATAAAAAAATGGATTCCTTTCCAATTATAAAATTAGCATATTAATTGGGCCAAATTCATTCAACATGATTTGGATTATGATTATTCCAATTGTAATTATCCTCATTAACGTCAAAAAAGGATTCATTTCCCATTATTCCAATGAGTATATTGGACAGGAGTACTCCATATTACTCCCTCCGTCAAAATCATTTGTTTATCTTTGATATTCTTTGTGAGGCGTCTTTTAATCAAAGGTACAAAAATAAATGAATTGGATGAAGAGAGTATCATTCAAGAAATGTAACTAACACAGATTGATTGAACAATTTATTGGAGGCAAGTTAGATAGAGGTTAATATTGGATTCGTATAAATTGATATGTTAAATAAATCATCCTTTGATTCATCTTTTTTTGTGCTCTAATCTACTCTTTACAGTACTTCTTTTAACTTGCAGTTACTCTAATTAAGGTTGATTTACAAATATATATCTACCATATAATTTTACACAAGTGATAATACAACACTAACCAATGACATAGAATTCACAACGGTTATGGTTGTATTTACCACCATTTTGATACTTCACATTATAAATGCATAGTTGGTATTTCTTAAGATGGGGTTAAATAACATCGTACTTGGATGGATCAGACAAGCTTATTATTAATCCTTAGATATTATGCTTTTTTTCCATGTGTTTTATTTGATCCGTTCTAAGTTTAAGACGGGGTATTAGAATTTAGAACGTAAACATTGATATGCCAATGGGGTAGGAAAACCATTTTATACATCTTTACTTAAATGCGTAAGAGAACATAAACATTGATACGTCAACGGGGTAGGAAAATAACATGTGTCGCATTGCAATAGTTTCAGTTTGTGTAATAACAATTGGGTAAATAAAATATGAAGTTTCATACTACCTTGAGTCCTTTCGTCCCGATCATTTGTTTACCTTTGGTCTGTACACAAATGCCAAGAAAGGAGGAGAGGGTCAATTATTAAATAACAAGTGAATCAAATTAAATGTGGAGTATCAAATTGCTTATCAAAGGCATTCCTAAAATATAAAGGCACACAATTGATTGAGACAAAAGAAGTTTCATGTAAGGAGATACTTATCCATTGTATTACACAATTCGGGTTCAGATCAAGCTTTGGTCCTGAATTTGGGTGTCGGGTAGGGTTATTCGAATCAGCTCAATTTTGACAAGTCTAAGTTACCTGAGCCGCTTACTTCGACTACTTGCCAATAACTTATCAAAAGTCGAGAAAAAAATCATAGTATCAAAAGTGTATGGGTAATAAATAAAGTGAAATTTTATAAAATCTAATAATTTACTAAATCCAAAAAATATGCAAGTTGTTACTTTTAATAATACTTTCTGTTTCACCCGTGCAGTGCACGGGTTTAAAAACTAGTTTCTGACAATTCACGTAGAAAGTTGTATTAATATGGAACAATAAAAATCTGAAACTATTAGTTAGGCTGCGTGGTCAGGTGGTGCGGTGCTGGTGCCCAAGTGGTCTTGTGGGTTGGAGGGAACGCCGGAGAAAGGGAGGGGATGCCGGTGGTGGGGTCGGGCGGGGCTGAGGAGGGAGTGGTGGGTGGTTTTTTATGGATGGGTGAGTTGTATTGTGGGTTTAGAGTGAGGGAGATAAAAAATGACAAGGGTATAAACGTACAAATCGTATGTGAAAGAGTAATTTTCGTATGTAAAAAACCACAACCCTAAATCAAACAATATCTCAAATGACTATATTTTGTCTTATAGATTAAGAATAATATCGAAGATTCCCTACGACCATGAATAGTGCCAAGATTCTCAATGTTACCATTGGTGTGGTATGGAGAGAGTATTAAACACTTTTCGCAAGTTAATGTGGCATAAGGTCGTAAATGAAATTGTCGAATGTCAATTAAGTTGTATGTTGATGAATTTAGGAGATTTATCATAAGATGAGTTTGGTTTGATCGATAATCGTGCAACCATACTCGATATTTGATTATTTTTCATATTTTCGAGTCGCATTTCAATATTCCTTTGTTTTTTCTGAAGCATCATTCAATTAATATGATTTACACAATTAACAATTCTGTACGAGAAAAAAAGATACTTCTTATATATACAAACTCTATTAATAAAATACGATAATATAGTTTACATAAATAATTTATCGGTTTTTCTAAAATGTGTCCTTATGGCACATGTTAATAATCTTAATATGGTAAGATTAACAATATATTCTCACTAATTATGGTAACAATGAAAATATGTTGTCAATCTTACTATATTAAGGTTATTAACATGTGTCCTTATGACACATTTTAGAAAAACCCAACAACTATTAATTTAATAATGCATGTCAGTATGTCACTATCATTATCTATTTTTGATGACATGGATAAATAGTCAAACTTATAAAAAAATAGGAAATTATTGATCTTTCAAATATAAAACATAAAAATATTTATCCACTTATATTAAAGAAAATATTATTTTTCTCTTTTCTATCATTCTATATTTCTTCTACGGAGTACTTCTTTCATGTGTGTGTATTCTCTTTATCAAGTACATCAATCAAGCAAACATTACTATCACCATAAACCCTAATCTGGGTAAAACCCTTTTCAATTTTTCCCCAAATCAATTTAATTCCCCCAGAATTTATCTTTACAATTTTAATTTCCCATATTGTTTTTACTCTAGTTTTTGAGTTTTTTTTACTGTTAAAATTTACTGTGTGTTTTTACCTGTAAATGTGAAAAGAAGCAGTAATTATGGAGGAAATTGTTACCTGGTCATTATAATCAATCAAACTACAAAAACCCAGATAAAAGATTTTAACTTTTTCAATTTTTATGTGTTTCTTGGTTGATTAATTGATGTGCAGCTAAAACCTTCTCAGTAAATTTGATGCTTTTATAATATACGTAGTAGTGTTTAGATGATTAGAGTAGATAAAAAAGTTCCTTGCTTTAGTTGTAAATAGTAATATCCCTCCGTCTCCGTCAATTCTTTACGTTTTTCTTATTTGGATGTCTCGGGGTCATTTCTTTCCTTATGTTTCCTTTTTAGGTATATAAAAATTGCTATCCAGTGGGTGGTACTCCCCCTGTCCCGGTCAATTCTTTACGTTTTTCTTATTTGGATGCCTCATTTATTTCATTATGTTTCCGTTTTAGGTATGTAAAAGTTGCTATTTACTGGTTTGGGCTTGAATGTGTTAAGCTTGAGAGTGATAAAGGATTAATCTTGATTATATTTGTAATTAGGGTTTTGGTGAAAATGTTACCTGAATTAGGAAGGAGACCTGGAATTGGTGGAGGTGGGAACAATAAGGAATCATTTGGGGAGGAATTAGAGAAGGAGATAGGGGTGTTGCTTCGTGAACGAAGGAGGCAAGGCAAAGAATTTACCGATTCAAATAGTGAAGGGGAGCGTGAGTTAAATAGGCTGAGGAGTGGTTCTGCCCCTCCAACTGTTGAGGGATCCTTAAGTGCTGTAGGAGGGCTGTTTAGTAATGGTAATGGTGGGTTTCCGGAGTTAGCTCGGAGGAAGGATAGTAATGTGGGTATGTCTGAAGAGGAGCTTAGGTTGGACCCCGCGTATTTGTCGTATTATTACTCTAAAATGAACTTAAACCCTAGATTGCCGCCACCTTTGTTGTCAAAGGAGGATTGGAGGTTGACACAGAGGTTGCAAGATGGGGGGACGGTGGTTGGCGGGATTGGTGATAGGAGGAAAGTGAAAAAGACTGAGAATGGGCCTGGTAGGTCACCCTTTCTTATGCCGCCTGGTTTTAAACCTAAGAAAGAAGAGGGGGAGGTTCAGCCGGAGAAGGTCCAGGGAACAGCCGACTGGGGTCAAGGTGGGTTGCCAGGTATCGGGCTTCGTCCTAAACAGAAGAGTTTTGCTGAGATTTTTCAGGTAAAATGGCTGATCAGAAACTGTCTGCAGTTAATTATTTGACATCGTTCTGTTTTTCTTCGAGTAATTGTAGTTTTATGGTGGGTTTTTGTTTTATTGAATTGCTATCTTGATACGGGGTCGCTTGTTTCTGGCCTTCTTGACATAATTGTTTTATAAATTAGTCCCATGTCACCATGTGCACGACACTGTGTGAATACAAACATTCATTTGAGGCAGTTTTCAACACAACTTTCACTACGTGTCATCCGAGTACAGCCTCTTTGTGTTGTTTAACATTGGGGAGCAAGGTTAGGTGCCTCATTTGCGGAAGCCCTCGAGGCACTGGGGTAATGTTGTTGTTGTTTTTGTTAAAGAGTACATCTTACTCACTCCGAGGGAGCTAATACAACGTCCTCTGACTCCTTTTGCATTGCATTGACTATGCCATTTTAACACCATCTTATGTTCCACAATACTGTTGTCATCTTTTCTCAAACTCGTATATGATGTGACACACTTTTCTGACCCTTGCAATTTTGCTATTGTATCTGTCTAGAATGACATGGGCTGCGCCGATCCCCCCTCAAGGCACCCTTCTCGCCCGACCAGTCGTAATGCTTTTGATGAAAATGTTGATGCATTAGGTTCAGTTGAAGCTGAGCTGGCTGTTTTACAGCGTGAGGCCGCTTATATTCAAGGTTCTTCAGCCACTAATATTCATCGTCCTTCCGTAACTCAGAATGTTGCTACTCCTACTTCATATTCTTATGCTGCTGCTTTGGGTTCATCGTTGTCAAGAAGCAATACTCCTGATCCTCAACATATAGCTAGGGTTCCCAGTCCTTGCCCTACTCCAATTGGCGAAGGCCGAGCAGGAGTAACAAAAAAGATTGTTACTAATGCGAAGTCCTTCAATAGCATGTCATCAGGAACGAATGACTCTTCTGATCTCGTAGCTGCTTTGTCTGGTATGAACCTGGCGAAAAATGGTAATATTGACAATGGAAATCATTTGCTGTCACAACTTGAACAAGAACACTTTTCTAATATGCATAGTGGCTATGAACATGGTAAGCAACAAGCTTTTCTGAACAGGTCTAATCCTGGGCATATCCATATGCCATCTGCCCATCACTCTGGTGCTTTTGGCAATATAGGGGTTGCTGACTCTTGGAGCCCACCAGGGGAGCTACTTAAAGCCGGCTCTAATTTTGGGGCCTCTTATTCTAAGAAACCAACTCCGTATTCTCTTAATGGCGATGTCTTGCCACCTCATTATAACCATTTAGATGGAAGTCATCGAACGAACTCATCGTATACAAATTATGGCATTAGTATGATGGATAGCCAACTTGGAAACTATGATACATACGTTGGAAATGCTTCTCAGGCATCTCTACAAGATACCATGTATCTTCAACAGTTGAGATCCGCTGAGTATGCTGCACATTATGCTGCATTAACTGATCTAGCTCTTGATAAACGTTCTGTGAAATTGCTTCAGAAAGCATATTTGGGGTTAGTAATGTCTCCAAAGACGACTCAGTTTGGTACTACAGGAAACAAACCCAAAGGGCCAAATCATGGATATTATGGAAATCATGCATTTGATATTGGAATGGGATATCCTGGAACTCCATTATCGAGCCCAGTTATCCCGAATTTGCCTGGTGGATTTGGTAATCCTATCAGGCAGAAGGAGCTCAGCATGCTGAATGCCGATGCCATCAGAAACTTAGGAGGTGGTACGGGACCGTGGCACATGGATAGCAGCTTTGGGTCGTCTCTCTTGGAAGAGTTTAAGAGCAATAAAACAAAGAGCTTTGAGCTATCAGAGATTGCAAACCACGTTGTGGAGTTCAGGTCTGCTATATTGAAGAATTTTTCTTCCTCTTCCCTCATGAAGGGTTTGAATTTTAGTTTTAATTATTTGCTTGTATGAACAGTGCGGATCAGTATGGAAGTCGTTTTATTCAGCAAAAACTCGAAACTGCTACAGTAGATGAGAAAAACATGGTGTTTGAAGAAATTAACCCACATGTTCTGTCTTTGATGACTGATGTTTTTGGGAATTATGTGATTCAAAAGGTATTCTCACTTCTAATTTTGTTCAGTAGTTGAAAATTCATTGCTGATTAGGCATTATCTTCATGCTATTGCATATATTTCTGTAACATAATGGTGTATTGTCTTTCGCCTTGTTCGTGTTGTAGAGCTTGTCACTGTGTGTTAAATGTTAATGTTCACTATTTTGTCCAATTTTCAGTTTTTCGAGCATGGACTGGATCACCATAAAAGAGAGCTCGCCAGTCAGCTTGATAATCGTGTCCTGAGCCTCAGCCTGCAAATGTATGGCTGTCGCGTTATCCAGAAGGTGAATCATTCCCATCTTGATTAGGTTTTCTATTTTTTAACTTTCTTCTTTTATTAGATCTGATGCATATTTGCTGTGTGGATTGTATGATGTTTCTTTTATGTACTTTGTGCTTTTGTGTGGGATATTTTCGGTGGTCTGATCTTAAGACTGAAGTTACTATTATATAAATATGTATATATTACTTATATCTCGAATTTGCTTAGTTTGAATGTTTGATTGAAAGAGACTGGCTAACAAAGATTTTCGTTTTGATGAATAGGCCATTGAAGTAGTTGATGTTGATCAGAAGATTAATATGGTTCATGAGCTTGATGGTTATATTATGCGCTGTGTACGTGACCAGAATGGGAACCATGTAATCCAGAAGTGTATCGAGTGTGTCCCTGAAGAGCATATTCAGTTCATAGTTGAATCATTCTTTGATCAAGTTGTTACTCTTTCTACTCATTGTTATGGGTGCCGTGTGATTCAGGTTTGTTAACTGCCTACGTGAGTCATAGTATTAAATATCAGTCATGACAATGGATTGCCAACCGAATTATCAAGGTTTTGAAAGTTACCTCAACCGCATTTTATGGCACAACAAACAAATCGGCGATCGAGTCTTAAACCAAGATTTAGTAGCATGGCTAGAATGGTCTTGAGTATGTTAAACTAGATTCGCCTGTCGTAATTGATGAAGTGGCTTTTTTGGAGTGTTGCGTTATTTTTCTATGCTTGCAGAGGGTTTTAGAGCACTGTAAAGATCCCATCACACAGAGTAAAGTTATGGATGAGGTTCTGGGATCAGTTAGCATGCTAGCGCAAGATCAGTATGGCAATTATGTGATTCAGGTTCTTCTTTTACCCTGCCTTATTTAGACTTTAAGCTTGCGGTTTTGATGTTAAATATTTTTTTGCGAGTTTTGACAGCTAGGTGAAATCAACAAAAATTTATATGCTCAATACATATGTCACGAATCACGATTCAGCTTCTTTCTGTTAGTCATAATGGTTTCTTGCGCTTAAAAGTTACGAATTGGGTATTGTTTCATGACTTTCATCACTTAAGTCCAATGATTTATCTCTCTACTTGGTACTTGGTAATTTCTAATCTTGTTCGAATTACCCCTTCCATCCCATGATTATTCCCCCCTTTGACTTTGGTGGTCAAAAAAAGAAAAAATCAAATTTGTCCGATATTGTACTCCCATTATATTACAGTTGCAACTTTTTTAAAATGATAATATCAAAATAGTTGTTTTCATTAAATCGAACATGAAAACTTTTAAATTGTATCCCTGCACATATTTGAAGAGATTAACCGTCAAACATACATTGGTTAATCACCAAAGTCAAATGGTGATAATATAAATTTGGGATTGAGGGGACTAATAAACAAAACAAAAGTCTAAATTTATAGATCAGGTTTAGCTTAGTTTTGCTAGTCTTGTTGTTTTGCTGCGATAAATTGTGAAATGAAATAAACAGTCTCTTTTATTTTTGATAAAAGTATACGTACGTTAATGTATATGTTAACATCCTCGTTATCAATTTTGTTGTTGTCTGGTTTCATCTGAACATATTTCTGCATTCATAGGCTTCCCTCGATATGCTTCACATGTTTCTGTTTTTTTCTTCTTTGTTACAAAATTTGCTTTTAAACAGCATGTACTGGAGCACGGGAAGCCACATGAGCGAACAGCCATAATCAAAGAGTTAGCTGGAAAGATAGTCATAATGAGTCAGCAGAAGTTCGCCTCCAATGTTGTGGAGAAATGTTTGACTTTTGGTGATGCCGAAGAACGAGAAATTTTGATGAATGAGATGCTTGGCTCTACTGATGAAAATGAGCCTCTTCAAGTATGTTAAATTCTATTTCTCGGTTCATAAGTGCAATGTTTTCTGTATTTTGTTGATTTTTTGAAGTCCAATAGGTAGTAGTCTATTAATAAGAAAGGAAAGTTGGTATATAGAAATATATCTAAGCCTGCAAGAAATATCTCGAGGGTAGTTGAAAGGTAAAGCCTATGGCGTTGGTAGAAGGTTTGGAAGCTCAACACCATGTAACTGTGGCTAAGTTAATTGTGGTTGTGAATGCCTTATATAACCTTATCTGACTATTGTTCATGCTTTAAATTGAATGTTTATTCTCGTTGTTTCGACATCAGGTGTACTGTAGTGTAAATTTGCCTGTAGTGAGATTTTTGCGTGGAAATTATGCCAAGTTGCCAACTCAAACTCTTTCTTGGCTTTTTTTTTTACTGCTTTTTACTTTTACGTTTGTTTCATTGCTGCGAGTTCTCAAATGCACTTACATGAGCATAACGGCTCTTGTTTTATTCATGTTTACTTGCTTAACACGTGATGCAATTTAATTGACGCCTTTATTATGAACCAACTTTCTACATTTGAGTATATGTTGGACGTATAGTTTCAGCTCCAGTGAAACCAAAGTTGTAACATGATGGAACAAAGCAAACTAACTCGCTAAACTGCTTTAGTTTCTACAAAGTAGCAGTCGGTTTATGCAACTCGTGACACACTGTTCACTGTGAAACAATCTCTGTGTTAAGTAGAGCATACATCTGATATGTTCTAGTGGTGTTGCTACTCTTTAAGTAATTTCGTTAGTATATTACGAGTTCTTGGTTTCTTAGAGTTGCTTTACTTTGCTAATCCAGGCTATGATGAAAGACCAATTTGCAAACTACGTTATTCAGAAGGTGTTAGAAATCTGTAGTGACGAGAAGAGGGAGTATATCCTATCACGGATTAAGGTTCATCTGAATGCATTGAAGAAGTACACTTATGGCAAGCATATTGTTGCTCGGGTCGAGAAGCTTGTTTTTACTGCAGGTACTACTTTTACACTCTTAAATCTGCATGTTCTCTACAACTATGTGCTAATGTGCTATTACCTCTTTCCTTTTGAAATAATTTTTAGTTTACACTTGCTATTGTCTGTAATCACCCGTCACTTTGAATTTAAGATGCAAATATTCCGCATCTTTCCTACAAAGTGTATTTCTCCGAACCCCTTGACAGCTTGACCCCCCTCGCCAAATTATTTACTTCTAGGATTTGCCACTGTTTCCAAGAGTACCCTCGATTAGATTAAATACGTTACCTCTCCCAATGTCATATGTTAAATACTTCCAAATTTGAAAGCGGGCTTTTTTTTTGGTGTAAAGGGAGCCGTAAGGGCGATTTTGGCTTTTGATGCTGACGGGTTCGAACCCGGGTCGTGAGTACCACCGATCATGACTTTACCAACTACGCTAGTTGAGTTGTGCCAATTTGAAAACGGCTTAATGAGGGCTAATATAGTCATTTCAGTACCTCATTATAATTTACTTAATTGCCGTGCCTTGTACTAAACGACAATCATTTATGGACGGAGTAAGTGTGTAACAAGATCTGTATAATTTTCTGTGCAGAAAGGAGAATTGCCTCACAAATTGCGGAACCATCATAGGCAAGTTAGAATCGGAGTTGTACAGTTGACAGCAGCCTACCATTGACTTCACTCAGCCCTTCCAACTTCCAAGCTCGTTTTTTTGAGTTTCCCTTGTAACTTCCTCTTGAAAGACGCAAGGATCCGTAAGAGAATTATGAACTAATCTCGAGTCATCGGTAGTATATAAAATTGTTGAATATAAAATTGTTAGAGAGAAACATGAGCATCGAGTCATCGGTAGTATATAAAATTGTTGAATGGTGACCGGTTAGGGCATCTTTTTGCTTAATTTCTATCTCGAGTTCTCACCCTACAAATTAGGGGCATGTCAAGAGTTGTTCGTTGTCTTTGGGGAACAAATCTCGAATATTTTCCTTGTATTGAAACCTTTTATTTCCTAGCAATGAAGCAATCTTCCTGTTCAGCTAAACATTTCGTGTTCGTGTTTGGATCCTCGCTATTTCCTTTTTCTTTCCCAACTTCCCGATTATTAAAATTAGTCACGGATTTAGTTTTAAAGCTTCCTGTTCAGCTTTACTACACCATGAGTATGATACAGTATCAGTTTTCTCATGATAATCAAGTGACAGTAACTCATAAATCTCATTGAAGACGGCACGTATCCGTCACTTTGGAGTGACGGATACCATTTCCTCTCACAAATGACCCAAATAGAGGAGAAAGGAAAGCACATGGATGTGCCCCCACCTTGTCCCCCCTATCCGTTTTGTGAGTGGCATTATCCGTCACTTGCTCCGACCCGTCTTCAGCAAGACTAACTGGTACTGCAATTCCAATTATTAAAATTAGTCACGAAATTAGGATACAACATCAGAGCCTTAATTCTAAAATGATTTGGGGTCGACTGACATTAATCATCCTTTAGAACCGTCCATGGGTGAAGGCACACCTCAAAATGCGAAAAAAAAAAATAGAAAAGGGAAAAATGAAAAACAAAAGGAAGAGCGAAACATAATACAAAGTCAAGGTAAACTTAGGTCATTAGTTGTCTAACTAGTTGAGATCCCGTGCTAAAGCACGATAATTGTGAGGGTTGAATATATAGAGGTCGTATAAATTTAAAATGTTTACATAAATGAGTTGTACTTATAATAGAATGTTGAAATGTACTGCTTATAATGTTAGTAATATTATTAAAAAAAAAGTTTACTATTCAAAAGACTTTTAGATTAAATTATTTTTGTATGAATCTATTTTTATTATTAAAAAAATAATAGCTGACTATTATGGAATAACATAATCTAATATAGAGTCACTAATTTGTTATTGAATTGATTGGAAAAATTTAAGATGACTTAATCTTGTACTTTTAGTTATAGTAGGATTTTAGGGGATAAGAGGATTGATTACTATAATATGTTATTATGAAACAGTTTTTTATAGGATATACCGCAATAAAGTTATACAGTATATAATTTTGTAGTATATAATCCTTGTTTTTTGTTTTTGTTTCTATTTTAAAATATGAAACTATAAAATATTTTTGTAAAATATGTTCTTTTAAAATATCAATATGTTATCTTTTTGATTTTATCTTGTGCTTAATCTTGTGGTTTTTTATATTAAAATATTAGTATGTTAACTTTTTGATTTCGTATTTTACATTAATATATATTTTTTTTATTTTCAGATTTTATGTGAAGATTGACAGTGTGAATGCTTTATTAAATAGAAAGTTGATTGAAAGATTCGGTTTGGGCCTACTTTGTGTCAATCAGTTGTGTGTTAAAGATTTTATTAAGGGGTTGTTTGGTTGATCAGGGAACTTAATTTTCCTAAGAAAATACAATTCATGGGAATTAAGTTCCCTCATCCAATTCGGGTGAATTTCGGAAAAGTGTTTGGTTACTCATGTAGGAATTAAATTCCACAGGAACTTTCAATGACCAAGGGGGGAGTAGGTAAGCAACTTCTCACATCATGTAGGCATTGGAAGTTCCTGAGAAATTCTAATTCCTACATTTTCCAAAATTTATGGCAACCAAACAACCCATGTTTTTTAAAATCATGAGATTTTCCAATGCCTATGTTTTCTAAGTGGCAACCAAACGACCCCTAAATATGGAAAAAAGTTGAGCAATCTTTCATGCATTTATTAATTGTGTACAAATATTTTATGTGCGTACAAAGATTTCCTATTTTCTAATTGCCTCTTTATTAATTGTGTGTCAATCAATAAAATAATATTTTTAATAGGGGACCTATTTTGTTATCAATCATTTGAGCGGGAAATTTTTAGCAATCCTTATTCTTTTAGTTTAGTGGGGATGCCACATCACTTAACCCGCAAACCTCTCTAACAACAAAACTCAATACAACAATAGACAAACCTCTTAAATATAGACAAACCTAATTAAAGTATACTACATGGGTTTCACTATCACTTACAACCTAAAATACAAACCTGTATACAAAATTGTAACCTTTATCATCCATAAACCTATAAAACTTTGTTCAACAATAGGAGGTTTGTCTATGAACCTCTCAAATAGTGGACAAACCTCTTTGACAAACCTCTTATTGTGAATATTATAGGTTTTAAAATCGAATTCCAAATTCTTTTATAAAAATTTAAAATTTAAATCAAGAATAAAGATTAAAACGATTTTGAAAACCGAAGTGGAATTTAAGGATCCGAAATACCTTAAAAGTAAACCAAGTAAAATACATAAGAAAGTGGTTGGTAAAAAAAGGTGTAATAAAGGAGAGAAAAACAAATAATCCCTTCTATTCTAGATAAACCTCCCTATTCATGGGGGGCACTAGAATTAAGAAGAGTAATTAAAATAAGGTAAATTATTGTAGTGGAGGTTGTTAATTGGAGAGAGAATGTATTGTGGGGTATTATTGTGGATAAGCTGATTAAAATAAGTATTGTTGTTGGGTAAGTTGATTAAAATAAGTATTGTTGTGGGTTGAGGTGGGGTATTGTTGTGGGGTAAAGTGATTAAAATAAGTATAAAACTTTACTAAATAAGGAAATAGGGAAGATATTGTGAATAGATGAAAAAAAAAAAAAAAAAAAGGAAGTTTATGTAGAATAGGAGGGAGTATTTTTTTAAAAAAATTAAATAAAAACACTACTTCGTATATATGTCACGAAATTAGGATACGAGTAGGAATTTCGGAAAAGAGGTTATGATCTCGTAATATACTATTAAGGGTTATTTAATAAGAATACTCTAAACTATTTCATCCCTTCTCAAAATACTCTATACTTTGAATTAACTACGAATAATACCAACTAATGCACCCTTTCCCACGTATTAAAACAGGTGGAAGGGTTACTTGTTCTACCGGTTACCCTTGTTTAAAAATTAGTTTTTAATTCTTTTTCACCTTTATTTCTCTTTTAACTCAAGTTATTACCTTTTCTACCCTTTCTTTTTCATTTTCTTCTCCTCTCCTTGTACCACCGGTTACCCTTGTTGACATTTATTGCCATTGTTGATCCTTCATCGTCATTCATCGTTCTGCACAAATCAATTGAGTGAAGGCGACCCAATTTCAATTTCGCCCTCTATTGATTCCATAATAAAGAGGGTAAATCAATTTCACCCGTAATTAATTATTGATGTGATTTATTTATTTTCTTAAATTTGATTTTTCCCAACTCATTGTTCTTTATTTGCACTGTTCTTTCACATCGTCGTCATCAAAGATGCTTCCTTATTGTGTTATTTGTTCAGATTTGGGAGTATTGAGCAAGTAAGTGCTCATGAATTTTGAGAGATTCATCATCCCCTTTCATGTCTTGCCCAAATAAGTGAGATTATAATCTAAGGGTATAACTCATACTTGAGATACAGTGATGATATGGTCAAATTGCTCAATTAAGCCAACTCATGAGAAAGACAATCAAACAAATTGAAGTTTGTGAACAAGAAGGTAAGAAGGTGACCTCTTCATTTGTTGAACAAATTTTAAGGAGAGATTAAAAAACAGGGAGGAGAGATAGAGAATTTATAAATAAATTAAAAATTGTATGTATTTTCTGAAAATGTGAAAGGCGGGAGATGAAGTTCTTAATAAAGAAAAAGTGAGCTCCGCGTGATACATTACTTGCATTAAATAACCCTATTATTAAAGATCGTCTTTCATGAGACTAATTGTACAATGAAATGTTGAGATGATATCAAGAAGCCAACATTCCATAGACCTTGTTATACCAATTCCATATGTGCACATTGACATAGTCAGTTAGTCACGTAGTGAATTTTTTTTCCTATTTCTTCCATTATATGTAGTACGAATTCGAGACATGTAATCTTGTTATTACCAACTACATCCTGGCAAACTTTTCAATTTCTTCTTCTCCTTCTTAATCCGCTTCTTCAATCTAGCCACATTTCCCCAGCTCCCTTTTCCAGCATATAAACCCGACAATAAACTCGGCCCTGCTCCCTGAGGTTCCAGCTCAGCCAAACGCTTTGCCGCTACCTCTGCAAGCTCTACGTTATCATGTTGCCTACAAGCTCCTAGAAATGCTCCCCATACAAACAAATCAGGCTCCATTGGCATCTCTTTGATTATTATATCATAAGCTTCCATTAATCTTCCTGCTCGACCTACGAGATCCACCAAACACGCATAATGCTCGAGTCTTGCCTTTATAGCATACTTCTCTTCCATTGATTTAAACACGTTTTTTCCGACCTCCACCATTCCACCATGGCTACAAGCTGTTAACACCGCAGTGAATGTCAGATGATCCAGTTTTTCTTTCTCTTCGATTTCCATCCTTTTAAAGAGCTCTATTGCTTCATTACAATAACCGTGATTAGCATATCCAAATATCATCGAGTTCCACGTAGGAGTATTTCTTTTCGACATTTTATGAAATAAGGTTGATGCTTGATATATTGATCCACATTTTGCATACATGTCAATTAGTGCACTCTTTACATAAACGTCCTCGTCAAGTCCATTCCGCATTGCAAACCCGTGTATCTCCTTCCCCCATGTCACATTCCCGACATTAGCACAAGCCGATAAGAGACTGCTAATTGTATTCGTCGTTGGAAAGCAGCCGGAATCCAGCATTTTTAGGAATGTGACAAAAGCTTCATTATTTCTAAAGTTCTTCACCAAACCCGATATGATAGAGGTCCACGACACCACATCCGGCTCAATCCCACTAACGCGCATCAACTCAAATAGTTCATCCACCATCGAGTCATCCCCTGCTTGCGAAAACCCTGCAAGTAAAGTATTCCAAGTTACAACATTCGGTCTCAATCCCGTCAACTGCGCATCTTTAACTAGATTTAGTGCCTCTTTCAACAGCCCCAAGTGAACATAACCGGAAACCAGAGCATTTACGGTTACTAAATCCTTCTTAACCATGCTGTTAAAAACCCTCCTCGCTTTCTCGACGAACCCACATTTAGAGTACATATCCACCAGAGCACTACAAACATAAGCATCGTCCTCGAACGAATTCCTCAAAATCAAACCATGTATTTCCTTCCCTGTCCGCCATTCCGATAGATGCCCACAAGCCTTAAGAGCACTAGGAAGGACATAATTATTCGCCTTCACTCCTTCCGCCGACATTTCCCACAAAAAATCCAATGCTTCCCTATAAAACCCACATTTCGCATACGCCCCGATAAGAACGATCCATCGTCGATAATTTGACTGCGGCATTTCATCGAACAGTTTCCGGGCAATCCCCAATTCACTACATTCGACATACATTGCTACGAGCTTGGAAGCAAAATGGGTCTTACCAACCAACCCGTTTACGACTAAACGGGCATGTATGGTTTGTCCTAATCGTAACGATCGAGTGTGGCCACATTTTTCGACGTAAGTCAAGTACGCTTCGGAGGATGTTTCGAAAAAACGGTTAGTAATGTAGGTTGCCTTGCCAGATATGTGCAGGGTGGATTTTCTTAAAGAAATAAACATTTGAGTAACTAGTGTAAATCGCACCGTATCGCACTAGTTAAAGTTTGAGAAAAACTTACTAAATACGGTCACACACTCATGCCCATGTTTGGATTTTCTTAAAGGATTGTATGAATAAAAATTCAAATATAGGCATGAGTGCGTGACCCTAATTCGGTGAAAATTAACCACAATAGTTGATAAGATTCAATCCGAAATCTAAAACCAATAAAAATTAGGGTTATTTCACGTGAATAATCCAAATTATGACTCATCTTCTCAAAATAAGTCCAACTACATTTTAACTAGGAATAAACCCGACTATACATGCTTTCTTCTCAAAACAACCTTGGTGACTGGCAACCTAATTACCAGGTGATTTTTTATTTTTTTATTTTTTCAACTTTGAAGCATCACCAACATAAAAATGACCTGGTACTCTCACCATACATCCTTCACCAATCACCAATCACCAATCACCCACAAGTCCACAACAACTCACCAGTCACCACCAACGACCACCACCGCTACACTTACCAACCTCCATCCTTAACTATCGTGCCAGCACCGCAACACCGCATCGCCACCCATATACTGTAATATACCAACCTCAAACCTCCAATTTCCAACTTACAATTATATGACGCCAATTATTTCCCCCAAATTACCACTTTTTCTCTCCTAGGGTTTCAAAACACCATTAATAGCGATAACCACAGGAAAGATAACCCAAGAAAGCAACAATGGTGATACCCTCAAGGCCTCAAGGTCGAAGAAGTTGTAGATATGGAGTCTCAGACGATTTAGCACATGGTTGCGCTGATAATTTTATTCATCTTCCTAATGATGCCAGTAATGTTTTTTATTCGTTTGTTTATTAATTGAGAAAATTAAGGTGTTATATGGTGGATTATAAGCATAAAAAGTTAAAATAAGGGGAGGGCGTGGGGAGATGACTAATGCTTGCCAAGAATCAAGATTCAAGTTGGTTGTTGATCATAAATTAAACTTCTGGAGCTTACTTGCACATGGTGTCGTGGATTGACCAGTTTTATTGTACATTGTTTATTGTTTGGTAATTGGTATGTTGGATTGGGGTGAAGCTATTAAATTGTGTCTGATATTCTGATGTATCACGATTCGACGACGATTGATTTTAACTAATTCCGGCATATTCGCCTCCATAAAGTATCTGGAATGTTTATTTTTGGGGTGTAGTGATGTGACGATCTATCCATAAAAATAGGATTTGAGACAATAATTAATGTGAATGGATATGGAAAAGGTTTAGAAATGGCGATGTTAACGGAAACGGAGGAATGTATTGTATGAGGAGATACAAAATGGTCATGGTCACTTGATCAGTGACTCTTCTTTGAAGGACTCTTCATTACTTACCAGAAATAAAGAAGGTAGGAATAAACCAGAGAAAGAATGAAAAAAATGAACAAGGAAGAAGGAAAAGGGAGAAGGAAGAAGAAATAAATAAAGAATCAGAAAAAAAATATAGAAAAGAAATGTACCACATAGTCACTTGTTGGAAAACCTGTGATATTGGGTGACTTATGGCATCAGTTCAGTAGAAGTTAAATGATGTTAAAGCTTGGATTTTTCTCGGTTAAACATTAGTTTGGATTAATATAAGAAGATAGGGCTTAGTTTGGATTATTCCCATGAAATAACCCTAAAAATTATATGTAACACGAGTTACAAGTACGGAGTACTTAATTATCTTACATATATAAGATTGGGTTAAAATGTTGTGGATGCGTCATGTGGTCTATATATCCTTAGGCTCTGTTTGATAAAACTAACTGAAAAGGTAACTGAAACCTGAAAAGGTAGCTGAAAACTGGAAAACTAACTGAAACCTGAAAAAGTAATTGATAAGGCAACTGAAAATTAAGAACTGATAAGTTAGCTGATTATATAAAAAAGTGTTTGGCAAACTAACTGAAAAGGTAACTAATTTTGATTAAATGACGTAAAAAGATATGATAATTATTTAATAGTATAAATTTAAGGGGTAAAACCGGAAAATTAAATCAAATCAGGTACCTGAAATCTCAAATGCTACTCTAGGTAGCATTTCGTTTCAGGTAGCTGATTTGGTTAAATAAGCTACTTGTCAAACGCTTACAAAAAAATAAGCTACCTAAAATTTTGGTCAAATAAGCTACTTTGACCAAATCAGGTACCTGAAATGTCTTGCCAAACGGAGCCTTAATGGCAATGTCAGCTAATTATTTAATATGAATATAATAAATGTTGTATAAATCTCAGCAAAATATTAATTGTGGTTTAATAAATTTTATTATCACTATAACAGAAATGGCCTTTAGCTACGGCTACAAATAACTTTTGGCTACGGTTCCTCATACGTAGTGAATCAAGGTGTTGCCTTAGATCAGATACTTACGACTACAGTTAGAAATCGTAGCCTAAAGTCACTTTTGGCTACGGTTATTTAACACTAACCTTAGCCATAAGTTGATAAAAGGCTACGGTTCTATTTTAACCACCATAGCCGCTTCTCAATTAAAATTTAAAAAAAAAATATTTCCAATATATTTTTTTGGTAAATTTAAAATTTTTATTAAGATAATAATTAATTACAAAACCAATGTTTAACATACAATTCCCATTACAAATCAGCATCAATACTCAAAGCTAAACAAATGCTTAATTAGCTCATTAGCTGAATCTACAAATATTCTCCATGATCATGTACCATCAATCGACTTGATTTTACACATCAATAATTCTTACGCACGACTCTTAATAGTGAATTTAATTCTCGACAACACCTTCTCGATTTGCCAGATTTGATACACGAGTTTGCCCATAGTGTATGTAATACCAGGTTATTGTGGGACCCGTATTTGGACCTTGGATGCGTGAGAGGGCCATTAGAGTATTAGACCCGATAAGAGATCACTCAGGAGGGAAGGATAGCCTTATACAAGGCCTAGTAAAACCTAAACTAGGCCAAGTGGAGCTGTAGTGGACCGAGTGGATCAACTCGGTCGAGTGAAGAGTATACTCGACCGAGTGAGTCCACTCGACCGAATAAGGTATCTACTCGATCGAGTGAGTCCACTCGACCAAGTGGATTTGGCACTCGGTCGAGTGACGTTGTTTCAGAACACGGAATTTAAACCCTTTCTTCCCTAACCCTAAAATCATTTCTATCTTTCTCCTTATCTCCACAAACTCTCTCCCTTCTAACTAAACCCTCACAAACACCTACTACTTGGGATTCAAACTTGGATTAGAAGATTTTTCACATTCCTCTTCATCTCCTTCACCTAGTAAGTAAAGATCTACCATTTTCTAGTCTTTTAAACCCTAACTTTTAGGGGAATTCGTTATGGTAATTAATTAGTAATTAGTTTGTGTAATAGGGGTAATTAAGGGGTAATAATAAGAGATTTTGTAGTGTATATTAGTATAAGATGTATTCTGATAGTTATTATGTGATTTGCATAGGATGAGACGGTTCCTTGAGACGGTTTCGGTCCGGATCCGAGTAGCTTGAGGAGATTGTTAAAAGGTAGGTTAGTCCTACTCGGTTTCAATAATATGGTGTTGTTTATGTTGATGTTATGATTAGTCTCACATAATTAGGGGCATTTGCATTATTACATGTTAAATGGTTAATTGCATCATTAAGAGAATGATTATGATATGTTGGGATATTTCATATTTTGGTTATTATTGTGTATATGGAGGATGTGTTGTTGTTGAAGAGACGTAAGACGGTTGGGAAACCGTCTTGCGCTTGAGTCGCCTCTTGGAGCTTCCCACTCCAAGAGGGATGTGCACATTAATGGCTTGAGTCACGGAGGGACTCGTGTGGTCGAGACACGACGTCTGGCAGCGGATCCGGTGGCTTCCGGACCCGGTACGTCTGGGCGTGTCCCGGTACCTGTTTGTGTTTGTTGGTTTGTCTGGGTGTGTCCCGGTACCAGTGTGGTTGTCGGTATGTCTGGGCGTGTCCCGATACCGTGGTAGTGGAGGTTGGTTGATAGTGTGTCATTCATACTAGTGGTCATGTTGCATATTCACACACTTGAGTCGTGTCACACTTTATTGGTTTATTGAAACTGACATTTGTGTGTCTGTGTAATTGTCACCTATTTTCGGGGTGGCCTGTGTCGATCCATATGATATTTCCGATCATATGGGGATGAGGTTAAGTACAGGTTGTTTGGGTAGCACGCGGGAGACGGGACAAGCTTGATGGGTCACGAGACGAGTATAGTTGGTTAGATGAGTATAGTGGTCATAAGTTGTATTTTATTCATTAGTTTATGTTTGTAATAACTAAATTTGTTATTCATTTAATAAAGTTTCTTAATTATAATTCCGATTTCACTTCCTCGGGAAATCGAGACGGTAACATTACCTAATTACCTTGGTCGGATAAGAAGGGAGTGTTAGAGTGTAATTATCCTCCTTCAAGCTCGAGAGTTCAACCTATATATATAACCCTTAATGTTAACACTACAATGGTTAATAAGAAATTATAATAAATCAAATAAAAAAAATAACATTAGTTCATATTCAACCCATTACTAGAAAAAAAAAGTCTCTTTACAGACATTCATATATCAAATGGAGCTAATCTAGAAGGGGGGCAAATGGCTCTCACTCTAATAATGTAGAGAGAGAAAATCCTTTCAAGAGAAAAAAAAATTCCCCATAATTAAGAGTTGAGTTGGGTTTTGAATCCCTTTGTTGGCTTTCTTACCAACTTCTTCTTCATATCTTTGTTTGAAACATATTTTTGAGTTTTTTCTTCTATAAGATTTAACTTTTTTTACTCTCTATTTTAGCCTAGGAGAGCTTTTCTAAGTCATTTATCTTAAGTATGAAGGTTTAATTCAAGGATTTAAATAGAATTATTTCTGAATTTTGATTTTATCTTATATTGATATGGATTTTAGTGAAACCTTATTAGCTTTGGAAAGATTTGAAATAATAATCTTCCTTTATTTGGACTTTTAGATCTTACAATTAGTCTTACTTAAGACGGATAGTATCCGTCTTAAGTATAAGACGGGTTGAATTAGTACCATATTGAAGGAATTTGGTAAAGCATGACCCATATAATAAAAAAAAAAAAAATAGGCTGGCTGCAAAAGGGAGTAGGGTACTGTTGAAATGAAAGGGTGGACAAACACACTTGACATTAGGGATTAAAAAATTATATTTGTTTACAGTTTCAAGACAATTTGAACGAAACAATTCATTTGTTTTGTGCTTTCATCTTCTTTCAGTTCTAAAACCCTATCTCTCTCTTCATCTTCATCCAAATAAAAAAAACCCAGAAAACCACTACATCACAAAAAAAAAAACTAGTAAACATATCATCTTTATCATGGCAAACAAAAGTTCATCAAAGAAGAAATCAATTTAATTAGCACATGGAACATTGAAGGTGTTGGAGATTACTTTGATTTTGAGTTTTATTTGTAGTAATTTGATTAAGTGTTGAAGGTAATTTTAATTTTGAATTTTATTTCTTGTAATTTTATTTAAGTGTTGAAGGGTAGTTTAATTTTGGGTACGATTTTGAATTTTTTTCTCTTACTATTGCATGTCATAGTGATTTTCGTCTATTAATATTGAACGTTAGATGAATATATTAATTAATTTGTGTAAGATATGTCAATGGTAAGTTATTTGTCTAATATGTGACCATTTATGGACAGAATGTTACATTACTATATTTTTTGACAGAATTATAGTTGAATAGTTAACATGTTGGATGAATTTGTTGATTTATTGAGTATTGTTTCTTATGTAAGAATGGTAACATTTTACAATAACAATGGTAACATATTGCACAAACAAGTTATTTTACATAAATGTCTATATGTTGATTTATTGGGTATATTATTTTCTCAGTAACAATGGTGACATTTTGCAGCATCAGTAGTAATATATAAAATGTACTGCTAATATACTAAAATGTTATTAGGAGAAGGCAAGATTCAAAGGTGATAGGAGAAGATAAAGGGGGAAATATCCAAATTCTTCAAAAATACTTATGTCGGGTTTGGAAGAAGGTACGTACGACAATGGCACGAACGAAAGGGAAGGAGAAGAAAGGCATGCATCAAAGTGCAGAGGAAGACATAAATTTGTTAATGTGATGCCAATTTGTTGAATTTTGTTGCCAATGTTTGAACGTATCTTTTTTTGTGGGAATAATATGTACTGCTTTAATTTAGCATTTGTTTTAAAAAGAGAGGGCATTTTTGTTTCAGGATTTACATATGAAGTAGGACGATTTTAAAGTGGTATCACATTGTTGTATAATGCTATCAATTTTGTAATTTGTACTAATGAGTAATTATTAATGACCTATAAGTGGAAATTTTTTATGTGTGTCCTAACAAACATGTTATTAGTTTCTTGAACAATGTTTACCAATTTCGTGGATGACTTGTGAAGGAAAAGTTGCTATAAGAGTGTTGATATTGGTTATGAAATCAGGAAAATGTAATATGTTAACATTTTTATTGAACAATGTTATTAGTAATGCTTGATTTTACAAATTTGGTTGTATATCATGAGAAACATGTTTTCACTTTGTATCATAATATTACCAACTTCGCATCTTGAACTAATGAGCAACAAGTAATGACCTACAAGTAAAAGTTGGATGTATATCATCACAAATATGTTACCATTTTGTTTAACAATGTAACCAGTTTGGTGGATGACATATGATGAATAATTTGACATAAAAGGTTGATATAGGTTATGAAATCAAGAAAGTGTAATATGTTACCTTATATGTTGGAAATGTTATCATAATCAGGTAACTGTAAAATGTTACAAGTTTAGTTTAACAGTGTTACCAGTTTTCTTTGACAATGTCCCTCACAAATGTGTTATCATCTTCATGAACAATGTTATGAGAGATACTTGATTATATAAATTTGGTTATATAGATCACGAGAATCATATTTTTAGTTTTTATCATAATGTTACCAACTTCGTTTAATATGTGATCTTAATCATAGCGTAGCATGTTAAAATTATCATTATGTTTGTTTATGTTATCAATTTTACATAAAATTGTTACCATCAAAATCTATGTAATCATGATAACTATATTTTATCACTATGTAGTACAAAAATATGGCCATCGTAACTTATCAGGTCACCACAGAAGATTTTTATTTTGTAGGTGAAATTAAAATGGGTATGGAAACAAAAAAAAAAACACGACAACTAGGTACATTTTACATTATTTTGGTTACAAAGTCTTCAAAGATCATTCTGAAGAACTTCAAAGAAGATATGTGTTGAGTGGATATTATACAGATCTAGAAGAACTCTTTATCCAGATTTCATAATAGCTGTAAACTTTGAAACTTAAATTCTGCGTAAATTTATAACAATAATAATGAAAAATAGTGAAAAAAAAAGGATTGAAGAACTTCAAGATTATGTTCAACCATTAAATGCATTGATTGAAGAACTTCAAGTTTATACAAACCATAAAATAACCATTTGTCAAAAAAAAAAAGTGAACGCATAAACAACAAAAGTGGTAACATCTGTCTACAAAGATGAATTAAATGGGTATTTTATTGACAATAAATAAGAAACTCAGTTTTACAAGCTATATCCAAAAAAATTACCATGTCGAATTCACCATCCATGAAGCTAAACTTAAACCTGACAAACACCTTCTTATCTAAGCAAACATTAAACATTATCAACTTCAACCTCCGCTTTCATGATCTCATACACGATTTTGTTCTCAGATGCCATTGTTAGAGTATGATTTTTTATTTTTATTTTTAATTTAAATAAAATAAAGGGAGAAACAATGGAGATCATAAAGTATGAATGTTCATATTTCATGTTTATGTATGAATGTTTTTTGGTTACTTGAAAAAAAATTGAAATATGATTAGCTTGTATGGAGATCATAAAGTACGAATGTTCATGTTTTATGTTTTTTTGGTTACGTAGATTATAAATGGTAATTGATAGTGTATAAATGTTGAAGGTGTGATGTTGAAGTTGGGAATGAATATTGAAAAGCATAGATGAAGAAAAAGAAGAGGCAAGGATGATAACAAATTAGTAATAAGGAATACAAAGGGATAATGATGTTCATTGTGACATTAAATGCACTGGGGTTTGTAAATAATAAAATAATAGAAAGTGTGCAGTGCAATTAATGCATGACAGAGATCCATATTAGCAAGTCGGATAAAGTTGGGTGGGTATGGGTCAATTTGACCCGTCTTAATGTGTAAGACGGATAGTGTTGGTCTGAAATAAGAATTTGTGTAGATCTTAATTTTTCATGATCTTAACAAGAAAATTTTTTGCAAGTTAAGTTTTTTTTGTTGTATTCTCAAGATTTAGTGCTGGTTTGGAACGAAGCTTGTATTTTTGATCCTCCTTTCTTTGATATTTATTGAAAGGCTGTGTATTTTTTATTAGTTGGAGTATTTGGAAATTTGGTTGTCTCCTTTAGTTTTTTTTTTCTTTTTTTTTTCGCGATTTTAAAGTTTCACAAGTTCGACCAAAAAAAAAAAAAAAAGTTTCACAAGACTTTCTTTGAGATTAATTTGTACCCTTTATTCCCATGTATTTTATGTTCTTTTGGTGATTTGAAAGTTTGTTGACTTTCGATTACCGCTTTCATCTGCGAGACTGCGAGGATGTCATGGGTCGATTTCGATTGACCTAGTTTCCTTTCCTTATCGAAAAAAATATATATGCCAAATGGAGCTTTAACAATATAATAAATCACCTAAATGCAGTAGCGAATCTATCAATTTATCTAAAGTTTAAATTAGACCTGGCAAAAGTAACCCGACCCAATTGACCCGATCCGAAAAGGTTGACCCGAGACCCAAAATTGACCGGAACCGTATCACACGAATGTGACCCGAAACCCGAATGGACCCGACCCGATCCAAACATGACTCGAGTTTTCTTGACCCAAAAATAACCCGATTAGAAACCACCAAACCCGAAACTGATCTGAGAAAACATAACTCTAATTGAACTGAAAAAACTTGAATTGACCTTTCTCTCTTATTCATTGACCCGGCCCGAAACAACCCGATCCGCTTGACCCGGAATAGACCCGGCCAACAAACCCGAAACCCAAAATGACCCGAAATGACCCTGCCCAAACTCGACCCGATTGTCCCATTTACCAGGTCTAGTTTCAATCTGAATTTTGGATCTATGACAACTTTACAAGTGGCCTAGTGGGCCACTTTCATGCTATGAAAGCCCATGGGCTTACATCCACAGCTTCCTCAACACAACACAACTTTCCATGCGCGGGAAACAAACCACCAAAATTCCCGCCAATACTCTTCTCAAAAAATTCAAACCCTTCTCCTATAAGTACCCGCACCCCCGTATCCCTCTCTCCCGACTCGCCTCCCTCCACTCCCAACTCAAAATCCCTAGATCTCCCTTCCCTGAAACCCGAAAAACCGATCGAAAATGCTTGAGCTTCGGCTAGTCCAAGGGAGTCTCCTTAAAAAACTCCTAGAATCAATCAAAGACTTAGTAACCGATGCCAACTTCGATTGTTCGGCGACCGGGTTTTCGCTACAAGCAATGGACTCGAGCCATGTTGCGCTCGTAGCGTTGTTGCTACGAGCGGAAGGGTTCGAGCATTACCGGTGTGATAGGAATATATCAATGGGGATGAATTTAGGGAATATGGCTAAAATGTTGAAGTGTGCTGGTAATGATGATATTATTACTCTTAAGGCTGATGATGGCAGTGATACTATTACCTTCATGTTTGAGAGCCCTAGTAAGTTTTTATTTATTCATTTACAGTTTAATTGTTGTTTATTTACTGCATTTTTTATATTGTTTTTACTGTTGTTAGAGAAGATTCCGATATTGTGATATATCGTAATTGGAATAATACCGGATTATGGAATAAGTTATTATGTTAACATTATTAGAAGATATTATGATTCTATTTAGATATATTAGAGTACTATAAATACGAAGCTATTGTAATGGCTGGAAGCACGAACGAACGATTATCAATAATACTAGGATTACCTTAATGCTTTCCTCCCCTCTTCATTTCTAATAACTGTTTTTAGGGTTTACCAATTGTTGTGATTGTTTGGGATTTGTGCTGATTTAGAAGTGTTAATGTTTGGTTTGTTTGCGATTTGTGGAAAAGGTGGAACTGATGAGTAGCATTTAGTCTTTTGTAAGATGGTTTTATGTGAATATTGCGAAAATGGATTCCAACTACCTAGACCATAGGCCATAGCCCATAGATGTTAAAAAATAGCTATCAATTGATTAAATAGTTAGTCTTTTTTAAGCCGGTTTTATTATCTGCATAGCTTTGTTCATTGTAGAAAGCACATATATTGGTTATAGAACTTCTGTGTATATGTAGGGAGTTGTTGAATTTGGTTCTTAGCTAGAATGGGGTATGCTATAAAACAAACTAAAAAAATTCGAAAGTTTTAAACTAAAAATTGCGAGATTTTCAATTTTCAGAGGGAGTGATCCCTCTTTAAATCCGCCACTTAATATTTATACGAGTAACAAGTTTCAGCTTTAGGGACAAAACTTGAAACTGCTCAATTTGCGGCTTATAGATGATTGTTCACTTGCATTGTTGCGGTTAGGCTTATAGTTGATTAGCTGAAGTGGTATTGATTGTTATTGTTGTCTGTGTTTATGACAGACCAGGATAAGATATCGGATTTTGAAATGAAGCTGATGGACATTGACAGTGAGCATCTTGGTATCCCTGAAGCAGAGTACCATGCCATTGTGAGGATGCCTTCTGCTGAGTTTGCCAGGATTTGTAGAGATCTGAGCAGCATTGGGGACACTGGTACGTCTCTTAATCCTATTGTTTTATCCTCGTACTTATACCTGGAGTCTTGGATGTATTTAGCCTTATCCTTGTGTTAACACGACGGAAAGATTAACTGGGAAATGTGTTTTTGCAGTGGTGATCTCTGTGGCTAAAGAGGGTGTTAAGTTCTCCACAAGCGGTGACATTGCAAGCGCAAACACTTTCCTCAAACAGAACACTACAGTAGACAAGGTATGATCATTGTGATTTTGGTGAAAGATGTAATACTACAGAACAATGATAAAAAAGGTGTAATTTTTTGTTGGTAATGTTTGAAATGCAGCCTGAAGAAGCCATAACCATAGAAATGAACGAACCAGTATCACTGACATTTGCACTAAGGTACTTGAACTCATTCACCAAAGCAACTCCTCTCTCAAACACGGTAACAATCAGCTTGTCTTCAGAGCTTCCAGTGGCTGTTGAATACAAGATTGCAGAGATGGGTTACATCAGATTCTATCTCGCTCCCAAGATCGAAGAAGATGAAAATGAGTCTTAAGTCATTCATCTCTCGCAAATTCGCAATCACCTATATTATGGTTTATTTCTCCTCCTGTTACTCTGTTAGGCTCTTTGTATGATTCCTTTTATCTCGGATCGTTCCTCGTATCTTTATCCTAAAATTAGATGTAGTTCAGAAGATTGAATATTTCAGTGTTCGTCGACACTGTATTGGGACAGGCTGTAAGCATCCTGCTGTTAGTAATTTTCGAATTTAGATGTTTTAACAAAACTTTCTGCTGTGTAGTAATCTTTTCTGTTATTGAGAATCTTATTTTCTCGTTGTCCTACACAATCATCGTCGTGAGTAATGAGTATAAGCAAATGATATTCAGACTGAATGAAGATCACTTATATTTGATGAATTATTTCTCAACCATTAATCAGAATTTTGCAAACCCGAATTTGTTCACGAATGAATCTCCCCTGTGCAGATATTTTCACAGCTTGAATTCTGATTAACATTGTTTCAAAAGCCCGAATTTGAAGGTTATAATACACGCTTTCAAGAAATTGTCGAAACAATTGAAAATCAACTTCACATACCAAAAAATGCGATCCTTAATAATCATTAGTTGGGTTGACACTGCATTTGCAATGCAAACAACAATACACAGAACCCTTCTTGCTTTGACTAAAATAAAAGCAAAACCACCATCATGAATCTCTGCTTTGGAGAAATATTCAATAGATACGACAAGATAAACACTCGAAAAAAAAAAATCGAATTTCTTTTAAAAAAGTCTATACAAAGTATTAGTGTTTCTTCCATTTAGCCTCCAAGGAAGTTCCGTCCTTGAGGGTCTCTTTGGCATCATTGTCCATCCCTAGACTGAAGAGAGCAGCTGCTTGGAGATAAAAGGAAGTCGGCCACTCGGGAGAAACAACTTGAGCTTGCATTGCATCTGCCAGTGCTTCTTGATGCATGTCGCTCATTAAGTAGCACAAACTTCGTCGACCAAACACAGTTGGCGATACCATTGTTCCATCATCGGTGAACTAACAAACCCGAACAAGTTATTTATGTCAAAACCTCTCAAATGCAACTGGAATACAAGGGGGTTATTTACGTCTTGAATTTAAATTAATGATCGTGACTAAACAGATATCCCTAACATTTAAATATGTTTACTTATACTATAAAAGAAGTATTCACTAAATATACATTTTACTTTATTTTCACTGATTTATAGGGGAAAGAAAAATAATGTATGTTTACGTGACCATGATCCACAGAAAAGGGGTCTGAATTGAGTCGGTTTTCAGGTCGGGTTAGTTTCATGTAACTTGCAGTCGAGCGTTTTCTTAGGCATTTTGGTTACAGTTTGATACCTGAGTGTAACATTTGATAGCAGTAGAGAAATCTTTAGCTCTAAAGGCTGTATCTCCACGTTTCTTGCAGTTGAGCGTTTCCTGAATTTGACTCGTCCAAACTTGAAACGACAGCTGCAAAAAAAAAAATGGTCAAACGAAATGCACCAAGTTTTTTTTTTTTTTTTTAGTAGCAATTTCTAGTCACCTTGGTTACAGTCTATAAACTACTCCGTATTAAACTAGTTCAGATCAGTACCTCATTTGCAATACCCTCATCGTCCTTGTATCCGATGTCTTCTAAAATTTCATGCATGGCTGTAAGATCCAGTCTTGAGCAAGCGTCACCAAGAGGAGTTAGTGATAGTGAATCCTTGGGTGATGTACTTCCAAGTGAAATACCCATCAAAACATGTGAAGGGACCTAATGGAGTCACGGAAATATGTTACTCGTTTTGTTTCACATCAATCTTCACATTTGACGGTAAATACGTTGACAAATATGCGAAAAACTGAAAATACTAAAAATTTCTGCATTGGTTATCAAAGAATCATTTCACAAAATTTTAGTACAGAACTCAGTTTTCTGAATACGAGGACAACATTCAACTCCAGGATTATATACTGGATAAAAGTTCAGTCCTTGGCATAAAATTTCCGAATACTTTCTGTAATGAAGATGGAAAACAAATTAACAGCGGGAAAGTGTCTCGGGACATTATAATAATGAGGCACACCTGAGTTTCCTTCTGAAGTGGAGCAAGTGCAGAGACGAGAGATCTTGCATTTGGCCTCTCACGAGCTTCATACTGCAAGCAACGTGATGCTAATCTTACTAGTTCGGTTCCATCATCGTTTGAGAAATGGCCCTCCAAGTTAGAGTCAGTCAACATTTGGAAGTTTTTGCCGCGTATCAAATCAAGTGCCTGCAATGGAAGTTAAAAGTTGCATATCACATCCGAAAATATAGGATTACATCGTTGTTTGCTCATCTAGTAGCTTATATTTGACCGTAAATCTTCTGCTAATGTTGATGAAACACAACTTCACAACGCACACACTAGTTCAAGTAGTATGCAAAGTAGTACGAAGAATGCAATAGCGAGAATTAAAAGAAAGCAGTGATTAGACCATCCCTACGAGTTTATTACTAAATCTAAAGCTTAAGCGCACTTGGATGACCAATCTAGTTACCCTGCAGCAAACGCATGTCGATATGAAAGAGGGCTCCGAGTTCATATGAAATTTGAAACAAAGACAGAAGTTTACATGGCTGGGTGGTATATGTTTTCCACTGAGCAGATCAAGCAGTAAAGTCCCAAAACTGTAAATCACACTTTCAGGAGAAATTCTACCTGTCAGTTGAAATTAACCGTGTCATCTTCAACAAGAAAGCATACACAGGCCAAAGGCGATAAATATTAGATTCAAAGCAGACATAGCACAAAGCTTTGAAAACTTTCTTTGCTCGTGAATATGCAACCTTTTCTCTCAATATTATTATTGATGAATGATGACGATTCAGAAACACAAATAGTACCTGTCCTCATGTACTCAGGTGGAGTGAAAGCCAAGTTTGTGCTGTAGCTTTTGCCGTCTCGGCTGTTTTTCATGAGGCCAAAGCAAGAGAGCCTGGGATTACAATCCTGTCAAAAGCTGAGTCATAACATACACACAAAAAGTCGGTCGCAAGGGGGAAAATGCAGTAAAAACTAAAAATGATAATACAAATTGTACCTGGTCAAAGAGAATTCTATAAGCATTAAGATCATGGTATAATGATCGCCCTCGACTGCTACAATGCTCCATGGCTTGTGCTAGATGAAGTGCCACTCTAAGCCTCATTGCCCATTTCAAGGGTTGAGTTTCCCCTGTTCCAAATAATAATATGAATCTCAAACCTGAATTTTGTGTCCAAATATATCGAACAGGTTCTTAACAGGAGTAGCGGATCCATAAATTCTATCGCATAGGGTAACTTTTAGTTTTGTTATCAATTCTATCTTACGGGGTAGTTTTGCTTTTATAAACATTCTCTAATACAAAATCAATACTGCCTGATTTGAACGCAATGATTATAAACCCGTTTAGCAAAAACATTCGTCTGAAATGTCAAGTGAATCACCAAAGAAGAAACACTGATTATAAAGCTAAATGAAGGAATGAAAAACTCACAGTGAAATAAATGCTTTGAAAGGGTGTCATTTGGCATGAATTCAGCAACTAACAATCTCTCATCACCTTCACAACAACAGCCTATCAAATTTGCCAACTTCTCGCTCCTCAGCTGCCCTACTGCCCTTGCTTCCTCCTACATTTCGATTATATCATTCATATGAACCAAAACATGCATAACTAATCGACCCCTAATCGTTTTTTTGAAAGCTTAACAACCCCTAATTTAGTCATAAGCTCTACATAAACTCATGAGCTCTACATAAACCCATTACAGCACAACTCAAAATAAGTCTGTTATTCTCATTAGAAACCGTCTCATGCTATTTCAGCGTGAAACCGACTCATTTGAATAAAAAAAACTACCAATTTTACCCTCTTACGCACAAAAACCTGAAAAGCTGATATTGACAATCCTATCATGAGACCGTCCCAATAAATAAATTAAAAAAAAAAAACTACCCAATTTACCCTTTTATGAACAATAACCTGAAATGCTAATACTGACAATCGTATCATGAGACTGTCTCATCTGAGAATATGCAAAAATCAATTAACCAAGAAATAAATACCAGGAACTGTCTGGTGTCAGGCCAAGCAGACCTATGAAACCGTTTAATGGCGATAAAACGACCATCATCAAGCTTTCCCCGGTACACGACATTAGGAGCTTTCTCACCATGTTCAGACACAATGTTATCAGAGGTAAACCCAGATGCGGCAGACCTCAACTCCTCCAACTTAAACTCAGTAAAACTCGGTACTGACTCACCCTCATCTTTCCCACCATTCTCTACAACAACAAAAAAACACACATTTTTCGTTATTCTTAAGCAAAGCATACAAAAGATCATAACATTATGCTACTATCAGTAGCGGAACTAGAGGCCAGCAGTCCAGCACCCCGCTGAAACTTTCAGTTTAAATTTTCCATATTTGTTTTCCTAGTTTCCTTATTACATTAATAGTTCGGCCCCTAAAATTTCCGGCCTTAACTACAAAATTTTATTCCATCACCAACTATTGTAATCAGGATGCTAAGCTGTAATGCACATAAGATCCAAGCTTGGGAAAAAATTGAGCTTTGGATAATTGATCATTGTAATTATTATTTAACCAAAACATACAAAAGATTGAAACTTTATTCTTACAAAGCATCTTCAGCTTGTGACGGATAGTACCCGTCTTCATACTCTTCAATGAGAATTTGTGTTATTCTTATTACATTAATAGTTCACCCCCTAACTATTGCGACCAGGATGCTAAGCTGAAATGCACATAAGAACCAAGCTTGGAAAAAAAATCCGACCTTTGGATAATTGGTCATTATAAATTTATAATTACTCCTCCGTCCCAATCATTTGTTTACCTTTAATTAAAATACCCCTCACAATGAATATACAAGAAAGGAAAACAAATAATTGAGACGGAATTAGTACTCCATATTAATTAAGCAAAACATACAAAAGATTGCGACTTTATGCTAATGTGATGATTATGACAAGCTAAATATACTCCCTCCGTCCCTATCATTTGTTTACCTTTGATTAAAATTCCCGAGAATGAAAAAGTAAACAAATGAATACGACATAGGAAGAACATAAGAAACAAGCTTAGGGAAACATACAAAAGATTGCGACTTTACTTCAACTGAAACATTATGTTTGATTAAAATACTCATCACAAAAGAGTAAAAACGTAAAGAAGTAGACAGAGACGGAGAGAGAGCAAATACCAAGATCGGAGGAATGTGGAACATTGAAGTTGTGATGAGAGTTAGACCACCAGCAAAATGTGAGCTTTGAGCATCTAACTCCCATTGTTATGTGCTTGTTTAAGCTTTGCTGAGTATAGTGAAAAACCCAGATCACAGAATGTGGATTTTAATGTTGGTTTTTGTTAGTTTTTTTTTATTATAAAAGATTAAAAGATTGTTTGTGAAGTTTAGTGGGGATTATTATGATTTTGGAGGGTTTTGTGCAGTTTTTTCGAGTTGTTTATTGACTGAACAACATGATGAGGAGGTGACTAGGTGAGTGTGAGTGACATGGCAATCCAGTCAATCAGATTGGGTTTAGGTTGGATTAATTCAGGTTGGAAATTTCGATTTTGTAAGTTGGGTTAGGTCGGGTTACTTTAGATTGGATTTATTTATGGGTTAATTATCACCAAGTAATTTAGGGATAATGATCAGTGTGCGACACTAAACATTTGAGTCGAAGTAATAGTGTGTCGGACTGTCGGGTCATTTCGGGTGGACCAAGCTCAGATCCTCAATTCGGGTGTCGGGATGGGTCAAGTTATTAGAGGCGCGTCAATTTTTACTAGGTCAAAGTAAAATCATGTTCTTTTGGAGTTAATTTGAGAATCCTACTAAGTCATATAGGATTGTGTTAGGCCTTATTTTTATTGATTGGAAGGAGTTGAACCGAAAAAAAGTGCACTTAACTTAATTGAATAGAGCTGAGCTGAGCTGAACCGAAAGGAAGCATGTAGCTAAACTAAGAGTTAATTTGAGTAGATATGGGTGAAGTGAAACTGAAGTGAAGTGAATTGAAATGAGTTGAAATTAAGTTGAGAAGAATATAACCTTATATTATAGTATAACTAGTATTCGTGCCCGGCTTTGCCCGGGTTACCTCTAGTTACCATTAATTTTTTTTTCATTAAATAAAATTACTTAAAGTTGCATAACCCATAAATGTATCATTAATATATTTTTTATAACATATTCTAAAATTACGATGAAATAAATTTTGAGTCAAATTCACTACTCCCGCTATTAATATTTTTTACTCTTATTAATGAAACAATAGTAATAACATTTCACTACTTGCCCGTAATCATTGTTACTTTCACTACTCCCACCGTAATTATTGTTACTGTCACTACTGCCGCATTAATATTAATAATTTCAATACTTCCGCCGTAATTATTGTTACTTTCACTATTGCCGCGTTAATATTGATTATTTCACTACTCCTGTTATTGTTTCTACCACTCTCATTTATCTCGTTGATAATATTGTTACTTTTGCTATTCAAATGAGTGATTACTGTCATATAACTATATCCAATATTACTACAATTTTTTTCTTTACTGACGAAATTACTTTTACTACTTAGGCATGCAATTTTAAGAGGATTATATATTTATATAAATATATTACATATATGCATTAAATCAAATCGAAAGAATTATGCAATATTATATATTATGGAATGTAACTTGAATTATTTACAACCTACTTATTATATTTTTGTATGTTAAATAATTTTATGATGATAATAATTAATATCATAAGTGTGCATGTTTATACTAATTAATTATTTTATTTTAAGGGAATTGACCATCTTCTAGTCTTCTATAAATATTTAGGCAAATTATCAGGCATCTTCTTTCTTTTAGTCTCCTTGAAATTGACCATCTTAATTAATTATTTTATTTTAAGGAAATTGACCATGTTTAGGAAAATTACCAACCTTCTATATAATTTAATTATAACCCAAACTATATAATATTTGCATTGAGATCCCTTAATCGGGTCCATCACACGGTGCTATTGATTTAAAACTACATAGTATAATTAATTTGTATAACTTTCTTTAATTACATTGAAGTCCCTTGGTTTCTGGATTTAATATATAGTATTGATTGATTTAATATATAGTATTGGTGCCCGGCTTCGCCCGGGCTACCTCTACTGACCATTAATTTTTTTTCATTAAACAAAATTGATTAAAGTTGCATAACCCATAAACTTATCATTAATATATTTTTCTATGACATATCCTAAGATTACTATGAAATAAATTTTGAGACAAATTCACTACTCTCGCTATTAATATTTTACTCTTATTAATGAAACAATAGTAATAACATTTCACTACTTGCCCGTAATCATTGTTACTTTCATTACTCTCGCCGTAATTATTGTTATTGTCATTACTGCCGCATTAATATTGATAATTTCACTACTCTCGCCGTAATTATTGTTACTTTCTATTACCGCATTAATATTGATTATTTCACTACTCTCATTGTTGTTTCTACCACTTTCACTAATCTTGCTGATAATATTGTTAATTTTACTATTCGAATGAGTGATTACAATCATATAACTATATCCAATGTTACTACAATTCTTTTTTTTACTGACGAAATTACTTTTACTACTCAGGCATGCAATTTTAAGAGGATTATATATTTATATATAAATATATTACATATATGCATTAAATCAAATCGAAAGAATTATGCAATATTCTGTATTATGGAATCTGACTTGAATTATTTATAACTTACTTATTAAATTTTTGTATGTTAAACAATTAACATCTCTATACATCTAATAAATTATAAAATTTAATAAAATTGCATACATTTTAAATTTAATATATAATTTTATGATGATAATAATTAATACCATAAGTGTGTATGTTTATACTAATTAATTATTTTGTTTTAAGGAAATTGACAATCTTCTAGTTTTCTATAAATAGTTAGGAAAATTACCAAGTATTTTTTTTCTTTTAGTCTCCTTGAAATTGATCATCTTAATTAATTATTTTATTTTAAGGAAATTTACCATCTTAATTAATTATTTTATTTCAAGGAAATTGACCATGTTTTAGTATCCTACAAATGTTTAGGAAAATTACCAAGTTTCTGTATAATTTAATTTTAACCCAAACTATATAATATTTGCATTGAGATATCTTAATCGGGTCCATCACACGGTGCTAGTGATTTAAAACTATATAGTATAATTAATTTGTATAACTTTCTTTAATTACATGGAAGTCCCTTGATTTCTGGATTTAATATATAGTATTGATTGATTGATACTCTCTCCGTCCCGGTTATTTTAAAAATTTTAGTTAAATTTTCAAAAACAAAATTCGAGCATTCAGTATTCTCATACCATTACGAGTTTACACGTATAAAAATTTTCTTTCCGTTAAATTCAAAATCCAACTCCGCCACACACAAACACAAACACAAACATAGTAACATGATAACCCTTATACCTTTGCATGGTTATCTCCTTTTGTTTGCAATTAACGACGTAGGGACTTTGCTTGAGCTTTCGTAAGTATCATCATTTATCTCCACCCACTTAAAAATGATATAAACCTTACGTTTATGTATGTGGACCGACTAACAATGACCCAATTAAAAAAATTGCATGTTATTATGCTAATAATGTGTCACCAGCGCCAAATAAAGAGGCAGAATCATATGTCAAAGAACCAATCATAGTGTAAAAGAATACTGGGAGTACTATTGAATTCTTCTTTAACTAGTTTAGATCCCTCGCAATAAATGTGCGGTATTTATAGAATTTTGATTTTTGTATTACTTATTTATATTATTTTTCATATTTCACGTCATTATATTTTGATATGAGAAACAAAAATTGAACTGCAAAATAATAGTGGTATCTCATTAACGTAATTGTTCATTTTTCTCGTTATTGAGTTTGCTTCGAGGGAAAAAAACTGAAAACTAATCCAAGAGAATTGAGTAATGTGCTGAAATGTATTTTTTTTATATCACAAAACTAATGATTCCAATTTAAAAATTCTCTGATTCTTTTTTTCATGAAAGTAATCAAAACGATTTATAATTTTGTTTATACATAGTATGAGTCAAGTCATTCTCAAATAATAGGATCAATAAAAGATTTAATATTTTATAGTTTTATATTATTTATATTTTAATTAAAATATTATAGTTTAGTGTTCAGTGAAAATTATATAATTTGAAGAAAAGATTAACTTTAATGAAAAGAATTATATAATGAAATACATTATAATTACTAATTTTCTTATTTAGTGAATACAATTAAATTATCAATATCTTCCTTATTTAAAAAGAATTCACGTTTTCTTGTTTGAGACCAATGAATTTTCTAGTTTTATAGAACCTTCCATAGTTACAAAAAGATATCTCCCAAGATTACTGTACTAACTCATCTATGCACTATTTGTGGTTATTATTTTATTAGTCATAAACTAGTATAGATCATGCGCAAATGCGCGGTTTTTTAAATAGGAATATTAAAGAAGATAATAATTATAAAACTTATATTTAACTCAATTTGAAATTTAATTGTAAATTTATTATTATTAACTAGTATGATCTCGCGCGAATGCGCTATATTTTAGATAGAAACATTAAAAAAAAAATTTAAATCAATTTGAAATTTAATTGTAAATTTATTATTATTAATATTTTGTATTAATCGGTGGAAAAGGAAAAGTTCAGTACAATGCAGATGTAAAATTAATATAATGAAAGCCCAATAACAGATACGATATAATAATAGTCCAATTATAGATATGATATAATAAAAGTCCAATTACAGATATGATATAATAAAAGCCCAATTATAGCCAAATTCATTTAGGCGGATAATTTTGGAGAACTCTTATTCTTTTAGTATAAGGGGGATGTTTTGTAGTTATTAATCAGTGGAAAAGGAAAAGTTCAGTATAATACAGATGTAAATATAATATAATGAAAGCCCAATAACAGATATGGTATAATACAAGCCCAATTACAGATATGATATAATAAAGCCCATTTATAGCGAAATTTATTTAGGCGAGAAAATTTTAGAGAATTCTTATTCTTTTAGTACAAGGGGATGGTGCAAACAACAAACTTGATTATTTAGGCTAAAAACTTTAGCCTAGCTAAGGTGTAGAATTATGACAAAAGTAAGGCCCATTTAGAGATAAATCAACTTAGGCGGGAAATTTTGTTAGGATTCTTATGCTTTAAAGATACACATTAATAACTTAAATGTGAGAAGATTTAGGAAATATTCCCGTGAGATATTAAAGTAGATAATCAATAGAACCCGATTTATGAGGGTCAAACCGATACTAAGAACATTCGATGAGCAGCAGGGAGTAAACAGTAGGGTGCCCAAAAGGAAAACATGCCTCCAATAATAGAGAAACCATTCAAAACATAACAGGTAAGTTTCCAGCTAAACTTAGGTCACCATTTCATTGAAATGTTACAATCATAATAATAAATAGGATATCAAAAAGTGGAATAATAATTAATAATTAATAAAAGAATTAATGTCAAGCCAGGAGGCAGGCAAACAATTTCTCAGTATAAATAAGAAATAAATTCACACGTACATGTTTTACTTTCTGTCTCCTTGCATCCAGAAATCGCATATCAATGGTCTAAGATCAGGCGATCAGCGGAGGTGGCAACGAGCTAAACCGAGCTCGAGCTTAAGCTTAGTTAGCTAACAAGTACGGTAACAACGAAGGCATCATACATACATATTCACATTTCACCATGCTAAAAGTCAATTGATTGGTTACTCTTAAAGCTAATTAATGCGGAGTATATTTAAAAGAAATCATCCCTCTTATTAATCCTAACAAAGTTATGCGCCATGTTCTTTTGGTCTTAGTTTTAATTAGTTTAGTTAGTTCACATCCATTCATTTCAATTTCGGTCCTAGAAATATGGTCTCTCTTAAGTCATGTTCTTTAGTTGAGTACGCCTCCATTCAATTTTAGTTTAGCAAAGCTCTACTTAAATTAACTCATGCTTCAATTTTATTCAGTAAATTCAGTTTAATTTAACTCCTTGAAAAAAAAGAGGGCCTTAGTCTCAAGTTCGATGTATGGTACGGTTAAGAAAGTTCATTAGTATATAATTGTAGTTTTTGATTACCATGTGCGATGTTGTGTTGCATCCTATAGCATCAATTTAGTGCCGCATAAAGCATAGCTTAGTATACTTTAACTTTCTCTACCAAAAGATTTGCGCACTGATTAAGTCATGTGAGTAAATCTTATTTAATCATATCAAACTTATCCTTTATAATAGTAACGTCATTGTATTAGTAAAAAAAAAAAAAAGTCACGTGACAAGAAGATTGCAAGAGGACGAACATGGACAGGGAAGGTCCTTCTTAATCACAAATTCTCATTTCTGACTTGCATATCCGTCGAAAGCTTGCGACGGATCAAGAACTCTCATGTGTAGATAAGATAAAAGCAGAATGCTTAAGGAATAATGTGGAGTCTATTGATCGAATACGAAAGAGGGGGGGGGTGAATTGAGTATTAAAAACTGTTCCGGGTTTAATTCCAGAGCAGGTGTTTGTTACCACTCGTAGCTAGTAGAATGATGTCCTTGCTTGAATCCTCCTTGCGGTCTCCTGAAACGATGAACAAAGAGGGCTCGGCTTTGGCGAGCGTCTCTACTCCGACGCTCAAGTCGGTGAACTTAGAGAGAGGTTGTTGTAACCTGGCTAAGAGTGTATTGTAGAGAGATAAGGAAGATATTACCAGATGAATAGTGGTTATTAGGTCAATTTTTTGATCTTTCCCTTAATGAAGATTGAGGAGTATTTATAGGCATTCACCTTTTGTCACGTAGTGGCCAAGTGGCCAAATGGCTATCAGGTGAAAAGACAGTTATACCCTCGGACGATGGACCCGTGGCAGGGTGGCCGAGGGTCTTGGATATGAGTACGCAGATTTGTGTCCCTACCGGCTAGATGTCCGGCCGAGACCCACGTGACAGTAGATGGGCTTCACCGGCTAGATGTCTAAGTCGTTGACTTTCTTTGTGAATACCCTTGACCTTGCTCAATGTGTTGACTTGTCGTGGGTGCGAATATGCCCCATCAATTTGCCCCAGCGTAGTCTATGCCGTGGTATGGGCTTCGATGTATGTTGAGCGTATATTCTGCGCAAGTATTTTTGCAAAATTTTGGTATCGGCTTCTTCCTCAAGCATCGGCGTGGTTCTTGTTAGGCCGTACCATATATCCCCCCTCCACATGGATGCGTAAAGGGTATCCGATGTGGGAAATAATGTGACGGTGGCCGAGACCAGGGCTGAGAGTGCCGGTTATTTTTGATTGCCCCCGGCCGGTGCTTCATGGCTTGGTCGATCATGTAGCCGGCGGAGAGCTGGCGCCTAGATAATTTGTTGGGGGAGATGAACAGGCGAAGAGATGTGAATGGGCGTGTTGAATACGCTTGGTAACTGTAGCATTGATTGACACTCAACTGTTGCAACGATTGACATTCAACTGTTGCATGTCTGACACGTGTCCGCTTGCTGATTGGTTGACGCTTCATGGGTCAGCCCCGATTGGTCCTTCTTCATGGGCTTTTCCCTATAAATAGGGTAGTTACTCCGTGATTTTGGCCATTAATTTCATTTCCTCAAATTTTCAAAAATTTCTCCCAAAATCTTCCTCTCTTTAAACTTTCAAGGGCTTTCTATTCTTCCAATCTTCGGTCTTCGATCCGGCGAGTGTATTTCTTTAAGGTAATCAAACAAATTTTCTTTTATTTCGTTTGTAGTTTGTTGTGAACATGTCTTCTGCTGATGCTGGACCTAGTAAACCCGCGTCGGGGGGCCCTAGGTCTCCTTCTCCTGAAGTTGATCCTCAAATTCTTGAGGAATGGGAGGACTCTGATTCCTATGGCGATTTTGGTGATGATTTCGGTGATGAAGAGGAAAGGCCTCGTCCCAACGAAGGGAGGCAGTATGTTATGGATCACGGCGACGCCTGTAAGGTCCGTTCTGACCGTGCTTGGACTCATAAGCTCGCCATTGTTCAAGCGAGAAATTTTTCGAGGGCCATTTTTTCTTCGGTAGGGGATACAAAATTGTTATCCCTGAGGAGGGTCAGGCCGTCTGTTGCCCTCCACCGGGCCACACCGGCGTGTATATGCGGCATTTGGAGTATGGGCTCCGGTTTCCGTTGAATGAGCACGTTATGGCCATTATTAGAGCCATGAACGTTGCCGTTGCACAACCGCACCCGTTGGCTATGAGGACCATAATCGGCTTTGACCGCTCTGTCTCTTCAAGGGAGAGGCCCCAACGGTGAATTTATTCCGCCGCTTCACCATCTCAAACCATTTTCTCGCGCGTCGGATGGTACAACGTGGAGATGGAGCCGGGTTATGTCTCTGTCAACAAACTTTCTTCTTGCAAGGATCGGTGAAGGCCGGTGGGTGTACGTTAAGGTGCTTGGGATGACTATCCGCCGCCCTTTTTCCAAAGACCGAGTTAACTTGCGGTGTGAGACTCAGGCGGAGCACGATAGATGGGTTTCCCGGAAGAAGCTCAAAATGGATGCTAGCAGTGTCTATCTCCAGGACGATGAGAGGCTGGCAATGAGGCTCTTTGAGGTGGACAAGAGTGGGTGTGCGAAAAGATGGATTCCTCCGACGCAGATCATCCTTCAGGATGAGCCGCTCTGCCATGTCGGCCTCATACCGGCCCTAGCACAGGGTGAGTGGGGTCGGTGTGAGGCCCATCGCCGCTCTTAATGCTCTTGCTCCTCGAATTCCGGTTTATTTCCTCTACTTAACTCTTTCTTTGTTTCTTTCGCACCACTTTGGAAAGGGCTTGTCGAGGATCTTCTCTAGAGAATGGGCCGCACAAAGATGGGACCGTTGCCAACTTGCATCCCAAGGCTCAAACCCACGACCGTAGGAGGTCGCCGGGTGATCTTATGGAGCAGCGGCTGAGGGGCTTGAGCGTGGAGGAGGCTCAGGCGAAGGTTATCGGCGGCGTTGTTCGTCGGACGCGGAAAACAGTGTCTTCGGCGGCGAGGGCGTCGACGTTGGCTCCAACTCCCACCCCCCCTTCTAAAAAGGTGGAGGTTGTTGATATTCCTTCGAGGGGACTCCGATGCGGAGGAATCTCCCCTTATCCGAAAGAGGAAGGAGGCAGCCTCTACCGTTGGCAAGGAAGTGCCTCCTCCGGCCAAGAAGGCGAAGCACGGTACCTATTCATTCCGTGGCCTAAATTTAGCCGAGTCATTGGGTGCTCCTGATGACAGCTTCCGACATGTCGATATACGTTGATACCGACGTCTTTATTAAATTTTTGTAGGCCAGCCCCGGCCAGCGCTTCTGCTCGCGTTGGGCGGTAGGTGGAGGGGACCTCGCGCGGTTGGTGATCAAGGCGTCACCGTCAACCCTTCATCCCAGAAGGCTTCCTCCTCCCAGCCGCAGGTTGGGGGTCAAATTGTTACCACCGTCCCTTCATCCCAGAAGGCTTCTGTCTCCCAGCTTATAGAGGAAGGCACGAAGCTAATTAGGGAGCTTGCAAGGTGGAACGTGGTTACCGCTGCTCGTCTCATGGAGCAGGAGAAGGCCGTGGCTCGAGCTGTTCATGAGCGTAATGCCGCTAAGCGGTGGGCTGCGTCGGCAAGCCGGGTCTCCTCAATGAGCGGAAGCTTAGGGGAGATGCTTGAGAAGGCGCTCTTGGGCCGAGAGAAAACTCGGGAGGACGCCGAAAAAGAGGTCCTTCTTTGAGAGAGCCAAGGCCGAGGCTGCGGCGGCCGAGGCCGCGAAGTCGCCGGAGAAGTGTAACCACGTTCAAGGGCGTGCCGACCTCTATCTCCAAAGAGGAACGAATCCGAGGGCCTGTTTAAGGCCCAGGGCGGAGGTGGTTCGGGGCAAAGAGGCCATCATCAAGCGAGAAGAGGCCGACATTGAGATGCTCCAAACCGTCATGCTTCCCAATCGTGCGCCCGAATTTCGGGACTTGGCCGAAGGAGCTGCTAAGGAAGTGATCGAGGAGCTTTTCCCTCTTGATGGTTCCTTTCCGTGGGGTAGATATGACAAGTCGCTTGATGACAAGCTCGAGGCTAAGGAGAACGCCATGGTGGAGAAGGCCAAGGAGGTCAGAAGGCAAAGATTGATAAAGAGGCGGCCGCGGAGAAAGCGCTCTTCTTGAGAGGGCTAAGGTGGCCAAGGAGGAAGCCGAGAAAATGAGGGCGGTGATGACGACGCCGAGGCCAAAGCCGAGGCCGCTAGGAAAGCCGCTGGGTTGCCTATTGAAGAAGATGCGGCTATCGCTATCGACGGTGCGCACCAGGCATAGGTTGCTTGATGAGGGCAAGCTTACGGATCCGATCTGTCCTCCTCACATACCATCATGTCTTTGCTTGATGAGAGCAAGTTTACAAAGAGATCTGCTTGGTGCTCGGGGCCGATTATTAAGCCCTTCCTCCCCGCCATCCTTTGGTGCTTCAAATGATAATTGTAGTTTTTTGCTTTTCTCCTTGTATTTTGTATCCTTTGGTAGGTTGTGTTATCTCCATTCTTTTCGCCTGCAAACTGTTATTATAAATAAGAGTTCGTTTCTTTTGCCTTCGGTATGGCCGAGGTCTTTGCCTTATTTCTTTTGAGCGTCTCAACGGTATTTAGTGTTTCCACTTTGCCTCTGGCTTGGCCGAGGTCTTTTCTCGTTTTTGTCTGAGTTGCCCTCTTACGTTATTAATTGAGCGTCTCTTTTTGTTTGAACCTTGGCTTGGCCGAGCGCTTTAGAGTGTGCATCTCAACTGTTTTTAACGCTTTTAAGGCATTTTGATTTGTTTATCAATCTATGCTACTGGCCGCGATCGTCGCGGTGTTCGCTTTCGATGGAGATCAGCTCTTGTCGGTACGACAAGAAGAGTCGGCGTCGGATAGCGTGTTACGCGGCGTCTACCACTTTAAGTGATCGCCGAAGCGTCTACTATTTGGGGTGACTCGCCACAAAGACTACATTTCTTCATGGGGAACACCGCTCTTGTCTATGACAAAGTGTGAGTCAAGCGTCCTGGATAGCGTGTTACGCGCGTCTACCACTTTAAGTGATCGCCAAGCGCCTACTATTTGGGGTGATCGCCACAGCGCTACATTTCTTCATAACGACGCCGCTCTTGTCGAATCGACAGATGAGACGGCGTCGGCTTCCTAACGACGCCGCTCTTGTCGAATCGACAGGATGAGACGGCGTCGGCTTAACGATCTAGCTCTCTTGTCGAATCGACAGATGAGACGGCGTCGGCTTTTAACGACGCCGCTCTTGTCGAATCGACAGATGAGACGGCAGCGTCGGCTTCTTTTTAACGATCGCCGCTCTTGTCGAATCGACAGATGAGACGGCGTCGGCTTAACGATCGCCGCTCTTGTTTAATCGACAGTATGAGACGGCGTCGGCTTTTTTAACGATCGCCGCTCTTGTCGAATCGACAAGATGAGACGGCGTCGGCTTCCATAACGATCGCCGCTCTTGTCGAATCGACGGATGAGACGGCGTCGGCTTCTTTAACGATCGCTCTTGTCGAATCGACAGTGAGAGACGGCGTCGGCTTTTAACGATCCGCTCTTGTCGAATCGACAGATGAGACGGCGTCGGCTTTTAACGATCGCGCTCTTGTCGAATCGACGGATGAGACGCGTCGGCTTTTTTAACGATCGCTCTTGTCGAATCGACAGTATGAGACGGCGTCGGCTTCTTTACTCGTACCAGTGATTTGTGGGGAAAATGGACATCTTCATGGGGGACTTGGTCGATTTTACATTCGATATTAACATGCGTCGGGATGCCCACAACTGTTTTTGGGCACCTCCGGCGCTATACAAGGTCTGTCGGTTTCCTAATGCCTTATCTAGAGGCGCTGTTCCCTGTCAGGCCGTCGGTTGCATCCATAAGGTCGCCCTTCGGTTGTGAGGATGAGCTTTTCCCCTTCTCGATCGCTTCGCCACTTTGAGGGATTGCATGTTGCATCCTCTCGGCGAGATATCCGGATGTTGACCACCTCGTCCTTCTCGTCTTTGGAGACGAGCTTATGCGCTTCCCCCGTCCGAGACATACATTAGTGTCGGGCTCGGATGGACATCACCGCGTCGGCATCGCTCGGAGTAACTCGGCCTATTAGGACGTTGTAGGCGGATGAGCCGTTGATGACGACGAACTCGGCTAGGACATTCTTGGCCGCATTCCCCTCGCCGAACATCACCGGTAGTTTGATTGAACCCGGGGGACCGGGCCACCCGGAGAAGTCAGTATAGTGGATGGGCGCGGGGCTCAAGTCCTTGATTCTCGGGCGAGGTCTGCGGAAGCACTCCCGAACATGATGTTCGTGTAGGCGCCGTGTCTATCGACATCTCTTCACTAGGTGGTTGGATATTTCCAAGTTGACTACGAGTGGGTCGCTGTGAGGGGCGATGACTCCCTCGTAGTCCTTCCCTCCAATAGTCATATTGGGAACGCTGGAGGCGGCGGTCGCTGCGTTGGGCACAAAGTTGATAGCCCGATACGGCTCGTTCGGGTGCCGTTTGTGCCCATGAGCGGACCCACCGTTCTCGTTACCTCCGATTACTACATTGATAACTCCTATCCGTTGAAAAACGGATGTCTTATCCGAGCCGCGTCGTCGTCTTGGCCTTTGGCCACATACTTGTCGAGGCTCCCCTTCCGGATTAGCTCTTCAATGGCATTCTTCGATGCCGGTTGTCGATGAGGTGGCCGGCGCAACCGTGGTACTCGCAAAGATCGGTTTGAGTCACCGTCTCCTTTTGGCTTGGGAGGCCGTTCCCACTTCCGGCCCTCGTTTCGCTCGGGCGAAGACCTTGGCGGCCGATGCGACGAGAGGGGTTTTGTCATGGTAATGCCTTTGGTAAAACATTCCCGAACTCCCACCGCGCCCGTCGGGCCTGTTTCTTGGCGGATCTATCGACCGTGACTGTTATTGTCACGGTGTTTATCATCGGATCGTGACCTGTTATTGTCACGGCGCCTCTCATCCGGACTATCATCCCGGCGGCTTTTCCTCTCGAGGGCTCGGCCTCGGCCGGGCCTACCCAGTCTTGTGGTAATCTTCCACCTTGATGGCCTGGTCGGCCATCTTCCTCGCAGCGTCTAGGCCCGGCCCCGTGCTTGATGAGCTCGTCTTTTAAGTTTCCCTTTGGGAGGCCCTTCATCGGTCGAAAGCCGCCGCCGGGATTGATTTCCCGAATCTGCTGGACCTTGCCGTCGAACCTCTTCATATAGCTTCGTAGAGATTCGTCCCCCTCCTGTTTGATAGTTAGGAGGTCCGACGTCTCCACGACCGTCCTTTTGTTGCAAGAGTATCTTGGGCTAAGAAGGCGTCCTTTAGGTCGGCGAAACAAGATATACGAACCGTCGGGAAGTCCCTTGTACCGCCAGCCATCCCATGCGAGTCGTTGGGAAAACTCGGCACCAGACCTCATCAGTCTGCTCCCATACCGACATGTAAGACTCGAAAGCCTCGGCGTGGTCGGTTGGGTCGGCTTGTCTCCTTTGTATGTGAACGCCTTGTGCGGCTTGGCTTGGTTGGCACGGCGGTGTCCGGGACATAATCACGAGGGGTCGTTTGACCACGTGTCGGATGACACGCGGCGACCGACTCCTCGCATTCCTAGTCCGGCTTCTCTCCTCGTAGCGAGAAGGACTTCTTCTCCCGGCTCGGGCTTCTTCTCCGACTTTCTGAGTCGGGCTTCGGCCGCTCTCCGGGGTGTGCCTCGTCGGTGTTGCGGCGGCGATGTCCTCTCCCGAGTGCGAGAAGGACTTACGTTCACCACGACCACTTTGGGCTCCTCCGGCGTCTTGGTAGGGTCTGCTTCTCCCGGTGCTCCGTTCAAGTTTCTTGGAGTCACGTTACGGGCCCCGCCTCCCGGGACGGCTTCCGCCGCTCGTGTCGGCGTGCCTATGTGAGCCGGTGTACTCCCACCAGGTCCAGGAGTGTCTTCAGTTTTGCTACGTCAACCACCTGTCCCATGATGGTGACCTGGTTGGCGGACGGCGGTGTGTCCGGTATTATCGGCATTCCGAATTCCGGTTGGACTACTCCGCCGGTGGAGGGTTGCACTACTCCAGAATGGTGAAATGTATCATCTTGGTGTAGCTCGGTTTCGTCGGTCACGACTACTTGTTGTTTCGACATCTTAGCTTTTTGGGTGGGTTTTTTGTGTTTTTGTTTTTGTTGTTTGGGAGTGAATGTGACTAGCTTCTAGTTTGCCTTCCCCACAGACGGCGCCAATTGTTCGGGTTTAATTCCGGAAAGCGGTGTTTTGTTACCACTCGTAGCTAGTAGAATGATGTCCTTGCTTGAATCCTCCTTGCGGTCTCCTGAAACGATGAACAAACTGAGGGCTCGGCTTTGGCCGAGCGTACTCACTCCGACGCTCAAGTCAGTGAACTTAGAGAGAGGTTGTTGTAACCTGGCTAAGAGTGTATTGTAGAGAGATAAGGAAGATATTACCAGATGAATAGTGGTTATTAGGTCAATTTTTTGATCTTTCCCTTAATGAAGATTGAGGAGTATTTATAGGCATTCACCTTTTGTCACGTAGTGGCCAAGTGGCCAAATGGCTATCAGGTGAAAAGACCGTTATACCCTCGGACGATGGACCTGTGGCAGGCTGGCCGAGGGTCTTGGATATGAGTACGCAGATTTGTGTCCCGGCTGGCTAGATGTCTGGCCGAGACCCACGTGACAGGCCGATGGGCTTCACCGGCTAGACTGTCTAAGTCGTTGACTTTGCTGTGAATACCCTTGACCTTGCTCAATGTGTTGACTTGGTCAGCGGTGCAGAATATGCCCCATCAAAAACGATGACCGCTTTTTCGAAATATATGATATAAATTAATTACTTGATTTTATTGGTTAAAAACAACTAATTAAATTATTAACAATAAATGCAAAATCGAAATAACAATAATAAAGAGAGAGAGAAAGAGAGACACACAGGATTTTGAAGTGGTTCAGTTTCACAAGTCGAAACCTACGTCCACTATTCTCGATTAATAATTTTTAGTACCTTTCTCCGGATTACAAAAATTATCAATCCACTCGTATAATCAACTATATGATTATAACTCAGATTGAGTATCGCTAAATACTCTAGGTTGCTCTTACGTTAATAAGAAAAGTACAACGACAAATACTAATCTCACGTTATGCGAGTGAGTATACTATCCTTGTGTACTTAGTATCCTATAACGATTTTTCTTCGAGTGATTGACAAATTTGATGCGTAATTTTTGTATAAGCAAATTTGGAAAATAAGAATTAAAGCTCAAATGATTTTTGCTTAAAATATTTTTCTCTCCTGAAATTTGTAGATGTGTGTGTCAACTATTAATGTTGAATGAATGAGAGTATTTATAGTAGAGTGAATTAGGGTTTGGAATGTTATGGAATTAGGGCATAGGAATATTCTGGAAGAATAAATACTAACAATTTGATGAACAAGTAAGAAGAGAAAGGAAGGAGGAGTTTGGCCTCCCTAGGGTTTCGGCCTTCTAGAGTTCGGCCCACCTAGGGTTCGGCCACCTAGGTTTTGGCCGGCCTCTAGGGCTCCTTCGGTCCACTTCTTGCTTCTATAGCCCGCAACAAATCGAGATAGAATTTAGTTAAAGCCCTAGGTTGCATGACGATATAAATATCGTGTTACAAACCAATAGTTTATTTAACCTAAATTCTAATTAATTAATTCCAATTAAAATAAATACTCTCTTATTTTTATAAACCATTAAAAATATATTTTCCAAAAATTAACGCATTATTTTTGTCTAGCAATGAAGTTATGTCTATTAGGTCATAACTTCATTAACCTTTAAATCAAACAAAGTAAAACCATTACCGAATGACGACCTATACTATCTAATCTTCGGTAAACGAATCGTCTCTTCACAAGTCTCTCATCTTGAGTCTCGTGGTTGATTTCCAATCTTGATCTCGCTTGAAAACATCGATCAAGTATAATTGAAGTTGTACCTTCTTGGTCCAAACTTCAAGCTTGCGTCTTTGTAATTGTTCCTTTCTAAATTAAAACTTACACACACAATTACACGCATATGTTTATATATTAAGTCCACATACAAATCATTACTGTCATTATCAAAACAATTAATAAGGACTAAAGGTCCAACAAATAATAATTTGTTTTGTCTTATTTATCCACATGGGTAATACATCCGTCACAAGGGAGACACAGCCCACAAGCCTCACAATTCATGGATGACACCCATGAGTGATGCTAACTGGCTAAACTCCTGACATGGTACGTTTAGAAGTTGGATAAAATAAACGAAACGGGATCGTCTCCATTTCTTTCGATCTACTCTGTATTTCTCCTCTAAGTTTCTTGTTGATGGATATAATTGTGATTAAGGAAAAAATGGAGAAAATGAAGTGCATAATGGAGATATAAATGGAGAGGATCCCGACTCAAAATTAGAGGTGACAATTATTGACACGACACGAACCCGACATGAAGTTAGTGGGTTAGGGTTAGGACTTTGTGACCCATTTAAGTAATTGGGTCGACACGGACACGACACGAAATATAAATGGGTCGGGTTAGGGTTGAGCTCTTTTGACACGAACCCGACACGAATAACCCGTTTATTTAAAAGTGTCATAATATATTTGGATTGAATCAATAATTCAAACAAACAACTTAAAAATATGCAATTTCATTCATCATTTTTGGCATAATAGGGCTATAAAGCTTAATTTAGTTTATTAGTTTATTGGGTTAAATTGGTTAAATGGGTTAAAAATGATCTGCTAAAAGATAAACGGGTTATACAGGTCAGGTTGGGTTATGGAAAAATTAAATGGGTTGGGTTAGGGTTGAGACAAATGACCCGTTTATGTAATTGGGTCGGGTTAGGGTTGGGGTGGTGATGACCAGTTTAAAGTTGACACGAACACGACACGACCTGATCTGTTTGCCAGGTCTACTCAAAATAATTAAAAAAAAAAAACATTAAGTCGGAGTTTATAATACGAGTAGAATATTGTGATCATTTACCGTGAAAAAGACTTGGCAAAAATAGAAATATAAACAATTTAAAACTCTTAGGAGCATGTTTAGTCTAACATATTAAAAATGAGGTTTTGCTTTCAAGCTTAATTTTTAAAAGCGTTTTTCAAAAACTAGAAGCACTAAATTGGCGCTTCTATTTTTAGGGGGGAAAAAAGGTTTTTTAGTTTTTGAGAATTTGTTTTTTAGCTTTTAATTAATGATGTCTGTAGTCAAAAAAATGCTTTTAAGTCCAAAAATACTTCTAAAAGTTAGGCCAAACCCCACTAGATCTGTGTAAAATGGTTGTATCAAATCTATCAATCATACAACAAAGTCATTCATCGTTTATAAAGTACACAAATGTGTGTATAACATGAAAATGGTCTATTGTTATATAACATTGGTCGTAAATCGTAATGTAAAATCGAATAGAACGAGAAAGACTGCGTCAGGCAAACACATTCAAATATTAAATGTCGATGCATTGAATAACTCCGACGAGAATTTAGTCTCTGTAAGGCAGAATAGATGGGAGGGCCTCTAGACATGGCAGGAATCCAATGTACCAAAAAGTCAAACAATTAAACCAGGCAGCAGAACATGGAGAGCCACAAACAGAAATACAGAATCATTCTGCATCACTTGGAACATCAGCTAACACAGAAATATCGTGTATACTACTTGTGAGAGACGATATCTCAACCAACAGAATTTAACAAGGCAATTACGGATTACATTAATTATCTAACTCGACTTCACATTACCATCCTGAAATGCATACTTTACAGTTTTCATCAACATAGTTTTACTACTTTCATTAGTACCAACTACAAAGGACACTATTAGCTACTCTCTTACATTTTATCATGATTTACTATTACTATTAATATATAAGAAACGGTTGGAAATTTGCAATTACGATAGTTAGAGCCATTGTTCCTCTTAGAGGAATAGATCCTTCAATTTTGTTAAGAATGCTCTCATTTGGAGGACCAGGGCATATTATTAATATATGTATATAGATCTTTGCTGAATGATTAGATCAATATGGGGGATTAGAGTGGTTAAAATTAGGTTTCAGACTCTTCCAACAGGGGAATGGGGTGGATATGAGACGAATCTTCCAGGGGCTTCAGCCTGATTTGACATCTTTGGTTGAATCGGTACCTCAGAAACCCCAACGTCACCAGGGACCTTTACAGGCACATTGTTTGGCTCTGACAGTTCGGAAGGTCTCCGACAGTCTATAAAGGACAAACTTACAGCAAATGCTTGTAGGAGTGTGAGTGATGCACTGAATTCCACCGAGTATATCCTTTCCTTAAAAGGTGCCATATTCAAAACAGGCTGGTCACCTTGACCGACCTGCACAAAACAGTTTGATTTTCTTAGTAAGGAGTACTATGATTCTATAGAATCGTCCAAGTGTTACGATAAATCAAGGTCAATCCACAATTTTGAACTTTGATGTGATACACAAATTTTCATATGAAACGGTCTCGTGATAATGGTAATTATTTGTTGATTTTATATTTTTATCTTTCCACGAGTTAATGGTTATATGAGATCGTCTCACAAGAGACTAGATGGTTATAAAATGTCAAGGAGATACCTGTGAGAAAAGCTGAAGCTTTTCGTTGTTCTGGCCAATTCCAAAAGAATTAAACTTGGTTAAATGTTCTTTTTTATTGGTATAGACTTTCAACTGACAACCCAAATCCCATCCACCACAATCACATAATCCACCCGATCTCCATCTCTGAGCCAGTCTCGATATTTCTCCTTTGCTAGGCACTGTATGGATCCCACCAGGAAGTACGACAGTTGTACTCGAGTTCAAGCTAAAAAGAGAATTATTGTTGGATCTTTTCACCTGTGAGTTTTCACTTATAGAACCCTCTGAAAAACCCAACCAGTCAAAGCTAGAATTGTCAACTTGATTATCACTGAACGTGGTGTTTCGTGGAAGATTGACAATAATGGCTGCCAACTCATTAGTTGGATGAAAGTCCGTTGAATATTCATCTTCCTGTCCCAAATCCACAGCAAAGAGATCAAATTCTCTTGAGATGGCCACATCAGCATTATCGTGCTTGATAGTGGAAGAACTAAAAGTATCCGAGACCTTCATTTGAGCCACAACATTAGGAACATAACCATGATTGCCACCTTTCCCTCCGTGGGACAACCAACTTCCACTCTTTCTCTTGACTTCATGAATGGCGAAAAATGTGTAAATCCAGCTATGGTGACCTTTTCCTGGAGCACTTGACTTCCTTACAGTTGCAGCTAAAATGTTCTTCTCATTGTCAATGGCAAAAGTAAACAACGGAAGTCCATTCTTGAATGATATCTGCAGAAGAGCTTGAAGTGTTGACAGACCATTCTTTGAAGTGTCGTGAGCATCACTAGCGCCTGCAGATCTCAAATGCACTCCAGTAGAATCTCCAGGACGAGAATCTGACGGCTTAGTACATGATTTCGTGGCACCAATGCTCGACGAAGTTTGTTTGCTTGATGGGTCGGAGCAGTTGGACATTCTGGGTTTAAGAAGAGGATCGAGCAACCTTCTTAGAGGACTACTCGACCTACCTTTATTGTTATGATTAGTTGATAACTTATTACTGTAAGGATTATCAATTAACAAAGAAGGATCTGCTCCATCTAACCCAGATCTTGTGATGCAGTCTCTTGAATTTGACGTGCGAAGAGGTGAGTTATCTCTGACCCCAACATTTTTAACCATCTTTCCCATTGCAAAACTCAATCTACGTATTGGCGACGGGTTTCTTGCTTTTGGAATGGACTCTGAGGTTTTTCTAGCATCCAACTCCTCAGAAGGCTTTGCTGATGCAATTGGATTCTTCTCTGGTGTATGTCTGCTCCTAGATGGACTGCTAAGCATCCTAGTGGGAACAGACGCCACACATGGTGCTTCAGTAGGAACTTTGATACCCTGCACACTAATAGAGGACGAAGTCTGAAGTTTGTTGGTTGTGGACTGAAGAGAGATATGTGGTACTCGCGATGAAATATCGACACCCGATTCATGCTGGAAACTAGATGCTGTGGACCTCATCTGGTCGCAGCCATCATTGCTAGATGGACGTCTACCCTCGAGATTTTTTCTTGCTAAAAGAAACTTCTCACCAGCTTCTATAGACAACCGGTCATTCGCAGTAAAACTGGCTGAGCCAGTAAAACTGGAGCAAGTATGTTCCCGTGGCTCTTTAGGCATGATTATAATACCTGGTTTATCTCTTTCAAAGTAACCTCGATCAGCTGCATTTAACTTGGTTTCTCGAAACCTTCCTATATCTTTGGCGGATTCCACATCTTGAATCTTTTTTTTACCTTTCCAAGTAGGTGTTGCCTCATACTTATCCGGGATCAACTTTCCTTCGATTTTTGAGGACTGCAAGTTTGACCCTTTTGTTTCACAAACTGCACTAAAAGTCTTGTGCTGTCTGCTTAACTGGTTACCAGTGACAGCAGTTGAGTCCTTAAATTTAGCAGTTAAGTCCTTGAATTTATGGGTATTTCCTCCAAAAACGTCAATCTCATGTGGCATTTTTACCCCAGCATATACCTTTTGGGGATGAGATTGATGCACGGAGCCTTGTACTACAGGACGAGCCGGTGTGCAGCTTCTTCCAGTTGACGATTTAGCATCTCGAACATGATCTTCCTTTGGTGAAGCTTTAGCCGCAGATTGCAGAGAGATACGTTGTGATCTTTGACGAGCAGGAGAGCAAATTTGGTCTCTGCTAGAATGGGTTGATGAGTCATCAGTTGAAAAGAGAGAAGCGTTGCTACTAGATGGAGAAAAAGCACTATGTTTAGCCGGCATATGTTTTTGACTATACTGCCATTTTTCCAAACGCCTCCAGTCAAGAACACCAACGCTCAGTGCTTTCTCCTGATAATTTTTCCCTTTCTCCAAATAACTCGGCAAATTAGACATGTATCTAACTAGTTCTTCCTCTTTAAGGTTCCTTCTCTCGAACACTTGTCTTTGTTTACTACCTACATATTTAGGTAAGGGAGCATCAGGATTTCTCGTAAGTTCATGATGAAAATCAGCATATGACAAGTGGGGTTTATCTGACATTAATATATCTAGTAGCTTAGTGGCATGCCGACTGCGCGTGGTCTCTGTAGCACCCGTATCCATTCCATCCCTGAGGGGTACCATTGTTTAGAATGGGGATGCTGGTGCTTCTATGCTAAAACCAGCAGTCATACACGGTCAGCGATCAAACAGCCATTGCTCCTGCAGGTGCTTGCTCCACACTGCTCATAAGCAAAAGGAAAATCATGAACAAATAGAAGCAGCAAACTGAAATGCACCGCAGCTCAACACTGTAACCCAAAATGTAACAGACGGGTAAAATAAATAAGTAAATAAGTGACTAAATTTGTCAGGGAATAAAGATAAACATCTACAGATGAAATACATATGTTGCAGCTCTGACTAGTGATTCGAACTGCTTAAATTCACTCAATTAATAAGCTAAGCTATTGAAGCATATGTAGATAGGAAAGCACTCGAGGCAGCTTGCAGAAGAAGTTGATTACACAACTGCTATGCATGTACATGTATTTACTCATAATTTACAAACTTTACAGCACTTTCCCTTACATTAGTAAACAGAACGCCTTTTCCCTACAAATTTCTTATCACATTCATGTACAAAAGCAAGCAAAAAGTTCGATGGCACTAGCTTTATCAATATCATAGTGGCGTAATAGTATAGCTTAATGCCTCCCAAGTCATGATAATTCATGATTCATGAACATTGACCGGGTCACTAATATAGTGATCTAGATTCTAGATTGGTGACTGGTGAGTATATTTTGTGTGATTTGGTACACCTAAAAGAAAACAAATTCCAGCAACATAAAGACAAAACCCAAAAATCATGAAGATAAGAAAAAAGAAATGTGGTCCATAATCACTCCTAAAATTAACATAAAGCAACCTTTCTTTACAAGATGAAACTACCATTGTTGATTACAACTAGCACATAATGACAAAGATCTTCAAACCCTCTAGGCCCCTACTACACCCATCTAAGCTATCTCAATCGACGTCCGAATTTTAAATTTCAAGAAATACTAGGAGCACAAAAATAAACTAAACTTGGAAAGTGAGAAAAGATCTAAGATCAGAACAGAGACGGAACGCGAGGAGTAACAGTGACATTTTAAATTTTAAATTTCAAGAAATACTAGAAGCACAAAAATAAACAAAACTTGGAAAGTGAGAAAAGATCTAAGATCATAACAGTGACGGAAGGAGAGATGGTAGCAAACTAGCAGAGGTTATCGTCTTCCAAAGCAGTGAAAGATAAGAAATTTTTAGGTAAAATTTTTGAACTATTCGTTAAATTACTGTATTACATTACTAATCCGCTGTCATAAAATTTTCAATGCATATTTTACCCCCATTTAACTTCAAATCCTCACTCCACCACTAAATCGTTACCCTCTTTACAAGATGAAATTACCATTGTTGATTACAACTAGCACATAATGACAAAGATCTTCCTACCCCCTATTACACCCACCTAAGCTATCTCAATCCACATCCGGATTTTAAATTTCAAGAAATACTAGAAGCACAAAAATTAAACTAATTTTGGAAAGTGAGAAAAATCTAAAATCATAACAGTGACTAAAATCATAACAGTGACGGAACAAGAGAGGTAGCAGGACTAGCAGGAGCTATCGTTTTCCCAAACAGTGAAAATAAGAAAGGTAAAATTTTCGATTTATTACTGTGTTACTAATCCGCTGTCATAAAATTTTCGGAGCATATTTTACCCCCATTTAACTTCGAATCCTCACTCTGCCACTTAATCGTAGCCTACACTTCGTACTTTCAAATTCTAAGTAACTTCTGCAGTCAAACCTAGAGGATATCTTTGAAAATCCGCTCGTTAAAATTTTCAGTGCATATTTTAGCCCTACTTAACATCGAATCATAGCTCTGCCACTGAATCATACATATCACTAACCAGTAACCACCCAATACTTAGTGGAGTACTTCCGAATTCCATGTAACTTTTGTAATCAAACTACAAGATACCTTTAGAAATCCTTTCTTTGATTGCAAACAATCTCACATGTAACTAGTATTGAAACAACCAAGATGACTACGACGGCCATTGGCAAGGTTTAAGTAACTAGATCAAGTTCTAGATGATGTATGCAACTTTACTTCTCGTCATACTACTCCAAATACAAGTAACCTTACCTCCCAACTAAATAACAAACAACCGTCTCACACTAAATTAGCGTGAAAGGTCTTTCATTAACGTTATTTAAAAACGTCTCACATGAGAATTTATGATAACAGCTAAAGTCCTAAGCTCATCGACTTCATCCTATGAAGTTTCCGCCTAAACATTGCATTTCATAAACTAATCCGCGTACCTAAATCAGAAATTCTTTCTGATTACAAAAACAAATGAAATTATAAATCCGCAAAATAGACAAAAACAAATAATCAACAAAGTCACTGATTTTTGGCCAATTTTTCAGGAAACTAACATTTAACGCCTACATTATACGGCGTATTATTATTATTGTATATTATAATCTTCTCTACTTTTCAACTTCCAAGTTCATTTAATCATTTAAAGCCTACACTCGCTCATTTTTACATGAGACGATATCATGATAAGTTCATTGTCAAAAATAGTTACTTCTTCCGTCTTAATCATTTGTTTACCTTTCATATTCTCGTGAGGAGTATTTTAATCAAAGGTAAACCAATTATTGAGACAGAGGAGTACTTTTTTACATTGTAATGTCTCACAGTATCTGAATATGAGACGAGACGGTCTCACACAAGACTTACTCGTAAATGGTAAAGACAATTATTAATCAAGCATACTAACACTAGAAATAACATTAAATACACACAGAACACAGTGAATTTGGTGATTACAGCAAAAAAAAATTACCGCATTTTCTCAGTAAATTGTAGTAGAAAGAAAACAGTAAAAATAGAAGGATACCGGAGTGTAACGTCGGAAAAGTGACCGGAAAATACGGCGAAAATGTCGGTGAAAGAGGAGAGAGAAAAAAGGAGTAAATGAAAAGGTAGTAGTGATGAGAAAATGTCAAAAGAAGAGAGAGAATATGCAGATGAGATGCAGAAAGCAGGTGAGAGATAAAGAAGAGAGTGAGCGAGTGTCAGGATCTGAGGAAGCACAAATAGTACTCCCACTTATTCATAATAACTCTCCCCCTTTCCTTTTTCATCTATTCATATAAGTATATAACTCTCCCTTTTTCCGTAAATTTTTATACTTATTTTAATCACCTTACCTCATAACAATACAGCAATACCTCCGCAATCTCATACTTTATCTTATTTTAATCACATTACCCCCACAACAATACTTATTTTAATCATCTTACCCCACAATAATACCTTCCCTCTCTCCAATTACCTTACACTACCACAATAGTTTACAATAAAATAACTCTCCCTTAATTTGCGTGCCCTTTTAAAAGGTGAGAGTTAGTGAGTTACTATGAATAAGAGGGAGTACTATACAACCAGTTGTATGATGAGCATTGTATAACCCTATACATTAATCCGAGCTTATGTATAATTTTTCTGAGTTTTGTAAGAGTTTATTTTTTTTATGTTTAAGCGTGTGAGTTCAAAAACTTTACAGCATAACTCAGATTCTTTTAAACAAAACGCGAAATTTTAGTACACAACTCGGATTCTACATCATACAACAGGTTGTATAATCTACTCATTGCTGAGGAAGGGACTAAGTTGGGAAGTTCGGGTTTTGAGACGGATGTAAGCGTGAGTTATGTGCAAGATAAGGGACTCAACTTTGGAACTTTTTATAGATAAGAACTCGAATTTTCAAACTTTTCAGTTAAGGATTTGAAATAACTTTTCCGTCAATAGTCAATACCACCGTTTGTTCTAGTCATATCCTCTTGCTATGTATTCATGATTCATAACAGCCAAATTTGATTTAAACTACTTTTTTTTCCCCATTTTTCTTCTTCAACAACAACAACATTATCAGAGTCTTAATCCCAAAATGATTTCGAGTCGGCTGGCATGAATCATCCTTTAGGTCCATGGATGAACGCACACCTCAAAATGCGAATAGAAAAGGGAAAATGAAAAACAAAAGGGAGAGCGAAAATGTAATGGAAAGTCAAGGTAAACTTAGAGGTTTTAAAATCGAATTCCGGATTTCTTTTATAAAAACTTAAAATTTAAATCGAGAGAAAAGATTAAAATGATTTTGAAAACCGAAATAGAATTAAGGATCCGGAATGCCTTAAAAGTAAACCAAGTAAAATATATAAGAAAGTGGTTGGTAAAAAAGTGTAATAAAGAAGAGAAGAACAAATAATTTTTTTTTTTAAATTAAATAAAAACACTAAATATGTCAAAAAATATCAAATACTAAAAATCCACATGTATCATTTCCCTCCATGCATTGTGCCCTCTCCGTCACCATACTCTCCTCAAACCCAGAAATCTCATATCGTGCTCTGTCACTCTCAACCATGTCTGGCTCGGTCTTCCTCTACCTCTAGGGACATTTTCTGTTCTCCAAGTCTCCAGCCTTCTAACTGGTGCGTTCATAGGTCTCCTTCTCACATGGTCAAACCATCTTAGTCGGTTTTCCATCATCTTGTCCTCTATTGGCGCTACTTTTACCTTTTCCTTAATCACCTCATTCCTTAATCGATCTTTCCTTGTATGTCCGCACATCCACCTCAACATACGCATCTCCGCCACACTCATCTTTTGAATGTGACAATGTTTCACGGCCCAACACTTGGAACCGTAAAGTAAGGCAGGCCTAATTGTCGTGCGATAAAATTTTCCCTTTAATCTTTGGGGCATATCTTTATCGCATAAAAACCCTGAATCACTCTTCCATTCAACCATCCCGCTTTAATTTTGTGAGCCACATCTCCGTCTAACTCCCCATCTTTTTGAATAATAGATCCTAGATATCTGAAGAAATCTGACCCCTCAACAACATTCCCATCGAAAATAATACTCCCATTTTTCTTCTTCGAGAGATTTAATTTGTCTTCTCTATATTAGAGCAATACATAATTTTCAAATCTCCAATTCTTCTTTTCTAGCTCTGTAAATTATATTTCAAGCATCAAATTAATTAATTAGAGTGAAGCTTTGTTATGGGCAAAATTCACATTTTCATATCGGTACACGTGGCAAGCAACGAGTGGACAATCGAGGCTTGGGAGGATTAATGTCGTGGACGAATCTGAGTCATATGATGGTTTAAGGGTCAACTCACATACTTCCTATTTTTGGGCGACTGGACATAGAAGTCGAGGACCCCGATTCCGGAAGAGCTTGATTCTGGAATAGCCTCATTCCGGAGGAGCCTGACTCTAGAGGAGCCTGATTCTGGAAGAGCCTCATTCCGGAGGAGCTTGATTCTGGAAGAGCCTCATTCCGGAGGAGCCTGACTCTGGAGGAGCCTGATTCTGGAAGAGCCTCATTCCGGAGGAGCCTGACTCTGGAGGAGCCTGATTCTGGAAGAGCCTCATTCCGAAGGATCCTGACTTTGGAGGAGCCTGACTCTGGAGGAGCCTGATTCTGGAGGAGCCTAATTCCGGAGGATCCTGACTTTGGAGGAGCCTGATTCTGGAGGAGCCTAATTCCGGAGGAGCCTCATTCCGGAAGAGCCTGAGGAAGCGAAACCCTAGAGGAAGCAGCTATATGAGAGGAATAAAGATTAGCATTAAAAGGAGGAGAAAGTTGGGGAGTTAGTCAATAACGGCTAGCATAAAAATAGGGATTGGAGAGAATAATATGGGTTTAATGGAGGATTTGGTCAAATAACGGCTAGCATTTAGTGAGGCATTTAGTTGAGCATTTAGTGGAGCATTTAAGAAGAGATTTACAACACACTTAATGTGAGTAAAAGCAATAGTCAAAGGAGTTAATGGTCAGCATATTTGACTCCTAAAAATGAGGTAATCGCCCTTACAAAATCTAGGAAACAAATTCGGAGGAGCTCTGAGCCGAACCCTAAAAACAGCAACTATAAAAGGAAGAGCAAATTCAGTCAAGAGACATTCCATTCCAAGGCAACACACAACAACAAGACTACATCATCTTCATCCTAAGAATTATTTCCGTCAATTACTAGAGAAAATACCATTGTTATTTCCTTACTTGCTAAAATATTCCGATTATAGTGCTAATATTGGCGGGATTCCGACTCCCCCCGCGGTTGTTCCCACACCGGGTTTTCCGCGTCACCAAAAACTCCTTGTGTCGATCTCTCTTTCATTGTCTTTTACTTTGTTTTGCACCGTAATTCTTTAATTCGCTCGTAGTTATAGACGGTCACTTTGACTCACTAATCGAAACAACTAACCGGTAAATTTTTACCAAAACAAGCTTCACCATTACACAATGCCATTGGAAATTTACAATACGGCCGCGCGATACATTAATACTTCTTCTTTGACCTATTGTACAATTAAATGTGCCTGTTAGATGAGATTTTTGAAAGTTTGTTAAAATATTTGATTTTTCGAGTGTATATTATATCATTACCCGTTTAACTCCTCAAATTTGTCGCCCCATAAGTTTAAATATTGGCTTCGCCACGACTTTTTTAGTTTTACATGATTGATAAGATGCGTATTTTTTGGGTATTATTTATAGGATCTCTATACTACTCCGTATCCAACTTCCGTTGTAATAGAACCGACCAACATTTTATCGTGCTCATGTTCGGTTTTAGATTATACGATTATATATGTTACCGTAAAAAACAACGTAGGTAAGGGCAAGTTTGAATTTTAATCAATTTGCATATTATAAATCTAAACTTTTCTCGTAATTTTTCCCGAACTTTTTTCTTCGGGCATGCATAATTAGGTTGTCCATACTGTTGTGCGGAAGCGTGAATATCACGTGTTGGGCCTCTGCTGCGCCGGTGTCCACTGTCCATAATAGTACGATATTGTCCGCTTTGGGCCAAGCTCTCACGGATTTACTCTTGGGCTCTTTCCCAAAAGGCCTCGTACTATTATATTTTCGGGACACTTATAAGGATGATCTTCCATCTTTATTCTACCGATGTGGGACAAGGATTTGCACCCTAACACATACAAATCGAGACAAATTCAACTCAAGCTCGGAAAGAGTTGAGATTGTAAGCGAATTCGGGCTCGACTTTTAGCACAAAGTATAACAAATTGTAGCTCAATCTAGACAAAACAAAAAACAAAAATAGGCCAAATCAAATTTATCGACTGTATTAATTTTTGTAGGAAACTAATTATTTATTGAGAGAGTAGAAAAAATTATTGAGTGATAATGTTAATGTTAATGCATGCTCCACTTTCACATTGAATTCAAGTATTCAACGAGTCCCACATTGTTCTTTGCAAAATTTCAGCAGACACGATATTTAACGGAAGTTTGACGGAATATAATAGGAGGTCCTTAACTGGAAAATATAAACGTTGAGGTCCTTAACGGAAAAAAATGTGCAAAATTCAATCCCTTGTCTTTAGGTTAACTATCTGTGATGGATGTTAAATATTTGTGACGGTTTTAATGGAGTTATATTAGTACGATCACAAATTCTTGTTTCAGATGGTTATTTTGAGTTGAAACAATAAGACGGATTTTGTGATCATTTTACGGTCATATGTAACCACAATGGTTCAGACAGTGTTGCAGCTTATGTTAATTTATTTTTCAGAAATGATCACATTTGACTGTCAAATGGTTACAAAATCACGTCTTATTGTTTCAGATCAAAATTGTCCGTTTGAAGGGAGACCAACTCTTGTCTCTTATACTACAACTGGTTGTATAATTTATTAACCGGAGTACTCCGTATGAATGTTTGATTGTTGATTGCCAAATCAAGTGATCTCAAAAGTTTTTCATGATCAATATAATAATTTTTTTTTTGGTACATATGAGGGGTAAGGCCCCGATACTAACTTCTAGCTACTACTCGAGGGATAGCAACCCCGAAAATGTCCTCTCGAAGGATAGTGCGAAGGTCATCTGGAGGGTCATCTAGGTGCGTGATATTGTTGCTTGTGTTGACACTGTAATTAGCTAGAAAATCCGCTGCCCCATTCGCTTCTCTATAAATGTGATCGATCTTGATTATCCAATGCTCTTCTTGTATTAAATCCTTGCATCTCTTGACAACAAACTTAAGGCTATTACTGATTAATTGCTCCTCCTTAATGATTTTTACGCAAGGAACATTGTCCATTTGCACTCGAACCCTCGTGAGACCAAGGGATTTGGCTCGTTCCAGACCCACGACAAGAGCTAATAACTCCGCCTTCATAGAAGAACAAACGCCACATGACAAATAGTATGCTGTAATGAAATTTCCCGTCTCGTCTCTTAATATACCTCCACTCCCAGCCAACCCGGGGTTACCTTTGGATGCTCCATCAGTGTTAAGCATCATCCACCCATGAGACGGAGGCTGCCAGCGCACAAAAATCTCTTCATGAGACACTCCTTGTTGCGGTATAAAGCTGTTAAATATGTCGAATGCTCTTTTGGTCGTTTCGAATTGCTGGTACATGAAAGCCCTTGGATTGATTGGGTTTTCATTATCGCGCCCAAACACAACATTGTTTCTCCATTTCCAAATCCACCAGCAGGTTATAGTGAAATAAATTGGCAGTCAGGTACAGATGTGATTACCTCATTACTCGCATTTTGTGTCAGCCATACCGAGAAAGGGGGTGTATAAAAGGAAGCACAGTTGACATCGATACCTACTTCGTCCCATATTTGTCTCGATATTGGGCACCAACGAAGGAGATGGTCGGTAGTTTCCTCACTTTCATTGCATCTCGGACACAACGGGTTATCTCCCAAGTTTCTTATAACTCGATTGACATTGACCATGAGACGCCTGTGCCGCAAGCCATAGGAACATACGGACTCTATGCTGAACCAGTAGTCTCCAAATAGTTCGCCATATGGTTGGCTCGGGAATGTCTGTCGGGTCCGTGTCTTTGAGGAAACCTAAGGCGGACTTTATATAAAATTTGCTTGTAGAGGTCCCTTGCCAGTATAGAGTATCAATCATATCTTGGTCATTTATAAGAGATATTGAGGCGATTTTTTGTAGCATTATTTGTGGTAGATAATTAGAGAACAAGTCCCATTTCCATCCTGAAATATCACACCACATGTCGCTTACGGTAGCACCAAGGATGTCAGCTGGAATCGGAGCAATGTTCTTGTCACTCAAGCAAACTCTATCAACCCACGCGCTATCCCAGAATAGCGTACGCCTCCCATTTCCCACGGCCGTGGCAGCTCCTATAACAATTGTACGAGATTGTGAAGTAATACCCGCCCAAACGTTAGACATGCTACTCTTGGGCTGAAAAATATCAATGTCGCATCGATTGTTGCAATACTTAGCACGTAGAACCCGTGACCAAAGACTATCCGGCTCTGTCAGAACTCGCCACCCAAGTTTAGTAAGAAAGGCCGCATTTGCTTGTCTAGCCGACATAAGTCCCAAACCTCCTAAAGATTTCGGTTTTTGTAAGTTCCCATGATCAATATAATAATAAATGTTGTATGAATGCACCAAATATAAAATAATTGTTGTACGAATGTATAGAGTATAGTACATGTTTTTCCCATTTCCCTTTGTTCTCAATTCTCATTATTGGTTTTTGTCGCTTCATTCTTAGCAATTTGTATGATTTGATTAAATTAATTACAATCACAATTGAATAATGACAATCTAATCATGTCTTAATCTCTCCACCTAGACACATTAGGGGATTTTTATAGTATTTCTTACTTTGCTTTGTGACGGTACGTAGAAATGTAGAATCACCAATGAAAATTACTATTTTAATTTGTTAGAATAACTTTTTATCAGTTGAGTAATAAATGTGTCTCAAACGATCGTAATTATTATATTTTAAATAATTACGATCGTTTAAAACACATGATAATTATTTAATTAGTGAAAGACTTGCCTTTACAACTCTGCTTAAAATATGATCGTATTATAGAAAAAACTGATAAAAAGTTGGAAACTGTTTGAATATTTACTTTATACCGAATATCTTTTTATTTGTTTGTGTCAATTTTAAGTCTTTTTAAAGTTTATTAGACAAATATTTTAGATTGTCTTATGTTACTTTTATCTTATAAATGTTTGTGTCTTTGTGTGTTAGAGCAACTCCACTGGTTGAATTTAAGGACCTGTTTGCAAATATTGTAAATTGTTACGCGGTATGCTTACTATTGGAGTACAAAAAATACGTCCTGCTTACGAGCGGGTGTAGCTTTGTCAAGCTACGTAGCTTGACCTTTAAAATAATAAAATAAATAATTAAAAAACAATATAATGATTTATATTATACTCCCTCCCAGTCGTTATAATGGTCCCCTTTGATATGGGCACGATACTTAAGGAAAAGTATTAAAATATTAGTAAAAGAGTTGTGTGGGGTTGGTGGTAGGAGAGAGGAATGAATTATTATAGTTAAATAAAGAATTGTGGGACCAAAACATAAAGGAAAGTAATAAAATAGGAGTAAAAGAGTTGTGTGGGATTTGGTGATAGGAGAGGGAAATGAATAAAATAAGAATAAAAGTTTCTAAAAAATAGAAAGGGGAACATTACTTTAATAATCCATTTTGGGAAAGAGTGAACATTATAGTGACTGGGAGGGAGTAATATTTATTTGTTAGTGTAATATTTTAAGCTATATTTATTGTAGTTTATCATTGAAGAGTATAATAGCTTGAAAGTTTTATTGCTTAGAAAAGATATGGAGTAAAGCAAGCTACAAGGTCGACCTTGTAGCTTGCCATTGGAGTTGCTCTTTAGTTGCTCACCGATCTTAAAATTCTTAACATACAAGAATCAAAGACGAATCATGCATACGTTAGTAATAATGATATGGGAATAAAACTTGGTCAATTTTTGTATTGTTATATCAGTTGTTTTTACTCGTAAAGTCATGTATATACAACTCTGAAAAGCTATTTAATTAAATTATTGATTGTACGAGGAACAAGCAACTTATTGCTTAAATAATTTTGTTTTATAAGAGCAAGTCCAATGGTTTAGCATAGAGACTTGCTTGCAATTTTAAGAAATTGCAAGCTAGTGGTTAAACCATTGGAGATGACCATGTATGATAGCTTGATTTAAGCAACTAGCCTCATGAAGCTAGTAGCTTAAAGTGGCCCACAACTTAAAATCAACCAATAGCATGTTTTAATTAATTAAATAAAAGTTATGAATGCTAGCCTAAACCATTGGAATAATATGGTAGCTTAAAATTCTTGTGGCTTGAAATGTGATGTGGATTTACAAGCTAATAGCAAGTAGCCTACCATTGGACTTGCTCTAATTCCGTCGGTGCACGTAACTTACGTTCTTAACATATAGGAATACAATACGAAACTCTGATCTTTGTCCATTTTATTCATTTTAAAGTGTATGTCTTGTTAGAATATGCCTTGAATCTGTTCTGAATTCCGCATCTGATTTAGTTTTCTTATCTGTTTAGGAAACTATTATTTAGTTTCCTTGTCTGCATTAGGAAATTGTTAGGATTTCCTAATTGCATTAAGGAAAATATCTCATATGAGAGTACTATATAAACTCTCATAAGCCGTCTATTTTATTCATTCGAAATCACAAAAATCTGAGTCGTTGAAATCAATACTCTAACGAGTATACTCAAATCAGAATCCTCAAGATCAATAATATTCTTCCCTTCTCGCCGGGTGGGACGTAGCTAACAAATTGTTAGTGAACCACGTAAATCATTGTCTTTTTCACGTTCTTTATTTATCTTTCTTACATCCGTTATAACAAATCGGTATCGAGCGGTTTATCTCGGGCTCCTGAATCGTAAGAAAGATGTCTGGGATGAGCGTGAAGATTGATAAATTCACGGGGAGGAATAGTTTTAGTCTATGGCAAATCAAGATGCGGGCTTTGTTGAAACAACAAGGGATGTGGGCGCCACTTGTGAAGAAGGCGGCAGAACCCGTCACCGCTGAGATGGCTGTTTTGGAGGAGAAGACACATTCAACAATTATGTTGTGTCTTGCTGATGATGTTATCATTGAAGTCGCGGAGGAGCAATCTGCGCAGGGTCTGTGGTCAAAGCTTGAGAGTCTTTATATGACGAAGTCTTTAACCAATAAGTTGCTTCTGAAGCAAGGTCTGTTCAGTCTAAAAATGCAGGAAGGTACTTCTCTTCGAGATCACTTAGATCGGTTAAACACAATTTTATTAGAATTGCGTAATATTGATGTTAAAGTTGAGGATGAGGATGCCGCATTAATTCTGTTAGTATCTTTGCCTTTGTCGTATGAGAATTTTGTGCAATCTTTCATTGTTGGTAAAGATACTGTATCTCTAGAAGATGTTAGATCGTCTCTTCATACTAGAGAATTGCGCCATAAGGCGGCTGGTACGGTTACAGATAATCAGGCCGCAGGTTTAATAGCGCTATCGAGGGTTATGGACAGGGAAATTCTGGGAAGAAAAATTATAAGATGCCGTCTTATTTCGGTTCTTCTAATTCTGCTGGTACCTCTGATTTTAAGGGTCCTAAACCTACTGATATTTGTAACTACTGTAAAGGAAATGGGCATTGGAAATTTGATTGTCCCAAGAAAAATAAACAGACAACAAAGCACTGTATACAAATGCAATAATAGCAATACCAGATACCACTTAAAGGTGATTATGCTCTAGTTGCTGAAAAATACACGCATCCTAATGATGTGTGGATCCTGGATTCGGGAGCAACCTATCACATATGTCCGCGTCGGGAGTGGTTTACAACCTACAAGCAAATAGATGGTGGCGATATTTCTATGGCTAATGGTTCTATTTGTAAGACAGTTGGAATTTGCTCGATTAAAATACGGACACAAGATGGTAAATTCTGCACATTGAACGAGGTTAAACATGTTCCGCTGATGACGAAGAATCTAATTTCCTTAAGTGTGTTGGACAGTAAAGGTTTCGGTTTTCATGGTAAAGGTGGAGTTCTGAAAGTCTACAAGGGTTCGAATGTGATTCTGAAAGGTGTTAAGCGTGATACCTTGTATTGTTTTCAAGGTTCTACGCTGTCAGGTTCTGTTTCTGTTCCGCATAGCAAGTTCCAGCGCTGTTTGGACTTGCTAAATGTTAGAAGTATCTCATTGTCCCATGGTGGGCAATATCTGAGGCAGGAGGGAGAGAATTATCTGGCACTAGTTTAGTGCGTCTGGTACATCTGGCACCGTTATGGTGCATCATCCGGTACATCTGTCGATTGTGAGAGGATTCAAGTCAAGGTGGAGATTTGTTAGAATATGCCTTGAATCTGTTTCCGAATTCCGCATCGATTTAGTTTCCTTATCTCATTTAGGAAACTATTATTTACTTTCCTTGTCTGTTTAGGAAATTGTTAGAGTTTCCTAATTCAGTTAAGGAAAATATCTGTTATGAGAGTACTATATAAACTCTCATAAGCCGTCTATTTTATTCATTCAGAAATCTGTCAAAAATCTGAGTCGTCTGAAATCTGAATACTCTAACGAGTATACTCTGAAATCTGTAATCCTCAAGATCAATAATATTCTTCCCTTCTGCCGGTGGACGTAGCTAACAAATTGTTAGTGAACCACGTAAATCTGTTGTCTTTTTCACGTTCTTTATTTATCTTTCTTACATCCGTTATAACATGACTCCTCCCGTCCAGACGTCCGCAGTCATTCGTTAGTCGTCTTTATGTAAAATGAAATAGATAACAATTCACGAGACAAAGGAAGTGACCCAAATCCCATCAAATTAATAAATCTTTCTGTTCCGGGTGTAATTCCAGAGCAGTTATTTGTTACCACCCGTGCTTGTAGAATGACGTCTTTGATTGAATCTCCCTTTCGGTCTCCTGAAACAATGAACAAACTGAGGGCTCGGCTTTGCACCGAGCGAACTCACTCCGACGCTCAAGTCAGTAAACTTAAAAGGATTAAGTCGTATGTTACTTGGCGAAGTATGTATTGTAGAGAGATAAGGAAGATATTACCAGATTATGAGGTGTTTAGATTATTTTTTTGGATCTTTTCCTCAATGAGGGTTGAGGAGTATTTATAGACTTTCACCTTTTGTCACGTAGTGGCCAAGTGGTTAGCAGGTGGAAAGACTGATCTACCCTCGGCCGAGGGACCCATGGCAGGCCGGCGGGCCCTGTTGACTCGCCGCCGAGGGGCCTTGGATATGAGCTCGCGGATATGTGCCCCGGCTGGCTAGTTGTACCAGCCGAGGCACAAAGGACAGGCCGACAGGCTGCGTCGGTTAGGTTGTCTAAGTCGTTGACTTGCTGTGGATATCTTTGACCTTGCTCAATATGTTGACTTGGTCAGCGGGTCTGATAAGAAGGGGACATATAGTCATCTACTCGCAGATAATAGCAGTCTGATAAGAATACAGTAACAATGTAGTAACATAGAGGAGAAAAAGGATTGTACATCGGATGTACTACATCATATTTAATGACTTTTTGAGTTTTTGTGTATTTTTTCCGAGTATTATAGAGTTTATAAATTACATTTTAGTTTTATGATGTCAAAAATCAAAATTTTTTGAGCTTATATGTAATTTTTTTGAGTTATAATGCAACTTTTTGAGATTAAAGTTTAAGTAAATAAACAAAAAAACAAGTTTAAGTAAATAAACTCAAAAACTTTAATATAAAACTCAAAAATTTTAGATTAAAACTCAAAAACTTTATATTAATGCTCAAAAACTATAACATCTCGTCGTAAGACATCGTCGATGTATAATCCACTTTACCGAACATGTAGAGTCTAACCAAGAAAGTTTCCAACAACGATATCTATCATCAAAGCTTTGCAAACGAAATCAAGATCTCTTCATTGGGTAGATAAGACAAAACAGATTCCTACTCCCTTGGCACTCTGCTTTTGTCTTATCTACCCACATAAATAATACTGAACCTGTCGCAAACCTGCGACGGATATACCCGTCATAAATAAAAAAAAAATCAGTGGAATTGTAAGTTTGTTCAATTGAGTTTCTTTAATTTGCATGACATTTGAACATTAATACTGACAAAGAATCCAATGGTAAACTAAATTTACTAAAGTTATTTTTTGGTGCTAAAATTTAATTACTGGAGTTATTGAAAAGAGTTTCGAGGTGAGCTTGTATCAATCAAGTATATGAACATTATTGTTGCACATAAAAGGTAATAATAATGGACAATTGAGCATGTAAACAATGACGTCAAGTGGTCCAATACCCAAAAAGTCTTTATTATTCTTCCATTTTTGATACAAGAGCATATATTATTCTCATATTTCCATGATTATTCCTATTTTCTATCCATATCTCAATAATAAATGTATCATTAGTTCATTACCTACCTCCCCTTTGAGACGATTTCACATTTACATGATGATAGTTAATTATTTTATTGTTTTAGTTAGTTTCTCTCTTATTTCTGACTTAATTTCAACTCGTTTCAGTTCAGTTCAACTTTATTCCAATCAGTTCAGTTTAGTTTAACTTCATTCAATTCAACTCATCTTTTCACAAATTAATTCTCATTTCAGTTCAGTTCAACTCCATTAAATTCAATTAAATTTAGTTCCATTAAGTTCAATTCAGCTCTTTTCAGCCGAGAAGAGAACCCCGAGAGACTTTCCACTCTTATAAAAATAGTTTTCATTACCCAAAGTCACATAAGGAGGAACTAGGGGGTTAGTAGGGTGCTCGACTACGCATAAGGATGCTCTTCATTTATTTTCTTTCAATTTCCTCTATAAGAATCATATAATAATAGTTTATATTCTACACTAATTATCTCTCTATTTTCGTGTGTAAACCTAGAATCATTGAATGACGCTAAAATACAATCCGATTCGTTAAAAAGAAATGAATCATTCAATTTTTTTAAGAAATGAAGAGGATCTTGACTCCTCGACTACTCACCCCCATTCAAGAATCGTTGTTTGAGACTGCTATTATCACTTATCAGTACACCAAGGGCCGAAGGCCTTATAGTCTAACTGGCCCAGTACTTGTACTCCTTTAGGCCCGGCCCATTGCGGTATATGACATGGGTCTCATTAAGCCTACTTTACTCTTCTAAACAACGTATGTAAGGCATTGATACAAAAGTTGCCTGCCTATATTAACCTGGATACAAAAGCTTACCTGAGTCGGTATTTAACATATGGATGACTTTAATTATGTTGTGACGGATAGTGACCGTCTTTAATGAGACTGATTTTAAGATTACCTGAGTCGGTTTTGGAGCTTATATTCATTATTTAGCATAGTTTCTTGTTAAATGAGATTGATATAATTGAAACGGAAAAAACAGTATTTCCCAAATTATTCATAATTGAATTCCATACATTTTTCTGGATAGTACACGCAGTGCGCCTAAAGTTTGTCATTTTGTCGAAATACCAATTTTTTTTTTATCCGAAGAACTTTAAGAGGCCATAACTCGTGTTTACAAACTCGGTAATTGACAATTTTTTTTTTCAAATTAATCATCTTTCCTAGAACGACTTAAAAAAAAATTGTCGAGTTTGAAATTCGTGACCAAGAGATATGGTCACTCAAAGTTTGTTCGATCAAAAAAACTTTGACATACAAAAACTCCTAGCCACGAGATACAAATACGGCATTTTGTTTTCAAACGTAGTTCTCAAAAAGATGATCGATTCGGAAAAAAAATATCACTTTCTGAACTCGTATACACGAGTTATGGCCTTTTAAAATTTTCCGGATTAAAAAATTGGGTATTTCAGGCAAAATGTCAAATCTCAGGAACACCGAGTACATTTTCCGTATATTTTTTCAAGTAGACATCAAACCCCACACCTGAAACAACCTATAAACGCTAGTAAACGTTGAGTAAGGATTCTCTCTATTTCTCAAAAAGAAATAGAGGTTCATTACTTCTCAATGGTCCAAATTAAATGTGGGCTCGATTGAATGGTTGTAGATTTATTAGGAAATAAAAAGGTAAATGAATGAGATTGGAATATATAATGATCCATATCTTACCACATTTAGGTTATTAATGTGTGCCCTAAGGATACACATTAGAAAAATCGATATAATATACTCCGTGGTAACTAGTGTAGACTCCGTGTATTGCATGCACAGTATTTATAGAGTTTTAATTTTTAGTATATTATTTATAGATTATAAATTGACAATTATTACTTTTTTAACGTTTCTCATTATTTTATTTGATTTGAGAAAATAAATTAAAACAACAAAATTAATCAAAAGATTTATGTAGTGACATGAAATGTGTATTTTAATGAAAATATTTTTTTTTACACAAAATTAGTGATATTATTTTATACTCCAATTTTTTTATATCTTCCCATTTATCAAAATCTCTTTTCTTTCACAAAATATCATTTTCAAGCAAAAAAGAAGTTGTATATGTGTCGAAATGAGCGGTCAAAATATTATCTAGGAGATCAAGAGAAAATAAATAGAAAGACTAAAAATGGAGGAGACATCTTTTTTAAATAACATATATTTTAGCTATGACTTATCTTACAAAGTCAACGAAATTTTTATGACAAAAACCTATAAACAAATCCTCTATACGACAAATCTTTATAGGAAATTATATCAAAATAGGAAAGTAAATAAGAGTTAATTATATCAAAATAGGAAAAGTGTTCTTAGGCGGGAAAATGTGAAGCTTTTCCTATTCATATAGTATATACAGCTAGTCTTGCTATAGACGAATATTCTATAGCTAAAGACGGGTCAAATAGTTTGAAAGTGGTATCATTTTTGGCCTCCACCATTCCATTTGTTGCTTGTCCTATTAAGAATGTAATATTGTATTTGACCCGTCTTTAGTTATAGACTGATATGTGCCGTCTATAATGAAATTTTGTGTAGTATATAGGGGATGTTTTGTGAGACGAAAGGGAGAGAAAAGAAGTGGAAAAAATCCATTTCAATTCGATAAACGCTCATGTAAACAAAATAACAATAAGTCTCCCTGTGACGGATATATCCGTCACAAACTTGTGACAGGTTAAGTATCACCCACTTGGATAAATAAGACAAAAGCAAAAATACTTAGGGAAATACAAATGATTTGTCTTTATCTATTAAAGTGGGTTTTATTTGACTCGTCATAAATTTTCATAAACTTGTGACGGATATTGTCTGCCAAAATAAGAATTTGTGACAAAATAATTTATAACCACAAGATTTGGAATTTTATCAAGTTGGTGGGCTAGTTTTGTACATAGTACACACATGACACAACCTCAAAACGCATAGAGCATGTCCTACTTACCAACAATTCAAGTTTCACAAATTCTCATTGAAGACATGACATATCCGTCACAAGCTGAAGACGGATACCATATTATCTCACAAAGTACCCACTTTTTCTCTCTCTGCAACACTATTCATGTGGTCCCCTTTCTCCACTAACCCATTTTGTTACCATTTTATCTCACAAAATATCCGTCACAAATGGTAACCCGTCACAAGGGAGACCAATTGTTCAAGTTTTCATGCAAAATGTGGCGTACCATAATACAAGTTGCATAAATGTCCAACTGTATTATCGCTTTCTGTTTCTGTGAAGAAAACCACTCATATATCCTCACATGTGAGTGTTTCACATTAATAGAAGAGGAGAGGAGTTAATCACTTTATAAGACAAGGGGCTACTTCCTCTATTGTCAATTGGTTTTATAGTAGAACCTCCTTGACCTTATAAAACGGACTTTCTCTCCTCCATTGGGGTGCGGCCCAGGCCCGTTACATGATTTAACAGTTTCCTCAAAAAAATTTGTGTGAGACGGGTTTATACAAATTGTAGGGATTTTGAATTGATATGAATCAGACACATAATAACAAAGACCAAGAATCGAATAATTATTAAGGCACTAAATTGACTACGTTCTCATTATATAGTTGCACTAAGAATTTTATTAATCACTCATTAAGATTATTTTGCAATGATGACGACTGATGAGGATGTGAAGATATAAAATACGTAGCATTTGTTATCCTTTTATAGCTAGATGTCAAACTAAAATCGCCATGTAACGTTCCCATATTCATTACGTTGATTAATGTTTCATCTTTACGGAAACATCTAATTCCTTAATGATGGAGGGACTTAATTCTAACAAACGATTTTATATACAGTTAGTCTTGTTGAGGACGGGTCAGAGCAAGTGACGGGTAATGCCACTCACAAAACGGATAGGGGGACAAGGTGGGGGCACCCCCATGTGCTTCCCTCTCTCCTCTATTTGGGTCATTTGTGAGAGGAAATGGTATCCGTCACTCCAAAGTGACGGATACGTGCCGTCTTCAATGAGATTTTGTGTTTTATATAAGAGCATCCACAATGGTAACCAACAACCCAACTAGCTTAACTCTCCACATTACATTTTTGAGCTAGAATACTTTTAAGCTACAAACTTCCCCAATGGTTAAACTATAAGAGTTGTTGCTTAAATTGACTTATACTTCCTCCATTCAACTCCACTCTACCTATTTCCCTTTCGTACACTATTCACAATTGTGTGTTCAATTTCGATTTTCTCTCGATACGTAAGTGGAAATATATTCATGTGGGATCTTGTTTGATTCGTCTTTACGAGTATATTAAAAATACAAAATTGCTATATCACTCCCCCTGTTTTACTTGTTACGCCCCCTACTTTTTCATTTATTTCTATTTTACCCTTAGACTATGTAATTAATTAAAGTAAAAAATATTTCTCGTTTTTTAGTTTATGGTTTTCGGAGACGGTTTTTACAAAATTATAATCGAGGACGTTTTTTAAATTATTGTTTTATAATTATTGGGTTTTGGTAATATCATTTACAATAACTAATAATTGTATTATAGTAAATGATTTTTGTTGAACTTTTCATTTTTGATTTAATTACCGCTTTGTCGTAACTGAGTTTGGGACGATTTTTAGAATAATTAATTTAATATGTACCCGGTCTTAAAAAGACGTATTTTCCACCAACTATTGCATTTACTTAAAATTTCATAAAAAAAAAAAAGTGGCCTTGTCTTGTGAATTACAAGACGCGGCCATGGTGGTGTCATGTGAATTACAAGACGGTGTCATGGCCGTGTCGTGTGGATTACACGACAGAACCATGGATGTGTCATGTGGTTTACATGACAGGTCCATGGCCATGTCTTGTAAGCCACAGGACAATGCCATGGCCGTGTCTTGTAATTCACACGACAGGTCTTTGGCTATGTCTTGTAATCCACATGACGGGTCCTTGGCTGTGTCTTGTAAGCTACATGACAAGGCCAATTTTCGTATTTTTTTAAATCGTGTTATGTGTGCCGCTAAATTTTATTTTATTTTTTAAATCTTGTAATCATTATTCTTGAAACGATATAATCTTTTAATTCATTCAAGACGATTTTTTGTAACGATTTAAAATCGACTTGAATGAATGAGTACGATTTAATTTTATTTAATTTTGTAAAAAACCGTCTCCAAAAATCATAAAATAAAAAACTAGAAATATTTTACTTAACTAAAATACATAGTCTAAGGGCAAAATAGGAATAAATGAAAAAATAGGGGGCGTAACAAGTAAAACAGGGGGCGTGATATAGCAAATCCCTAAAAATATCTAACTTTTATATTTTTTGCAAATACGTAGCTAACGATATTTAACGCGTAAAACACGCGTTGGCAAACGTGAAAAAAGAAAGTGGTAGAGTGGAGTTGAATGGAAGAAGTATACATTTATTTAATTGGCACATACTTCCTCCATTCAACTTCACTCTACCACTTTCTTTTTTCACGTTTGCCAACACGTGTTTTACGCGCTAAATATCGTTAGCTACGTATTTGAAAAAATTATAAAAGTTATATATTTCTAATGTACTCGTAAAGACGAATCAAACAAGATCCCACATGAATATATTTTCACTTACGTATCGAGAGAAAATTGAAATTGAATACTCACTCGTGAATAGTGTACAAAAATGAAATAGGTAGAGTGGAGTTGTATAAAATATGATCAATCTAGATCATGGTAACAATTGTAAGAGAGAATAAGGAAGAAAGTATTTGAGAGATATAATTGATAACTTGTATATTGAAAACGTAATTAACAGAATACATGGAGGAAGAGTATTTATAGTTAGTTAGTTAGAGTTTATTGGTTAGTTATGTTAACAACCTAACCGACTTATATTCTAACTAACACCCTTTATTCCATATCCCCCCCTCAAGATGGAACATCTTGGTACAATTTAAGACCCAACTTAGAAACAAAAAAATGATGCTCTTGTTTTCCAAGTGCTTTAGTCATCAGGTCGGCTAACTGCAAGCCACTCCTAACATGTTGAGTATAGAGAAAGCCCTCCAACTGTTTGTCTCTGACAAAATGACAATCAATGTGGAGGTGCTTTGTCCTCTCATGAAACACTGGGTTCAAGGCTATGTGTTGAGCAGCCTTGTTATCGCAAAAGAGAGGAATATGGAGCTGAACATGTACCCTGAAATCTGTGAGTAAGCCAGCCAACCACACCAACTCACTCGTAGTATAGGACATACTACGATACTCTGCCTCTGCTGAGCTCTTACTAACAGTGAGTTGCTTCTTGGTTTTCCAAGAAACAAGAGAATTCCCTAGAAAGATACAATAGCCACTTAGAGACCTACAACTGGAAGCACAAGAGCCCCAATCCGCGTCACTGTAAGCTTGCAAACTGAGTGAAGCAGTAGAAGAGTAAAACAAACCAGCATTAACAGTCCCTTTTAAATACCTCAGAAGATGTTAGGCTGCTTGATAGTGTGGCTCTCGAGGTTGACTAAGGAACTGGCTTAAGTGTTGAACACTGTATGCTATGTTTGGTCTGGTCAAGCTCAAATATAATAGCCTGCCTATGAGTCTTCTGTACACCTCAGGATCAGGAAGCAATGGACCTTGATCAACTGCAAGCTTCAGACCCTTCTGCATAGGGAAAGAAGCTGCCTTGCAGTCTTCAAAACCAGCATCTTTGATAATGTCTAACACATATTTCCTTTGGTTCAGCATTATCCCAGTCTCATTCCTTCCAATTTCCAATCCCAAAAAATATCGCATTTCTCCCAAGTCTTTAATAGTGTACTTAGAATGCAAGTCTGCCTTTAATGTGCCTAAAGCAATCAGATCATCTCCTGTCAGTAGGATGTCATCTACATATACCAAGACAAGGGCCAATTTATTTGTCAAAGGATCTTGTTTGGTGAAGAGTGAATAGTCATGTCTTGACTGGACATATCCAAGATGTAAGAGAAACTTGGTCAATTCTGGATTCCATTGCCCGGAGGCTTGTTTCAGGCCATATAATGATCTAATTAGCCTGCAAACCTATCCTTCTTTAGCTTTGGTATAACCAAGAGGTGGCTTCATGTATACCTCTTCATCAATATAGCCATGAAGAAAAGCATTGTTGACATCAAGTTGAAATAATGACCATTTTCTGATTGCTGCTACTGCTAGCAAAGTCCTCACAGTAGTAAATTTTGCAACGGGATAAAATGTATGTTTGTAGTCTTTATCCTTGATTTGATTAAACCCTTTAGCTACAAGACGAGCTTTGAACCTTTCAACAGTCCCATCAGCCTTGTGTTTTATCTTGTATACCCACTTACTCCCTATAGCTTTCTTATCCTTAGGCAGTTCAGTGAGTTCCCAAGTGCTATTCTTCTCTAGAGCCAACAATTCCTGATCCATAGCTGCAACCCATCGAGGATCCTTACTAGCTTGACTATAATAGCTAGGCTCTACCTCTTTAATTACATTAAACAGGGAAGATTTATAGCTTGGATCAAAATCATGAAGTTGTTGAAGGACAGCTGTATGAAATGCTGAAGAAGTTGCTGGACAGTGATAACCAGACAATCTTACAGACTGTTGTCTCTTTCTGGTGGACTTTATGATATTATCTGATCCTGCAGGTGGTTCAGACTGTACACAAAAGTCTCTAGTAGTAGGAGTAATATTATTATTATCTTGTTGTAGGTTATTGATATTTGTATTATCAGGAATATTACTATTAGTTGATAAAGAATTCTCAATACTATTAAGATCAGAAACAAAATCAGTTGCAACTTGCTGAATGTTAGTAGTCTTAAAAGGATAGCAATGCTCATAAAAAACAACATCTCTATTAACAAACACATCATGTGTATCCAAATCATAAAGTTTGTAGCCTTTTTGAGCAGGGGGATAACCAATGAACAAGCACTTTCTAGCTCGAGGCATGAACTTATCTGTGACAGTTGGTGGCCTTGTTGCATAACATAATGTACCAAAGACTCTTAATTCATCATATGCTGGCTTAGTATGAAACAACAACTCATGTGGGGTTTGCCAATTAAGAACAGAAGAGGGCATTTTATTAATCAAATAGGTAGCAGTCAACAAACAGTCTCCCCAAAACCTAATAGGAAGCTGTGCATGAAATCTCAGTGCTCGTGCAGTTTCTAATAGATGACGGTGTTTCCTCTCCACCCTACCATTTTGTTGTGGTCTACCAACAATACTTCTTTGGTGTATAATACCTTTGGATGCAAAATAATCATTACATTTGGTTTGAAAGAATTCAGTGCCATTATCAGACCGTATAACTTTAACCCTTGTACTAAATTGATTCTCTATCAGATTTATAAAATTCTGAATTAACTCAGGAACCTGAGTCTTATGCTGCAACAAAAAAAAGTCCAGGTACTCCTGGTGTAATCATCAAGGATAGTAAAAAAAGACTGAGCACCAGTCCTATCAGGGGTTCTATATGGCCCCCATAAGTCCATGTGAATAAGATCAAAACATTGCTTAGCATGAGAAAGACTTCTATAGAAAGGTAAAGAATGATGTTTAGCCAAAACACATGTTTCACAAACCATTTTATTAACACCTTGCATTACAACAGGATTTACACGCTTCAATTTTTCAACAGATGGATGTCCAAGCCTAGAATGAAAAATAGCTATATTTAATTGTTTAGCAGCACTAAATGAACTCAGGCTAGAATTATTACAAACTTTTTGAAAAACAGGTACTGTAATGGTATATAAATCTTCTGATCTGTTACCCTGAGCAATTGTTCTTTTACTTGAAAGGTCCTGAAAAAGACAAATATCCTTTAGAAAAGTAACAACTAAGTGGGATCTTGAAATAAGCTTTCCAACAGATAACAAGTTAGGCTGGAAATCAGGGATTAGCAAGACATCAGACAAAGTAATAGTACTGGTTAAATAAACTGTACCAGTTTTGAAAACTTGTTTTAATGTGCCATCAGGTAATGTAACAAGCAATGGACAGGACAAATTGACAATATTACATAAAAGGGAAGCATCTGAAGTCATATAATCAGTGGCACCAGTGTCAATAACCCATTCCTTATAACATGAAACAACTCGACTGATAAAAGAGTAAGCAGAAGAGATACCTGCAAAATGGCTATAAGCTTGAGAGTTAGGATCACAAGAATGAGAAGAACTAGATTTATCAGATAAAGCTTGCAAAACTTTGGAAGTAACAGAATCTACAATGCCCTGCACTATATCTGGTGCAACAGAAGAAGCCTGAGAAACCCCAGCAAATGCAGTAGCATTCTGAATCCCAGCTGAAATGGATGCATTCTGAGCAGGAACAAAATTTGGAATGGTTGATGTCCCTTGAAAATAGTTCATTGGTGGAGCATAACCAAAAGATGTAGGATAAAAAGGATTAACATAAGGGGCAGCATTCTGAGACATAAGACCACTAACAGGAGCATACTCAACATCCTGATTATAACTGGCTTCTGCAGTATTTACAGTAGTGTGACTGGCAGAAGGAACAACTTCAGCTGAATTAGCAGCCTTCTTTGCCTGCTTAGCCTTCCAGGCCTTGAACTTGTAGCAATGTTCAATGATATGCCCTTTAATGTCACAAAATAAGTAGGTCTGAAGTTGATAGCAATCTTCAGTCTTATGATTATTTTTACCACACTGAGCACAAGAAGCAGCAAACTGTCCAGGACCAACAGACTGCTGTCCAGGAACACCAGGCTGATGAGAAGTGTCCTTAGAACACTTGTTCTTTTGATTGTCCTCAGTAAACTTATGATTAGCAAACCTTTTCTTGGCAGCATAAGCAACAGTTTCAAGACTAACATAACCATTATTGTCATTAATAGTCTTTTGTCGCTCAATCTTTTGCAAAACCCCTAAGGCTCTATTAATGGGAGGAAGAGGATCCATGGATAACAAAGAGGACTGTACTTGTTCATATCCAGCATGTAATCCCATTAATAAGTGGATTAATTTTGACTGTGTCTCCCTTTGTATCATCCTTTTTAGCATGTGACAGGTGCATTTAAGCATAACTCCACAAGTACATTGAGGCAATGGGTCCATATGATCTATATTTTCCCAAAGTCCTTTGATTTTGCCATAATAGTCCAATAAAGATGCATTTTCTTGTTTAACGTTTGCAAGTTCTTTCTTTAATTCATACAGTTCAAGCACATTCAACTGACCAAAACGCTCAACTAATTCTGACCAGAGATGTTTAGAGGATTGTGTATACTGAAAACTATCTTGCAAACTTTTGATCATGGAATTTTTAATCCAGCGAGAAACAAATATATCACAACGAATCCAAACATTATACCTTTTGTCAGCTTTATCAGGAATAGAACATTCGCCAGAAATAAAACTAATCTTGTTCTTTGAGAGAAGCGTCTGAATGATCTCACGCTGCCATTGTCGAAAATTGGAGCCATCAAACAAAGTTTCAGAAAGCTTCAACCCAGGTTGATCAGATGGAGATAAGAAAAACGGATCATCAAGAGGAGAATACAAAGAATCTTGAGTAACAGACTGTGAATTCGAATCAGGCTGTGACATGATTGAAGTATGTGATGACTAATTGTGATGAATTTGATGAAATTGATGAAGAAATTCAAAGATTTAACAATGAATATGTTTGTATTATTGAGAATTTTGTGCGGAAGCGATTTTGGATCAAACCACTGATACCATATAAAATATGATCAATCTAGATCATGGTAACAATTGTAAGAGAGAATAAGGAAGAAAGTATTTGAGAGATATAATTGGTAACTTGTATATTGAAAACGTAATTAACAGAATACATGGAGGAAGAGTATTTATAGTTAGTTAGTTAGAGTTTGTTGGTTAGTTATGTTAACAACCTAACCGACTTATATTCTAACTAACACCCTTTATTCCATAAGTTGAATGGAGGAAGTATCTCTTTGTGAGTCTATTTGAGCTACTAGTTCTATGGAGCTAGTTGCTCAAACTAAGCTAGTTCATGGTTGAGCAACTAACTTGAAACTTTTAGAATTTGCAAGCAAGTCCTTTTATTCAACCATTGGAGATGCTCCAACCGTTTTTATGCATGCATTGAATCTAGTATGGTTATGTTTATTTTTAGATTATATTTATAAATCCGGTTTACTCTATATTACGAATAATAGTAAATTAAAACATAGATACTAGTCATCATTTATAGATTACCTTCAAGTTGTAAATTTAATTAGTTACTATAAAAATCCGTTTTACAAATTTTTGTGTAAGGCTACTCTAAGCCCTTAGACAAGACTTTATTGAGTTTGTCTTGCATTAAATGACCTTCAAACATATTCGTGACCCGTGAGTTTTTTTGGTAGAGTTGAAAGTATAAGACCATTATCTCACGCAATAAATATATCACAAAATCTCACTTTAGACCGATAAACTGGTTAAATATGTCATCACTTTTATAATAAAACAAACAATAAGTGAGAGAGTGTAGTTGTTTTTATTATGAAAGTGGTGATATATTTGACCCGTCTATATCTTTAAACGATATACCCATCTACAATGAGACTAATTATAGATATGTACATGCATTCCCTGTCCCAATCATACGAAGTATTAGTATAATTGAACATACCTGCTAGTAGTATATCATACGGAATATATATTCTTGAGTTATGACACATGTTAAAAAAAACCGTATTCATATAGTAGGATCCCGTGTTAAAACAGTCCAATAAACCAACTCAATTCCCCACCTTTTATATCAACTCAAAACAAAAACAACATTGTAATCTAGTATAAGCAGCTATGGATGGGATGATGGGTCATGGAAAAGACCATAACATGGGAGGAATGGGCATGATGACCCCACCACCATCCCCATCATCATCATCGTCGTCGTCGCCGTCTATATCCATGCCAAGTGATAACAACAACATGATGATGTTAATGAAGATGATGCACACAACATTTTACTGGGGACATGAAGCAGAAATACTCTTCTCGGGTTGGCCGGGCAGCAATACGGGCATGTACGTCCTTTCTCTATTCATCTTCTTCATACTCGCGTTTCTCGTCGAGTGGCTTCAACGCTCTTTCCTTGTTGGCTCTCGAGTCGATAACGGTGTCGTTTCCAGGTTGTTGAGGACTCTTGTTCATGCACTACGTATGGTTCTGGCCTATTTTGTTATGTTGGCTGTAATGTCGTTTAATGCTGGTGTTTTTGTGGTTGTGGTTGCGGGTCACGCGCTTGGGTTCTTGTTTTTCGGTTCTCGGGTATAGAGTCAGGTTCAGGTCGGGTCAGATACTAAAAATTTATTGGTTGTTCACTTGTTATTTTGATAATGTATTATGTATGGATAACAAGTGCAATTTTTTTTAATCTCAGTTAATTTTGTGTAAGATTATTTTACGCGATATAATTAAATCATTTTATTGGTGGAATGCAACAATAATGCATGACATTTACTATTTGTGTTCTTCTCTTAATTTGTCACTGTAGTAGTTTCTTTATTTTTTGGCAGCAATTTGTTATAGTACCCCAGTATTATGTTAAACACAGGTTTTGTATTGTGGGCTGACAATCAAGCTTGAATGTATTTCATAATTTTTTTTTTTTTTAATGAATAAGGTAAATTGGCCAGCTTTTAAACCCCCTCAAAAAATAGTCTTTTATCCCTCCTTTGTCAAGCTGCTGATTGCTTGTGAATGAAAGTGGGGGAAAGAATTGTTGTTTTCAGTAATCAAATTCACATGGGCTTTGGGCCCTATCTTTTAAATACAAATACAATTATGTGTATATGGGATACATCCGCCCCTTTACTTAACGGAGTATTTAAATACGTTTATTTAATACAAGTATATATACTCCATCTTTTTTTTTTTTTGAAAGTATATATACTCCATCTATATCAGACCAATAGTAACATTGACCGTTTTGCCACTATTTATGGTCGTAGGGAATCTTCGACATTATTCTTAATCTATAAGACAAAATATAGTCACGTGAGATCTTGTTTGATTTATCGTCATGAATGCTAGTATAAGAATATCAAATTTTTATAATTTTTAATAATGTGTAATAAAAGATATTTACGTTGCAAAACGTGTCTCGACAACTGTGAAAAAGTCAATATTACCATTAGTGTGGTATGGAGGGAGTATTTATATGAGATTCATTTATTTAAATGTATGAAATTAATTTAAATGAAAAGACGGTATATTGTATATTTTTCCTAATTTAATGACGCAGAGCATTACGAAACATATTAGTTATCAGTTTATCACATAAATTTTGGCCCAAATCCGACCCAAAATTACTTTGGGTTTTTTTGGGTCGGCCCATGGGCTTTTTTGGGCCAAAATATAAGCCCAAGCCCTTAAAAAGAGGGTTGGTCCGGGCCGGGTCAATGGACTTGTGCCATTTCATCACCTCTAGATACAATGAATCATAGTAATTAAGTGAATTAATAACGACTTTTGAGTTGCTCATTAAACTTGTATCAGTAACTCTCTTATGAGACTGTACTATAGCATAGGACGGGTCCAATAGGAAGGTTTAGCCCAACAGAAAGGAAGTCCCATTCAAAAGAAAATAAAAAGCTTAGAATTGCTATAATGCTACCCTTAACAAACCTCCAGCAGTTTCTACCTATACAACTTAAACCTCCAGCAGTCCCGCCCCATCTCTCTCTTACCTCGAGCCCGTCACGGACACCCCCATCTTTGCAATCGGCGCCACCACCACCCCATCAAACTCCGATCCAGCCACCTTTGCAGCCTACTAGTTTCACTCAATCCTCTCTCCTTCCGACTTCCACCATTCAATTAACAAAATAAAGAGGCGCCGATAATTACGACGACACCACCGTACAAACAGATTTGGAATAACATCATTGAAATACCACACTTTTTAAAATGAAAATTCACACTTTTATTTTCGACAACTATAATTTAACATGAATATCTTTTTTTTTTTTTTTAATGAAGAAACCCAAAATGGGCTTAATTTATTACTAAATCAGCAACGACCAAAGCCTTAATGTATCTAGGAACATCACTTAACCACACACGCCTACCCAATGACCATGGGCAAAGATATGGAAGAGCATGAGCTACGCTATTTAGTTTTTTACTAGCAAAAACAAAAGAACAAGAATAAAAAAAAGTACATATAGAATAAATATCATTGTAAACTAGAAAAATATAGATATCGCCTCTTCCATATCTTCGCTTCTTCAAATCTTCCACCACATTCAAGCAGTCACTTTCAACTATTACGTCCTTCACACCCATTCTACGAGCTTCACGGACACCATGATAGATAGTTATTTCCTCCGCAACCTTCGGCTCCATGTCGCATTGTTCTTGTACCGTAGCAGTCCACTCTATATCCCCTTAGCTCCTTCTGCACACAGCTCCCACCCCACGCCTTTTCCGTGAATAAATCCCGCATCCACGTTCACCTTGCATATACCAGCACTCGGCCTAACCCACTATAATTCTACCCGTACACCGCTGCCCACGCCATCCACAACCCCTGAACCTGGTCACTGCTTCAATGCCATCTCGCTCACACTCCACATTTCCTCTAACATATCTTGCGCCCTTTTAACCACCCAATCCGCCCTCCATTCACCATCTTCAAAGACCGCTTTATTTCGTCGCTCCTATATCGCCCAACACCCGACCATAAACACCATTCACTCGCTAATCCCGAGCACCTTGAAAATCGCATTAACCTACTCCCTCACCCCATGTACTACCTCATCCTCTCTTACCTTAATCTCCAACTCATCCCATACCCCCAACCCATCCACACGTACTCCCGGGTCACATGGAGACAAGTCTCCACATAATCCCGACATCGTGGACAGAAAATATCCGTCAATTTCGATCGAGCTGCAATATTCTTTTTGGTAGCTAAATCATCATTACATAGCTGCCAAAAGAAAATTTTAATACAAGCTGTAACGGGAACATTGTAACACCCCGTAAATTTGAAGACCTTTATTATATTTTAAAAGTAATAATTTAATCTATTTTAATTTTATATTAATTTATTTGAAATAAAATTTATTTGATAAAATATAATCTTATTTTATTTTGAAGAAATGTAATTATTTTTGATAGTTTAGAAATGTTTAAAAGTGATTTAAACTATATTTAAACCTTTTCCTTTGATAAAATAGATTTCGGATAAAAGTCGTAAAATTGGGATTTTCCCATTTCCTACGGTCGTTGGGTAAACGAGTTTGGATATTGGGCATATGAGTACTTAATCTTTTAGTAAAATCGTGTTTAAGAACTTTAATATTCTCGGAAATCGCGTTCGACGAATATTTCTAATTACCGTCGAAGCAAACCCCAAAACGTAAACAAACGACCCATCTCCCCATGCCTTTTGGCTGGCCACCTACCCTCCATTGTCCCCTCTTTCAATTCTCATTTCCTCCATAATTCACTCTCTCTCTTCCTTTCATCAAACACCAAATTCATCTCAAAAATCTTCCTTACAATCCCTAAATCCACCATAAATCCTTCATTTCTCCACCAAATCTCATAAAAATTATATATTCGGAATCCTCTCTTCAATTCTCACCTACTAGTAAGCTTTATTTTCATTTTCCCCAATTTTTTTTAAGGCTCATCTTTTAGGGTTTTCGAATTTAAGCTTAATAATTGTGTTTTTGTTGTTCTTATAGGTGAAGAATTTAAAGATGAGTTAGGTGACTCATATGTGGTTGAAGATGAAGAGTAATTTTGGGTTTTTGAAGCTTTCTCAAGTTATTACTTGTCTCTTTGCTAGCTTAAGGTAACTATTCCGAGTTACTCGACGAATTAATGTCACATTAGTAGTTGTATTTGTTGTTTGTTGTTGTTTGAGACGATCTTGTTGATAAATGAATGAATGGAGTAAGATGAGTATGCTTATGTTTAATTTATGTTACCCATTTGTATATTATTGTTTGGAACAAATTTGGATGAGGAATTATGTGTTGTGACAAGTCCGTGTTTTGGCTGGAATGCGTCAGTACCGGACCGAGACGGTTTCCAATGTTTCCAAAAATATGACAGATTGGACGACATCGAAAAATTAGGTGGTTTAGCCACTTGAATCACTCAATTCGGAGTTTGTATGAGTAAATGGCGTCGTTTTATCGATTAAAAATTTATAGAAAAGTTTACCCTTGTGTGAGACGGTTATTTATGCTATTTTATTATGCGAGAATTTTGTGGAATTAGTTATTTTGTAAGTTGGAATATATTTCCTTATGTTAATAGTTTTTCACATGATAGAAATTGGAAATGGTATGAGAATGATATTGTGATGAATTTTGTGATTTAGGCCAAAGTAGGCCAAGACTCTGAGCTGGGCCAGATTCACCGAACGAGTTTGGTCAAACTAGGTTTAAATCGGTCAGCCTCGATTTGACCGATGACCCGTCGCGGGACTCGGGTCGAGGGTTTGTCTTTGAGATGAGATTGGTTGTTATTGGATGTTTTATGTTATGACTTGATATTTGTGATTATCATTTCACATGTTGGTTGTTGGATGCTTTGGATGCCTTATGCTTGAGTCTTGTTGCCTCTTTGCCATTTTAACTTGTTCTCATGGATTATGGTACTGTTGGTTAGCTGGAATTTGGATTATTATTGATATTGGAGATATTGTTGGATTGTCAACTGGATATGCTCTTGCGTAGCCTTTCATATGCTTGGGTGTGTATGATCATTTGCGTGTGCAAGTTTGGACTCTTTGCCCCTCTTATGGTTAAGTGGGTGTCCTACTTGTCTTGTGTGGTGTGGGCTAAAGTATTCAAGCCGGGACTAGGTCCTAGGTGAATATTTCGGCCTTCGTCATAGATAGGCCATTATAGTCTTTGACGAGTATATGTTCATCGCTTAATAGCCTTTGTGTCTTAGCTTGGTGGGTTTATATCCAAGTTAGGGAATGACCTCCTGACGTACTCTTAGAAGTATGTGGTCAGCTTAAGTACTAGCCAACCCTTTGGTGTACTCCTTAGGGGTACTCATGTGTTGATATCATGGGTCTTGGATGCGGTAGTTTTCCGCATGTCGCTAGGTCTGCGCAGGTTTACGACTAGGGTGTTTACCTTACCTCGTGGTATAGACTCGAGTTACAGAGTGACTATTGACGGTACTAGGAACTTATGCCTGTCTCTAGATATATTGTCCTTTCTTGTTTGATGATTCTATGAATCATAGAAGGTGAGATGCAAGCCGACTATGGTTGATAGAGTTTGGATTCCCGGATGTTATGTGATTCACATGATAGTGTAGTATGAGTCGGTCTAGTATTCACATGCTAGGACTATGTGTTGTTATATTGTTGTTCACATGATAAGCACGATTGTTTAGCATCTATATGCTAAGGCTATGTGTTATTCATATTCATATTCTTATGTTTACATGTTATATTAATTATGACATTTCGTGGCTGGGAGAACTCGGAGTTACTCCCCACTGACTGTAGCTTTCGTATTTGTATAAAATGCGATTGACAGGTAGGTGATGCATATATGGGGTACATGGACGAGCTAGCGAGCAAAGTAACCTTGGGACCTAGATTGGTTTTATTTTATTGTGACCCTTAAACACTTTTTATGTCATATACTTTCTAGGGACATATGTCTCCCTTTTTCATATTTGGGTTGTATAACTTTGTTCCGCGACTTTAGCGATGTTTTATTTATGAGATTTATTTTAGACCTTGCATGTTTGACACCTTCCCATTTGGATATTTTTATAACAGGTTAAGGTTTTAAAAATTACAGGTTTTTACCCAAATGAACCTATTACAAACATATCCATGCAGTTTTTATCTAGAATTATGTGTTTACTTTTCCGCAATGAATGAGGTGTCACAAACATTCCATACCATGTTCCACAGCTCCTTCTCCCGTGTCACAGACGATTGCCCCACCTCGACGAGCCCTTCACCCGCCAAGATGTGGTACGCCGATTTAACCGAGTACTCACCATCTTTGTCAGGGTCCCAACACCACTCATCACTCATATTTGATGCACAAATACGAATATTTAAAATCCTCTCCGCTTCAAAGGGAATAACCAGAGAGCGTACCTTATCACGATCCTAGTCACTTCCGTCACCAAGCAACAAGTCAACCACACACAAGTCTGCATCCGAATTTCCCCCAGGTGACACAATCCTCCTAGACTGACTATTAGGAACCCATGGGTCTCTCCACACCTTCGTAGACACCCCATCTTCAATCCGTCTCCGAATCGCCTTCTCTAGTACCCTCCTCGCCTCCCATATTCCCCGCCAAGTGTAACTCGGACAATTCCCCAGCTCGGCCTCCATGAAAGGTTTCTCATCAAAATATTTCCCTTGTAGCACACGCACCATAAGGCACTCCAGTCTAGTTACTATACGCCACACTTGTTTAGCAAGAAGAGCGCTATTAAATTTATTAAAATCCCGAAAACCTAATCCCTCTCTACATTTAGGATGACACATCTTAGACCACGCAATCCACAGTATCTTCGCTTACCATTTTCCCCACCCCACCAAAACCGGAAAACAAGAGAGCACATCTCGTCACAAAAATTACTCGGTAGCCTGAAAACGCTCATACTATAGGTAGGAATAGATTGGTCAACAACTTTTATCAAAACTTTCTTACCTCCGTTAGAGAGCAGCATACCCCGCCATCCTTGCAATATTTTGCTATCTTATCTCGAACAATTTTGGTTAGTGACTTCTTGGACCTACCTACCACTGTAAGAAGTCCCAAATATTTTTCTTGTTCATCCATGATAAGTCCATTTTATATATACTTTAACCTCCTATTTTAGCTCGGTTTATTTGATTATCGCACTTCTATTAATGTGTTTATGAGCTAATTCCGTGTTCTAGTTGTGTTTCCTTGTTTTCATTGTGTTTTGTAAAAAATTAAGCTTTTAGTAGCTTTTTCCCATCAAAGTAGCAAGCACATGAGTTCACGACGCTAAAAAGGCTAAGCGTGACCTCGAAAGGGTATTTTGATAATTTCCAAACCCGAGTAAGAAGTATGAAGCTTGGGTTGATATGCAAAACGATCATACAAAATAAAGCCCAAAAAAGAAGTCTAAGTTCATGTGGAGAATTCTAAGCTTAGGATCCCTTTTTATGCTTAAAGACAGAGGAATTATGAAGCATTAAGACGTAGCATTGGATTCCTTGACAAATTAAAGACAGAATTAAGAGAATTAATCAAGAACCCCACGACCTCGATCGGGGTGTGGTGTCCCCGATCGGGGCTAGCCCTTTTTATCTTATTTCCGTTACTCCTCTTATTCCTATATAAAGGGTGTTGATCGACACTTCTTACATACCTTCCACACCACCTTCTTACTCTTATTTCAGTCCTTAGATTAGTTTTTGAATAGGTTAGCATTTCCTTTATGTTATTTACATTTCCTTTAGCATTTCAATATTGTATTACAATTTCCATTCAAGCATTTATTCTTCAATTCCAAGTTTCATTTCTAATTGTTAAGGTAATTATATTTCTTGTTATGTTTTATTATTTCCTTTGTCATTTCCATTATTAGTTAGCTATCATGTCTACTTTATCTTTTGTCATTAGTTTAGTTCACATTATGCAAGAGTAGTTTATTTTGTCTAGGGAATAAAGGAAACCATACATAAGTAGTTCTTGCAATTGCTCAAATGCTCAAATTAAAGCTAGGACCCGATCTATGGTTAACAATAAGGCCGAGAGATGGTTGTCTTTAAGCCAAAACAATTAACGATATTATCAACTCCTATGTTTAATTTGAGCATTTACATAATTTGCATGTGTGACCCGACCTCCCTAGACTCTTCCTTTATTGTTATTGTTTACAAACCCAATCATATAATCAATCGATAACCGACCTAGATAGAATTCACCCCATAACAACTTATATAGCAACTCCCGTCTCCTTGTGTTCGACCCCTATTACTACATTCATTTGTGTCTAGAGTATTTATCTTTGATTAGGTTGCGACATCATATGAATCCACCACACTCACCTACAACACCCCTAGCACGCCTTGCCTTCTCGCCATCATCGTACCCTTACTGAAAGACACTGTTGTCTTTTCCAAATTGACCACTACTTGTCCAGACGCTATCTTGTATCGATGCAAGATATCCTTCACACACCTCGCCTCAGACTCTTTATCACGCACAAAAATTATGCTATCATCGGCAAAAAACAAATGCGAAATCACTGGAGCATTAGTAGCAATTCTAATCCCATGTAACGAACTATTCTGCATAGCCCTGCGAATCATGCTATGGAAAACTTCGACGCATAAAATAAATAAGTACGGGAAAAGAGGATCTTCCTGTCTCAACCCTCGCTCTGGCATAAATACCTCAGACAACTGGCCATTAATATTAACAACATATGAAACCGTCTCAACACACACCATCACACGATTGACCCACATATTATCCAAGCCCATAGCAAGCAGCACTGTCCTCAGAAAATCCCACTCAACCCGATCATACACTTTCGACATGTCCAGCTTCAGTGCTATGTGACCCGCACCGCTGTAATACCCACGATGTTTAAGGACTCTTTTGACCGACCCTTCGACCATGACATACCTTAAGAAGGGATTGGTGAGAGACTAGGCTAGGTTAGGTACCTTACAAGAGTGTTCACTTGACCTATCAGGGACTACTCGGCCGAGTATCGTGTATACTCGATCGAGTAGAGCCTACTCGGCCGAGTATGTGAGTACTCGACCGAGTATGACTGCTGTTGACATAAAAACGCAAGTTCGCAAGATTTATTTCATTTCCCATTTTCGACAGTTCCTCTTCCTCTAACCCTATCCTACCTCTCTCTCATAAATCACCTCTACCTCCATGCACTCTCATATATGTAGCCTGCATCTCAACCATGGGAAGGACGGGGTTTGCATAGGAAGGATGTGTGCGTGGTCGTCGTCCGTGTCACCGTCGGTCCGCGTTATTAGGTAAGTCGCTGTTTTGTGGTTTCCTTCAGTAGATTGTTGGAAGTAGTTGTATAATAGGATGTGGTCATCGTTGTAGGATTCGTCTCGGAGTCTTGCTTGGCTGTGTGTGGATGCACTTTCATGGTTGGCGTTAAGGTAGGGTTTCCCTACTCAGTTACTGTCAATTGAATTAAGATGTGTTTGTATTGTGTTTTACTGTTCTCTGCTGATCATCGGAGTGTTGGTGTGATGGTGGTGGTTGTGATGGTGTTGTGATGTTTGTGGTGGAGTCACTTGCGGGAGTGGCTTCACGCCCTAGTTCGCCCTCCGTGGAACCCGTCACGGGAGGGGATGTGCACATTAAGGGACAGGGTTATCGCTCGTTGATGAGCGGGATTTTGGTGGGGATTGGCTGCGATCCCCCACTGGCGGCGTGGGCTACCTGTTGCGATGGGTACTCTGACAGAGCTACACACTTTGGTGTGTCGTTGGTTACTATGTAAGATCAGGAGACCGGAGATGGTGGATGATCAGCTGGTTACTTATCATACTTGTCTTATTTTAATTGTTTAGTAACTGACCCCGTGTTATGTTTTCAAAACTGTGGTGATCTATTCGGGGACGGTGCGTAGTTGGCTTAGCAGGTACCGTTGGTTTGATGCTGTTGGGCATGGAGGGGATCGAGTCATCACGCTACCGGCTTAGATGTCCTGATGTACGAGTTCCATATTAGTCATAGCTATCACCTGTAATCAGCTTTGTATTTGCTTGTAAAGAATTAAAAGTAATTAATTTATAAATGTCCTTTATTGTCTATTTGATCTACTACCTCGGGTGACCGAGATGGTAACATCCTCATACACTAGGATGGTCCTTGGTAAGGCGTCCTGGTGTGCGGGGGTGTTACAACCGCTCCTTGAGTTTTTCATATAGTGGAACATCTCAAAAGCAATCAGCATGTTATCCGTCATAATTCTTCCTGGCGTAAATGTGTTCTGGTTCTCTTACACTATCTCAACCAATAATACCTTTAAACGATTAGCAGGAACTTTCGATACCAATTTGTAAAGCACATTGCATAAACTGATAGGTCTAAAGTTTGCCATTTTGTCCATGGCTTTCTTTTTCGGAATAAGCGCAATTGTAGTTCTGTTTAGCGCAGTTGGGATCGGGTCACCATTCAAAATTCCCAACACCGTTTTAGTCACTGCTCGCCCCACAATATTCCAGTAGGTCTGGAAAAATAACGCATTCATTCCATCAATTCCTGGAGCCTTCAGCGGCTGTATTTGGTTCAAAGAATGAAGCACCTCTTCCTCACAATACGGTTCACGCAACCCACCGTTCATTGCCCATGTCACACGCCCTTCTATTCCCGTCAAGAGATTCGCAAAGCCTGTCGGTCTAGAAGATTTGAAAAAAGTCTGAAAGTAATTCACCGCGCAACTAGCCATAGACTCATTTGTATTAAAAATCCGTGTCTGATTATCAACTAGCTTATGAATTTGATTTTTATTATTGCGTTCTCCGGCCTTCCTATGGAAGAACTTGGTATTTCTATCCCCGCCACGCAGCCACAGAACCCTCGATCTCTGTCTCCAAAATAGTTCCTCCTGTCTAAGAAGCCGCGCAATATCACGAACTAGAACCTGTATCTCACACACTTGGTACACACTCCTCCCCCTTCATTAAACTGTTTTAGACGCTCTTTTTTTCTTCAAATCCCGAACAACTTTCCCAGTACTCACTCCCTTCCAAACCTGCAATTCAGCCGCGCATCGACTAATATTATCCATCACATCACCTTCATCACACATCCAAGCTCTCTTAATAGCCTTCTCACACCCCTGCTCTCCTACCCACATTTGTTCAAACCTGAACTTTCTAGCTCGGTCATTCACCTCATCCATAACCCTCATATTCAACTGATAAGTGCATAATTTATATTATTTTACCCCTTATATTAGCTCCTTTTTACATGTCATTTAGCACTTATCCATAGTGTTTTGAGCTAATATTTGTTATTCTAGTTGCAATTGCTTGTTTCCACATGTTTTGTAGGAGTTTAAGCTTTTAGGAGCTAAAAACCAACAAAGATGCAAGCTAGAGTGCAAAGGCTAAGCAAGACCAAGTATTGGACTAAGTGTATGAAGTTGCATGTGTTTTTGCATGAAGATTTAATAGATTGAAGTAAGAATTACAAATGAAGTCAAGCCCAAAATGAAAGTCCAACTTAAGGTGAAAGCATTGGATGCTAAGGAGCTTTGGATGCTAAGAATAAGAAGCATTACCGGGTGATTAAGGAACATTAAAGCATGAACATAGAGATTCCTCGAGTAATTAATCGAGGAATTAAGAAGAATGCCCGGACAACCACGCCCCCGATCGAGGTTGACCCCCTCTTGCTATTTTACGTTATGCCCATATTTTTTTATAAATAGGGGCCTTAATCCGTCATTAGGGTCATCTTATTATCACGTCTTATATACTCCATAATAGCCTTAAGCAATATTTCTCTCATTAGTTTTCATATTTGTTTTCAATATTGTTAAACATTTAGTAATCAAACATTTGGTTATTTATATATTCAAGCATTTGGTTCTACTTTGTTCTTCCTTACAAGTTCATTTCCATTACGGTATTCCTATTTCTAGTTTACTGTTTACATTTCTATTTAGTTATTGCATAGTTTATCATTAGCACTTTCATTATATCACATTAGTATTATTCTTATTTTATGTTATATCATTTAGTTTATATCATTTCTACAATTATGTCTAGCATTTTATTCAACAAAGTTTATAGTTTACATTACATCATGAGTAGCTAATTTCCCTTAGTCTAGGGGTTAGGGAAGCCATGCAAAATCAAATATGTAAAATGATAAATTAGGTTGATATAATATTGTCTAATTGTTTCTATCACATGTTTACATCATCACGTTTAATCTATGTTTAAAGGCCTTATTCATTGATTAAGTTTGTGTAGATACCTCATTTCTGCACCTCCGCAAACCACCCGGTGATGATTCGGCCGCATGTTTGGTATACGGAACGATTTGTGATAGTTCGTAAGTTTATCGTCAAGTGATCGCTCAAACACTTGTGTCTACCTCTTAATTGTCATCTACGTGCCGATACGGTCGTTTTGGCAGTAATTAGAGTACATTTGGAGTCCGGGTCAAAAACCGTCTTCATTTTCTAATAACAGTTTAAAATGCCGAGTCAGAATGTTCTGGAATGTTCCGGATATTTCTATTCCATATTTTCCAATCTTTTAATCTTTGGTAAAATATCTCCCGTAATATTCACACAAAATATTAAGGAAACGAGATTAATCCGCTATTCCATAATAAAAACACGGAAATCTTTCTTCCGCAGGAGGAAACCACTGAGGAAAGGACGCAGCAAGTGCTGCGCCTCTTCCAAGGGACGCAGTGCCTGCTGCGCCTCTTCCTCAGTCCTTTTCTGCGTATTTTCCGTATCTTTTCGATATTCACTTCCAAAGTTTCTCCGAAAACCCTACTTCCTCCGTGTGATTAGTATAAATAGAGACCTTCGGTCTCACATATTTCTCACGCGAGTGTCTACCCTTCTCTTCTCCCTTTGCATTCTAGACCACGTTCTTACTTTTTGGCGTCTACGTGCTTAAACTTTTGACCACGTAAGCTCGGATCTTTCTGAGTACCAGCCTCGTTTTGCATGACCGACCAATTTGACCAACTCCACAATAATCAACTTTAATCAATCTTATTCGTTTTCCTTCTAGAGGGCACTTTCGTCTACATTCGAGTCGAGCATCACTAAACGTAACTTATTTCATCTCGTTTCGTCAAACATGTAAGTCTGAGGGTGTAAATCCTTATTTTATTATTGTTATTTATTTTTGTAATCATTAATGTAAGATTTATGTCGAGAATACACTTAAAACCGATTTGTAAAACCTTGTTTTAAACTCTTTTTACGGATTATCAGAAGACAAACGTCGAGAAAGGACGCAGCAACTGCTGCGCCTCTTCGAAGGGACGCAGTACCTGCTGCACCTCTTCGTTAGGCTGCCGCAATTCCTGCTTCCTTTCTTCTTCCTTCGTCTTTTGTTCGTTTGTTCGTTTTTTTGTTTCGAATTCAATTGTTCTTTGTTTCATCGACACAATAACTTGAGTATGATAATTTTAACATGTAAATAATTCTTAATATTTAATTCATCTTTAACATCCCGACTTAAATCCCAAGTAATCCATATTTGCGGGTTTTCGTCATTAAAATCAACTCGGGTTTTAGAGATTCGATTTACCCATATTGAGTCTCTGGAATTCGTCGTTGATATATTCGCATCTGTTATTTACCGTCACCGTCATTAATCCATCATTAATAACCTGTTTAGTCTAATTAATTTGATTAGTTTGTTAATTTTTAATTAATAATCTTATAAATCTTGTAATAATTCATCCTATTCGGTTTCATTCATGTTTTATCGTTTTCATGACCTCAATCACATGTAAATAATCTGTTAAACCACTTCTATCCGAGTTAAATAATATAATCAAGCGTTAAAATCACCAATGAATATTAACGATTTGCAATTCCGGCTTCACAGCCAGAACTAAGCTAAGGAACAAACGCATCAACTGTTGCGCCTCTTCCAAGGGACGTAGCTCTGCTGCGCCTGTTCCTGGTTGAGTTCTGTCTCTGAACTCCCGTTTCTGCCTTGACCTAGTTTAATTACGTATTTGATTAACTATTAATCGTATTATCACCTAATTTCTGTTTGTTAATTCATTTATTCTTTCTTTTCCCAAATTATCCGTTTTAAATGTATTTTCGACATAAATCAATTAATCCGATGTAATTATTGTAATTTTCCTTTATTGTATTTTTATTGTATTTCTTTTATTGTATTGCCTGTATGCTTTCACATGCAATTAACCTAAATCTCTACCTCGACATTAATTGTATGCTAAATTACGTGTTAACCGACTTAGTTAATTCTCACATGCTAGGATTAATTTATCGGATGTTGCATTGCATGCATATAATCGACAATATATCGAGTATAGACAATTTTCCTAATCATTAGGAGAGGCCGCTATCGAGGCGGGCAGGATTAGGTGTTCGATCAAAAGAGCTTCCTAATACGTACCCTCACCCCTTACTCAAGATCTCTGTGAACATCCGTGTTCATTAGCATCCACGAGAGTCATTCTAGACATAGAATGCTAAAGGTAACGAGTGCTTAGTGTTCATGTCACTACTTTGTGTCTTGACATGACATGAGGTATTCGAACGGTTTCAAATTTTCCACAATAAATTGATGGCGACTCCACAAATGCAAACAAACCAAAAAGAGTGAAAAGCTTGCTTCGCTTTTTGCTCCCGTGGGCCCGTGTCCATAGTTTAGCGACTCCGTTGGGGATAATACACTTACAAAAAAGCCAAAAGGGTGAAACTTGAACAAGGTTAGGGAATAGTTTATACAAGACAATTGCCGGTTTTCATAACTCGGTCTTCCTAGATCGTTTCATTCGGCCTTCCTAGCCCCAACCCAACCCATTCGACCAATCGTCCCGTCTAAACGGTCCTAATTCTTATTTGGGCCTAAAGATGGATAGCGATTGACGTCATCCATACCATGGTACTTACTCTTGTTTGTATCAAGGACTTTCACTACTTGAGGAAATGGACTAGGAATCGGCCTTAATCTTGTTTGGTACGAGCCTCTCCACAGACCTCGGGTTTGATTGTTCGGTATGGCAACCCACCCTTTAAAACCAAAACCCTTCTAAATGCACTCAGCATCCCGTTATAATGCTTGTATAATGTTTGTACCATATGTGATCGCCATTTCTAAACAAAACCATGACGATTTTTGTAAAATCAAAATCCCTTTTAAAATGTAATTTTTTTTCGAAACATAGGCCTAATATCAGCGCAAAACCAGTCGAAACCCTGTCCAATTGTCGATTCAAAATTCGGGCCTCAAAACCCATTTCAAAACCTCACTTCGAGTCCACTCCTACAACTACACTAAACTTGATTTGGACTAACATTTTCAAACTTTGTCATTTCCTCAAAACTCACTTGAAACAAGTGGCACACTCCCACTTCACGAGTCAAAACATTCCTTTTTTCGATTAAGTGTGCTAGAATGGTCGATCGTGTTTTGATTCATCATCGATCTCTTATTCAGTTTCCAAGATGCCTGAAACAAGCGACATGAACTTCAACCAACTCCAGAATGGTAATGATCAAATCCTAGCCGCACTAGCTCGTCTCCAAGTCACTCAAGACCAAGTGTATGATCGTCTTGACACCATCGAAAGCCAAATATATGCCGTGGAAATGAGGATGCCTCCTCGAGAAAGTGAAGTGTCTGATGAATTTGTGAATAACTTCGGGGACGAAAACCCTCCCATAGGTATGGCTACAGCTGAGAAACGACTCCAATACTTGGAGGAACAATTGATGTATCTCAAAAGGGATGACATTTATAGGGAAAATAATCGCAAATATGAAGCCGTGAGTTCCAAGTTGCCAACCAACTTCAATATGACGGATATCCCTAAATTCAAGGGGCATGAAAACCCTTTGAACCATATCCGTGCTTTCAAGGATTATATGTCTATCAAAGGCATTAAACCCGAGATGTTCTTAAAGATCTTTCCTTCATCTCTTGACACCATTCCAAAACAATGGTTCTATTCTCTAGAGCACAAGAAAATTGCTACCTGGGACGATGCCGCAATTGAATTCGCCAAGCAATATGTGGATAATGCTAAAATCCAAGTCAACATGCGCACTTTAGAGGTTCTTATCCAAAATGATAAAGAAGGTTTCACCGACTTCCTAAGTAGGTGGAGGAAGACTAGTACTCAACTTGTTGAACGTCCAGATGAAGCTACCCTCGTGGAGATGTTCGTGGACAACCTCAAGCCCATCTATGCAAGTCATTTGAGGTACCAAAATATTAAGACCTTCAAAGACTTAACCGTACTAGGAACAAGGATCAAAGATGACATCCGTAAAGGGCTCTTGTCCAAAACGGTAGGTCGTGGATATCAAGGCTCAACAAGTCGTTCTTACGGCTCTGCTAGCAAAACTGATGAAGTTAACCTTCTCGAGCCATCTAAGAAGAGTACCCCACCAAGGAAATTCACAAATCTTGGGGACACGTATTCCAATGCTCTAAAAAGGTTGAAGAAACTGGGCAAACTTCAACCCATAGGCCCTACACCCGAACCAGAAAAGAAATCCAAGTTTTGGGATGAGAATTTGTACTGCGAATACCATAGAGGCAAGGGACATGATACAGAGAAATGCTACAAACTGAAAAATATACTTCAAGACATGATTGAAGACGGTCGCCTACCAATACCGCCTAGAGGTAAGCCTAACAACACCCAGAATCCTCTTGGAATTCTAGTGATTACAAGTGAAGAATCTACCATAGATTGTTCACACCTAATTTCTCCAGTCGAGGATGAAATTCATGCAATAGAAAATGAAGGGAACTACTCTACCATTTCCCCAACCGTCACCGATTTCATTGCATGGGCAAAAAGTGTGAATAGGCAAGGCATGGAACTAAAGAGTGCAGTGGCAACCCTACGTGATCCCAACGCAACATCTAAAGAATATGCACCACTAGTCTTCTCTCAAAACACTACAATGCAAGAAGTAGTAGCCATGGTTGATGAACTAGTCGACCAAATTATCCAATTGGAGGCCGAAATCATAAGAATGAGGGAACTTGCTACTGTCAATGGAATATGGGCCGATGATGATGAAGATGAGTATCTCACTGAACACTATTTAGTCAAAGTCAGTGAGGAAATAGTCCAAAATTATGAAGATCAGGATGTAAACCACCTTACTCGTTCTGGACGCCCATACCAAAACACTTCTCAAAATGGTCCCATAGCAAACGGTCCAACTAATGTGGTCACACCAAATGATAATGAAGATGGAGCCACCGACCATTTGCTAAAACAACTGCAGAAGACAAAGGCTGATCTTTCAGTCTGTTTACTAGTGGCAAGCTCATTCCCACATGGCCAAGCTTTACTGCAAGCCTTGGCCAAACTAAATGTGGCACATAACTCCACACCCGATGACGTGGTCAACTTGGTCTTCCAAGAATCACCAAAGCTAAGTAATTCCATCACTTTCTCGGATGAAGATTTGCCACCCTTTGGTGCTAGTCATAACTTGGCTCTTTATATCACTGTCATTTGCTTAAAGAAGAATGTGCCAATGACTTTGGTAGTTGATGGCTCCGCAGTCAACGTCATACCCTTGAAAATGGCATACAAATTGAGCATGAAAGAGTCGGATTGGACCCCTACCAACCAAGGTGTTCGTGCATATGATGGTACTCGACGAAAGGTAGTAGGACTTGTTAACCTAACCATAGCCACATGGCCGATTGAACGAAAAGTCAACTTCCAAATAGTGGACATTGAAGCATCCTTTAACATACTTCCGGGAAGACCTTGGATTCACTCTTCCAAAGCGGTAACATCCACCCTCCACCAGAAAATCAAAATCCCACTAAATGGTAAAGTGGTGACGATCACTTCGTCGCCCATCAAGGCAATAATCGAAAAGAAGTCAAGTAATCAAGTCCTTGCGGATCCAGTACATGAACTTTGGGGCTTCCATATCATAAATGTCATAAAAAGTGAGTTGGCACCCTTATACTTCAATTCCTACTCCAATTTAGTGGTCAACTACATGCTCAAATCCCAGGGATACTTCCCAAGAATGCCTTTGAATCCTATCCGAAGGAACACTTTTGCACCCTACAAAGAAGGCAAGTCACAAAGAATACCACTTGGACTAGGATACAATCCCACTAAAGAGGAAGTTCTCGAGATGCTCGCTCAAGTTCAAAACCGCAAGAATGTGGGAATCCAAATGCGACCCTACCTCCCTACCCTAAATGGATACTTCGTTAGGGAAGGAAGTCAAAATATCTTTCACGGATTTCCCGAACCTTGGCACTATCTCGAAAAGAAGCTAGCCGGAATCGAGATCTTTCACGATTGCTACTTCATTCCTCCGAAAACGGTTCATACTTTCAAGACTCGTCAAGCACCTTGCTTAGACGAACAAACTGTTAGTCTACTATTTGGAGAAGATCGATTTGTTAGAGCCGCGCAGGATGAGATCATTACCATGATACTTCAAGACAATCACTTCAACCCTACCGCCTTAATCACAGAAACCAACACCAATCAGCAGAAAGGATGGAGAAAGTCGATCAAGTGGACAAACAATCAAGGAAGACTCTTCAAGCTCACCACTGGAGAGGGAGAGATGTTCAAAGGAGAACCAAAAGACTATGAATTCGAGTCAGAGTCAGATTCGGAGTCAGAGTCGTCTAGAGAAGTTCCTAGAGAGTCTCCTCCTGTCGTCATTCCCACTCCCCTTGTTTCTCCTAGTTTAGTATCAAGTAGTAACAGTAGTTCGGGGAATGTCCCAACAGCTGCCCCTTTACCGCCACTGACTACAGATCAGATGGATTCTTTATTTCAACTTTTCTCAAAATTTAATATGAATAAATCAGGTTCTGCTTACTCTTCGTGTTATCTTGAATGCAATTCTGTTTATGATGATAATGAGGATGACCCAGACCCAGACTCAATACCTCCTTACATAGCCAAAGAAATACTACAAGAGGGGGAAGGGGGACCTGTAATAGAAAACACTGAACCCATCAACGTAGGAACTGAACTAGAACCCCAAGAACTTAGGATAGGGACGACCTTGAGCCCTACCGAAAGGGCCAGTTTCATAGACCTCCTGCACGAGTTCAAGGACATTTTTGCTTGGTCCTACAAAGATATGTCAGGGATCGACAGGGACATCGCAGAGCATAGAATCCCAATCAAACCAGGTTTCACCCGTGAAACAGAAGCTTCGTCGAATGAGGACAGAATGGGCTCTCAAGATCAAAGAAGAAGTGGATAAACAGTTCAAAGCCGGGTTCATCAAAGTTTCCGAGTACTCAGACTGGGTAGCTAACATAGTATCCGCACCCAAAAAGGATGGGAGAATCCGTGTTTGTGTTGATTTTAGAGACTTAAACAAAGCAAGTCCTAAGGATGACTTTCCTCTACCACATATCGACATATTAGTGGATAATACAGCAGATCACGCGTTACTATCCTTCATGGATGGATATGCAGGATATAACCAGATCAAGATGGCCATAGAAGATATGCATAAGACCGCCTTCGTTACTCAATGGGAAACCTATTGCTACACGGTTATGCCGTTTGGGTTAATTAACGCCGGGGCTACATACCAACGCACCACAACTACGCTCTTACATGACATGATGCATAAGGAAGTTGAGGTACACGTAGATGACATGATTGTCAAGTCCAAGGATAGAGAGGGGCACATTGCAAACCTTCGCAAATTCTTCTCAAGGCTACGGAAGTACAACATGAGACTCAATCCTCAGAAATGCGCATTCGGAGTTGTTAGCCAACGGGGAATAGAAATAGACCCTTCTAATATCAAAGCTCTAATCGAAATGCTGCAAACTCAAACGGAGAAAGAAGTTAGAGGATTCCTAGGCAAGGTGCAATACATAAGTCGATTTATATCGAAATTCACCATGATCTGCGAACCTATCTTCAAGAAGGCTCATGCCACCTCAACGAGATCACACCATGTGGGATGATGACTGTCAGAAGGCTATCGGCCGAATCAAGGAAATATTAGCCAAACCACCAGTGCTCATGCCACCTCAACGACATCAACTTCTTGGTTTATATCTCACGGTAACCGAACGGCCATAGGCGCCATGCTAGCTCAAACCGTAGGAAAAGAAGAAAGAGCTATCTACTACCTTAGTAAGAAGTTCTTGGAGTACGAGTGTAAATACACGCCACTCGAGAAGACATGCCTCGCTCTAGTGTGGGCAACGAAAAAGCTACGCTATTACATGCTTAGCTACTCCGTCAAAATATACTCCAAAATGGACCCTGTCAAATACCTCTTCGAGAAACCCGTTCTCAATGGACGCCTAGCAAGATGGACTTTGATGCTCTCAGAGTTCGATATCAAGTATGTACCTCTGAAAGTTATAAAGGGGCGCGCCGTTGCTGAATTCTTCGCAGAAAATCCCATTAATGATACACAAACGATAGACACCTGGTCATTTCCGGATGAGGATATACTCCAAACCGATGTAGACTCCTGGGACCTTTATTTCAATGGAGCATCGAACTTAAGAGGATTTGGAATAGGAGTGTTGCTCATTTCTCCTGAAGGCGAGCATACACCAATCTCTATCAAACTCGACTTCGAGGTGACAAATAACGCTGTAGAATACGAGGCTTGTCTCATTGGATTGCAAGCGGCAGTAGGTTTAGGCATCAAGAATCTTCGAGTGCATGGGGATTCATCTTTGATCATCAACCAAATTACGGGATCTTGGAAAATCCGAAGTGAAAGCTTAGCACCTTATCAAGCCAGAATAGACCAAGTAGCCCAATTCTTCGATCAAGTAACCTATCTACACCTACCTCGAGAGGAGAATCAATTTGCATATGCTCTTGCAAAACTTGCATCTTTGATTAATATGCCGGATAGCATGGTAGAAATGCCTTTATGCATCAAACGACGGTCAGAGCCAGCTTATGTGCACCAAATCACCGATGAAGAGGAAATCACAGAGGAACCTTGGTTCCAAGCGATCCTAAACTTCAAACTCAACGACACCTATCCACCGAATATGGACAAAAGGGGACAACGTGCTATACACTTACTAGCTTCCCAATACGTTCTCATGCAAGGAGAGTTATACAAGAGAACACCTCTTGGTGTAATCCTACGATGCCTTGATCATTCACAGGCACGGAAAGTGATGGAAGAAGTCCATGATGGAGAATGTGGCCCTCACATGAGTGGACCCATGATGGCAAAGAAAATCACACGTTTGGGGTATTATTGGACCACAATGGAATCGATTGCATCAAATATGTATGACACTTGCCACAATTGTCAAATCTTCGGGAATGTGCAACATGTCCCTCCTTCATTGCTTTACACCATGACATCTCCCTGGCTGTTCTCTGCTTGGGGAATTGACATCATCGGCAAGATCACTTCAGCCGGAACAGGAGGTCACTGTTTCATCCTAGTAGCAATCGATTACTTCACCAAGTGGGTAGAAGCGGCTTCCTACACCAGTCTTACAGCCAAGAACGTGGCAAAGTTCATACAAACCAACATCATCTGTCGATACGGTTTCCCACATGAGATTATCAGTGACAATGGATCACATTTCCAAGCTGAGACTGAGCAATTGCTAGCCAAGTACAAAATCAAGCATCACCACTCCTCGCCATATAGACCACAAACTAATGGCGCGGTAGAGGCGGCAAACAAAAACGTTGTCACAATTCTCAAGAAAATGATTGACAACTACCGAGATTGGCCAAGCAAGATACCCTTTGCTTTATGGGGATACCGTACGTCTGTTAGAACGCCCACTGGGGCCACCCCTTTCTATTTGACCTACGGCATGGAAGCTGTACAACCAGTCGAGCTAGAAATTCCATCCTTGCGTATTTTACTCGAAAGTCAAATCCCAGAAGCCGAGTGGAAGAGGGATAAATATGAAGAACTCATCCTCCTAGATGAACGAAGATTGCTTGCATTACACAATGTGCAAACATATCAGGCACGTATCAAACGAGCCTTCAACAAAAGGGTTAAGCCAAGGAACATCAAAGAAGGAGACTTGGTCCTCAAATCAATTAGAGCTCTTTTACCTGTCGATCCACGAGGAAAATTCAAACCCAATTGGACTGAGCCATTTCTAGTCAAGTCCATACTTCCAGGGGGTGCGGTTAGGATCACAGACTTAGATGGGAGCGAGTTTGCCAACCCAACAAACCTCGACCAACTGAAACGTTACTATGCCTAGAATAGGAGCAAAAACGCGCCACGCGTAACCTCACGTGTCGCTCTTGTGGCACGAAATAAACGGCCCTTGGCCAAGCTGAATTAAGCTAATGTCATTTTGCTCTTGCATTTTGACAAATTGTCATCCTCATATCATCAAATAAACTGAAATGCATTTTAGGAGTAAGTAAAAGCTCATGCTTATTTTCTAACTTCATTACAAGCTCTTGCTTAGAACAACTATTCTTTTACATTTAATTGAACTACGCGCAAGGGTTTGATTTCATTTTTTAAATGAATACGTAGGCAATCCTTCACGGGATACAACCCATTAATTATTTTAAATTTAAATAGAAGGACATTTGTAAATGCATTTGGAATTCGATAAGAATAATAATAGAAAATCGTAACGGTTTCATAACCAATCAACCTCTTTTATTTAATTTCTTTTAATAATAATACGCTACATAATAAAAGATTTAAAAAAAAAATAGGTTAGGATTCTAAAAATCCCACCTTCTTATTACGATAATAATAATAAATAATATTAAAGACTTAGGCTATGCTTCCACTTTTCCTTTGCCTTTGTCGTTTTTATCATATTTTTTGTCCCGACCTCGAGCCGGACGCTCTTGCGCCACTTCCGACCTAATCACCAATTCTATCGTGGTCTAGCCTTGACATTCTTGTCAACCACCATCTCGACGGCAGGATAAGTCTTCGGTTTCTTTGAAGGATGAACAACTCGAAACCCGACTTCTTCCTCTCCCTCAGTCAGATGCTTCTCTTTCTCCTTTTCTACATCACGAACCTTGTAGTCAACAGGCTCACGTTTCCTCAATCTCTCGCGCTCCTCCGGAGTAGTATCTTTCCTCCATCGTAGATAGGAGTCCGACACCCATAGAGCACTAACAGAAGAATTCAAAAATAATATATTCCTTTGAGCCCATTTGATGGCCCATTCTCTTCGACTCTCAGTAGTAAGCGCCACGGTAGTCTGCGGGACAGTGTCAAGCTTCAGAATCATCTGCTTCAATCCAACCTGCCTCATCAACCTCTCCGGGAAGATGCATATCATAAACTCCAAGCCAGGAATGCGCACAGACCGGGTAGGACCCAAGGATGATACCTGTAACACCCCGGTTTATGAAGGAGCCTTTGGCAAGACATTCCCTAATAAACCGAACTGTTACCATCTCGGTTTCCCGAGGTAGTGAATAACAAATTAAACTCCAAGGCAATTTATTTAACATTTTAACTTAACTATTACAAATTCTCCTTTTAAATTAAATTACAAGAACTGACGTAAATAAAAGTGAAGTCTTCTAGATGATGAACTAGCCACTAGGTCATCGATCCGATGTCTCACGCCCATCCGCTCCGTCCTATCTCATAAACTCCGTCAAGTCTGCTCCCCATAAAACGGTTCATCACGGGTGTTCACGAATACACGGGTCAACCACGAGGTTGAGCGGGGAAAACAATAAAACGAGAAATATGATATGCATGATACTCCGTCACCTCCATCTCCACCTCAACTCATCACACACAACCCGGCACGCCCGACCTTACCGATCCCCCAGACTATATATATCGACCGTAGTCGATCTGCCGCTTCATGACGGAGGACACCAGGGCAAGTCTGCAGAAACCGCCTGGGCCTTATCACAACATCACATCATATCTCATCATCGTCACCACCACACCATCCTCCAACTCCAATGCATATGCAATGCTCAACAGTAATCAATGCAACATGATATGTATATCAATGAATGAAATCATGCCAGCTATCAAAATAATGAAATAACATAATCAACACGAACAGTTCAGTCAACCACACTCCAGTGTATGAATCATAACATAAATTACAACCACGCACAAGTCATCGATCACAGCTCGGTCACATGTAACACCACAACTCAACACAATTTAACAACACCGGTAAGTCAAGTGTATTTCCCTACCTCAGAACTGCAGTCAAATAGTCGGAAGCTCGGTGATAATCCACAATAATTCGCCCTCTGAAAGATAATGAAATGATAACCAATTACTTAACTATTCCCGTTCCCAAAATAGAAGTTACTAAAAATAGAATTTCTTAAAATGGAAACTTTCCCGATATAGTAACTTTTCTCTTTTAACAAACCCGACTCAAAACCCGACTTGAATTATTTAACTGACTCGGAAATTAAATTGGATAATTAATATGATAATTAAATGAATTATAAGATTAAAGAATCCGAATCAAACATTGAACGACTCAACAATCCCGACTCAAACCCGTCTCTACTTATTTTAATGTACTCGGGAATTAACTCAAATAAATTATTTAGAAGACTCGGGGATTAATTAATTAATTAAGAATATGACCCATAACGAAATATAACGATTGAATTACGAAAACCCGCTTCAAAAACCAAAACAGCCCGTCATCCACACACCCCCCTTCCCACGCGCTCACCCGCCCCCACAGGCCACCACAAGGCCGTATCAACCACCAGCCGTGGTCCCCACTTCAACCCAACCACCAACGGCCACCCCCACTGGGGTCGACTGCCGCCGGCGGTTCAAACCAAGGCCGCCATTTGGCCTGGTTCACCACCACGCATCACCAACACCCCTCGTTCTCCACCTGCCACCACCGTAACCATTAATTAACCACTGCCCAAACACCCCCAGTCAACTCGCTGCCAACCCACGCACACAGACACCACAGCACCACCGTTTCGACCTCCCCCTAGTCCACGGTGGTGCCACCCAAACCTTACCCCTCTAACACTCGCCTGAAAACCGTAACCAAACCCCCCGTGTCTACCCCTGTCGACAACCCCTCCTGCCGCCATTTCCACCACCCAAAACCACCCTAACCACCACCACTATACTCGTCACATACCCCACTACCCAGATGCCCCATCAACAACCACCAGTAACCTCACCAAGACACGCACAACCCTCAACAAAACCTGACAGAAAAACGAAACAGAGGAAGGGAGTTAACTGCTTACCTTTCCGCCACCATAACCGCCACCAGGGCCACCCACGGCCGTCGACAACAGTCCCTATCTCTTCCTTGCTTTGCTGACAACACCCACGGCCACTCTCTCTCCCTCTCTATGCGTGAATTCTGGTGTTTTGGTGTTGGTGAAGGAGGGAGGCGGGTTGAGGTGTTGCTAGGGTAAAATTAGGTTAAAACTTAGGTTAGAGAAAGATGTTGGGTGTTGGGTTAATTGGGTTAAACATGATATTGGGTAAGCCCAAATGGGTCGAGGGTAGATGGTTTAGCTCACGTCTCGAATACCATATAAACCCGTCTCAGATAACTTATGCAACAACTCGATTTTACGATATCAACACGACTAAACAATTAACTCGACTCAACTATTATCCCGACATAATTAGTAATATGAATTGTATAATAATTAATATATACTAATATCCATTTAATTTATTATATAAAATACGGAGTATTACAGTCTTCCCCCCTTAAAATGAACTTCGTCCCGAAGTTCGCTCCCGTACTCAAACCTCAGAAGGGTACACTATATCGTACATACGGACGTCACGCATTTCTAACACAATTAACACACACTTTTGACACATCAATTAAACATAACAAACACGAAATGTTACATTCTGCCCTCCTAAAAAATAAACTTCGTCCCGAAGTTTAACTCATTTTTACTTAACCCAACTAACTACAACTAATAACTACCTGAGAACACAAATGCATAACAACTAAATAAACGTCTGAGAACACCGTCGTCTTCCATCTAAATTCCGATCTCGAACTCAAGTAACTCAATAACCATGATCACACTGGACCGTAAACATAACTCGGCACAAAGGCCCCACAACTCATAACTCAATACCAGAAGTTTGACTTATATTCCCCTTTTTCACCTCAACCAACTAACAGAAGTATGAATAAAACGTATAGAACTCATTTGCATAGATACCCCATAACGATACCCCACAACGAAACATCTACTTGGTCAAAACTACCATTTACAAACAAGTGCAACATAAACATTAAGATTTTACAATCCTACCCGACTAGAAACATGGTTACGTCCTCGTAACCTCTTTTCAATTTTCGTATACCTATACAACAAAATCATTATCAACCACATGTGACAGGAAAGAATGCATGATAAGAGATTGCGCATCAACATTAAGGTCGAAACGAGGTTTTATTAAGGAATTAACTGATTGTCAACAAGTAGCATTTATTACTAGCTCATGCTTAACTTAAGACACAACATCAAACTAAAAGAACAACAAGAAAGGAACCAAGGTTTACACGGTTTCACAACTAAACAAATTTGATGATCAATTATAGACTATGAACGAGCGAGAGCAAAATCAACAAAACAATTTAAGAATTTCTCACATTTGTAAACATATCACAGAAATAGATCTACCACTATTATCTATCACAATCACAGGATCTTATTGACACGTCCATACAACCCTTTACTCACTCACTGGTTTAGGTCACGAATTAGGTCGATGAATTTAAGCAATCAACAACATACCCATAATTCATACTTTAAATTATAAAAATTGTTTGCACGATATCAATTCTGAAAACATGTTTCTCAATAAAAGTAACTACATATGATCTATGACAACGACAACATTACTTCCATATCACACCTATGGTTCACATTCTAGCAATCATATCATTCAATTGTGTCTAGCAACTTGGTAGAATTCATTCTCAGCAAAACAAGAGATCTTGTATAAATAGTTTAAACATATACATTTGCCATCATATACTTTGTAGAACACTAGCTATGATAAAAGATTAGCAACTTGAACAACTTCTCTGATTTGCATGATTGAATAATTAGGCAACTCGTAGGCTCAATTAAATGTAACTATAATGACTATCATTTAAACCAATACATATCATATGAATCATCAAAGGGTTATCTTATTATAATGGTCAACATAGTTATCATAACAATCTTTATTATAATATAATTGATAGTAACGACCCGAGAATATAGATATGCCAATTGTCGTATTATATCAACCAGTTCCCTTTATATCACACCCATACATTTGCAAGAATCACTTTAGCATTTTATGACATTGTAATAACGAACATATTCAATAAGGAATAACAACACTGTTTATTATCATGTTATAGGTGTAGGTCCAACTGAAATGATTTAATGCAATGAAGGTAATAAATATAATTATGGGCACACAACTCATATAAGAGACATTAGAACTCAGATGCATCCTACATGTGTGAACATTTAGACATATTCATTACCACCATCTATGTGTAAACATTTAGACATAATTATTATAATTATCCATGCGAGTATATTAGAACAATCAATTAACTTTTAACGCCATCAACTTACCAGATATGACAATATAGTTTTATATCTACATATATCCGACCACTATGCAAATAAGATGCACACCCAGAGACATTACATCATGCCAAATGTATACAAAGTATGCAAACAACTGGACTCGTATAAACATTTCACCCTCGATTAAGAATCAAATTAAGCTATCCAATTTTACTCATGCTATCATGCCAACAATGTTATCAACTAAGTTTTAATTTTACCACTTGTTAAGATATATGACTACTGAACATGCGTGCTACTATCATCATATAAAACATTATAATTTCACCTTACTAAGGCTCATGAATTAATCCAACAACTGTGTGAAAACTTAGCATAGAACGCACATTTACATGTCATGATTCACGTTGTAACTTTCAAAAATCACGAATAAACAGCCGTTCAACGAAAACTTAAGTTATATTACTTTTCATAACATACAGAGAGTTAATAATTTGTGATAAAAAGAATGAGGTCGAAAGTTCAAGAATTCAATTTTTAAAGAATTTTACAACTCGTTGGTCCAAACAAGTATGTGACAAAGAATTGGTCCGAAACTTGGGTCAATTCGCAAAGCTTACCTTTTAATATAGAGACATCAAGAATTTTCGTGGCTTATCAATTTGAAAATGTATGCGAAACCTCTAGTCGATGGAGTTGGAATTATGCAAAAATCATTTACACAAATTAAATGAGGATTTTTTTACAAAATCGTCGGTCAACACATCACTGCACAGGAACTTCCCAACCACAGCCCACTAAAACATTTATTACTCTTAATCCGTATACCCTATAAGCATGAAACCAACGCCAAAGGAACGCTAACTCACGAGGCTATTTCTCATAAAATTTTCATCCGTAGAAAATTAACAGGAAGGAAATGACAGCAAGATCAATTACAGAGTAAAATCAAACAAAACGGATTCCAACACTAAATCATTCATTTTCCATGTTCCAAGCTCTTACAACCATACTATCGATACTAACTCATCCTAACTTAAATCTCACACTTTTGTATTTACGTAAACATCTATCCCATAGATGTCCCTTCGCCTCCCGACCTACCCCTTGCATCTAATCACGATTGCTACGACTAGAAACAAGCAATTCAATGGTGTCTCTCATTACTATCACGATACTATACTAGCATGGCTTTGGGATCACATAACCACATATTACCAGACATAATAGCACTATCAACACGTCATTCACATCCATCCAGATAAATATCATAAATTCGCAATTATTCTCATGCTCACGATTACCACAATCCAACGCTTCATTGATTATCCATCCAGATAAATATCATAATTTCAGCACTAGGTCTCAAGGTATACATCAACTCGCTTATATCCAAGGTTTTCCTTCTAACTACCCCATTCACTCGTTTTCTCTTGGGTTGCCTGGTTCAAAACTGAGAGGGCAAAAGAGCACGCATTAAGGGCGCCTTCTTAACCGCACTGTGAGCTCCTAGCAGTTTATTCCCAGGGGTTCATTTTATTTAGACACATCCTACGTTCATTAGGTTCATTGGTTTAGGCCTGAGGATCGTTCGCTCTGATACCACTTTGTAACACCCCGGTTTATGAAGGAGCCTTTAGCAAGACATTCCCTAATAAACCGGACTGTTACCATCTCGGTTTCCCGAGGTAGTGAATAACAAATTAAACTCCAAGGCAATTTATTTAACATTTTAACTTAACTATTACAAATTCTCCTTTTACATTAAATTACAAGAACCGACGTAAATAAAAGTGAAGTCTTCTAGATGATGAACTAGCCACTAGGTCATCTGATCCAGTGTCTCACGCCCATCCAGCTCCCCGTCCTATCTCATAAACCCGTCAAGTCTGCTCCCATAAAACGGTTCATCACAGGTGTTCACGAATACACAGGGTCAACCACGAGGTTGAGCAGGGAAAACAATAAAACAATGAAATATGATATGCATGATACTCCGTCACCTCCATCTCCACCTCAACTCATCACACACAACCCCGCACGCCCACCCTTACCGATCCCCGGTAGACTATATATATCGACCGTAGTCGATCCGCCCGCTCGCAGCGGAGGACACCAGGGCAAGTCCCGAGAACCAGCCTGGGCCTTATCACAACATCACATCATATCTCATCATCGTCACCACCACACCATCCTCCAACTCCAATGCATATGCAATGCTCAACAGTAATCAATGCAACATGATATGTATATCAATGAATGAAATCATGCCAGCTATCAAAATAATGAAATAACATAATCAACACGAACAGTTCAGTCAACCACACTCCAGTGTATGAATCATAACATAAATTACAACCACGCACAAGTCATCGATCACAAATGGTCACATGTAACACCACAACTCAACACAATTTAACAACACCGGTAAGTCAAGTGTATTTCCCTACCTCGGAATCTGCAAATCAAATAGTCGGAAGCTCGGTGATAATCCACAATAATTCGCCCTCTGAAAGATAATGAAATGATAACCAATTACTTAACTATTCCCGTTCCCAAAATAGAAGTTACTAAAAATAGAATTTCTTAAAATGGAAACTTTCCCGATATAGTAACTTTTCTCTTTTAACAAACCCGACTCAAAACCCGACTTGAATTATTTAACTGACTCGGAAATTAAATTGGATAATTAATATGATAATTAAATGAATTATAAGATTAAAGAATCCGAATCAAACATTGAACGACTCAACAATCCCGACTCAAACCCGTCTCTACTTATTTTAATGTACTCGGGAATTAACTCAAATAAATTATTTAGAAGACTCGGGGATTAATTAATTAATTAAGAATATGACCCATAACGAAATATAACGATTGAATTACGAAAACCCGCTTCAAAAACCAAAACAGCCCGTCATCCACACACCCCCCTTCCCACGCGCTCACCCGCCCCCACAGGCCACCACAAGGCCGTATCAACCACCAGCCGTGGTCCCCACTTCAACCCAACCACCAACGGCCACCCCCACTGGGGTCGACTGCCGCCGGCGGTTCAAACCAAGGCCGCCATTTGGCCTGGTTCACCACCACGCATCACCAACACCCCTCGTTCTCCACCTCGCCACCACCGTAACCATTAATTAACCACCGCCCAAACACCCCCAAACTCGCCGCCAACCCACGCACACGGACACCACAAAGACCACCGTTTCGACCTCCCCCTAGTCCACGGTGGTGCCACCCAAACCTTACCCCTCTAACACTCGCCCGAAAACCGTAACCAAACCCCCGTGTCTACCCCCAGTCGACAACCCCTCCCCGCCGCCATTTCCACCACCCAAAACCACCCTAACCACCACCACTATACTCGTCACATACCCCACTACCCAGATGCCCCATCAACAACCACCAGTAACCTCACCAAGACACGCACAACCCTCAACAAAACCTGACAGAAAAACGAAACGAGGGAAGGGAGTTAATTGCTTACCTTTCCGCCACCATAACCGCCACCAGGGCCACCCACGGCCGTCGACAACAGTCCCTATCTCTTCCTTGCTTTGCTGACAACACCCACGGCCACTCTCTCTCCCTCTCTATGCGTGAATTCTGGTGTTTTGGTGTTGGTGAAGGAGGGAGGCGGGTTGAGGTGTTGCTAGGGTAAAATTAGGTTAAAACTTAGGTTAGAGAAAGATGTTGGGTGTTGGGTTAATTGGGTTAAACATGATATTGGGTAAGCCCAAATGGGTCGAGGGTAGATGGTTTAGCTCACGTCTCGAATACCATATAAACCCGTCTCAGATAACTTATGCAACAACTCGATTTTACGATATCAACACGACTAAACAATTAACTCGACTCAACTATTATCCCGACATAATTAGTAATATGAATTGTATAATAATTAATATATACTAATATCCATTTAATTTATTATATAAAATACGGAGTATTACAATACCCCAGTGACAGATTTGAGATGCCACCATGGTACGATCTATCTAATCAAGGGACCATCGTCACTCTTCAATTTGTTTTCCCAATAGTTGTAGACTTGAGTGAAGTCCACCATGTAGAGCCTGGTCCTCATTGCAATTGAGCGAGCATGATAAGCATGAACATTAACTAGGGGCTCGATCATTCGAAGACGCTCCATAAGCCAGACCTACCAAAAGCAGGTATTAGAAACGAAAAAAAAAATTCTTTTACCTGCAAAAAAATGGGACTTCCCAGATAAGGAAGGTCACGGTTGGCTTTCCTATTATCTAACCCCAACATGATCTCTCCTAAGCACAGGCAAGCTAGGCTCCTACGCAGCTCCATTTGCTCAATCAAGCTCAAATAACGAGGATCGCCTCTCAAATCCTCATCAACATGCCCTTGAAGGACATACACATGTAGTAGGCAAAACCGGAATGCCCTTCGCCTGACAACATAAGAGATAGTGGGATCAGCCCTATTGATGAATCGATCAATGAAGTCCAACATTCGCACTCCCTTTGAGGTTACAAGACGGTCCACCTCAGCTCTTGTCAACCCAAGCAAATCCCTAAACTTGTTCTTATATCCTTGAGAAGTAGAGGGAATAGCAGGCAAATGTTCCGGGTCTCAACCACCAATCGCAGCGATTTCTTCGGGAAATGGGCAAATGTCGCCTCCGGGGAAGGCAAATACGTGATAATTCGGGTCCCAATAATCAAGACAAGCATCTAGGAACGGTTTGACCACCTTCATCAACTTCAAGCTCAAAAGTGATCCAAAATTATAAGCACCCATGTCGTGTTTCTCCACATTGGAGAACTCATTTGTCCATTATTTTAGACGAATTTCGAGAGTATTCATGATGTATGCTTATTTTGAGAGCTTTATGTAATAAGACGAAGGAAAGACGGAAGAATTATGTGAATAAAACCTCCCTTGACGTCTCTATTTATTCTAAAGGCTGTTTCCTAAAATCCGCCAGGACGGATACACTGGGGAACAGGCGCAGGGGACGCAGCTCTTGCTGCGCCTTTTCCTTAGCCTTCTTTCTGTGTTTTTTCCGCGTTGGATCTTTCCTAGTTCTTCAAATAATAATTTCATATTCATACGGGTTATTATTTTGGTAAATCCGTCAAATTGCCATGTTCCGTGTTTCCTAATTCCACGGGCACACATTGGCGATATCGACATTTTCGTCATCTTAGCACGCTTATCCATTTCCTTTTTTATTTTATTTTAGGGAATCATTTCACGAATTTAATTTATTCATTTTCAAACTTATACATTTGTTTTTTAATTTTCTTTTGGGGAATCATTTCACTCTTGTTCCACATTTACAAACTTATATGTTTCTTTTTTTTCCTTTTTAGCCCTCCCTACCGTCCAGTCATTTCCGGCAAATTTTTTGCATTTTGCATTTCCGAGTCGTTGTTTTGCGCTAAATTAGGCCATGTGTGCAAATGTATGTTCTATGTGATTTTCGTGTAAATTTCGGCAGCATGACGGCATAAACCGTCATCTACCAAACCTGTTCAAAGCTAACCTGCAGGTACAAACAAAGCAACCCAGCAGCAAAGGCACTCAGGCCATCATATATACAACCAAAAGAGGATATGTACACCAAACTGGGGCTCGTCCCCCAAAACAAAGTCCGAATGTCCAAAATATAGGTCCTAAAAATGTACAAAATGTGCAAAATACAGCCGAAGACAAAAAACAACAAGCAAACTACTGCTGGTCGCCATCTAGCTCGGCAACTCTCGCCTCGAGAGCAGCAACCTCGGCGTCGCGGACCTCGAGCTCTCTCAGCAGGCGAGCTGTCTCCTCCCGGGACTGGGCAAGCTCTCGCTCCAGCTCACGCTCCCTCTGCAAACAGCAAGAATTGGCTCATGTCAATCATTTCAAACATAAAGAAAGTTAGAAAATTCTAAAATGAAGTAAACGGAAGGTTCATACCTGACGTCCTCGGCCGCCAGTAAGTGCCTCGACGGCAGTAGCCCGCAGCCGGTTGGCTACCCTCCATAAAGCCACAAACCGGGATGGCGCAACCTGTATTTCAAAAGAAGAGATTCTTAAACAATTGGACAAACTCAAGCAAATGTGTTCTTACACAAAATTATACAAGTTAGGAGACTCATCCACCGAATCAGATGCTGCCACTCGTCCAAGCCATCATCTCTCACCGCCGCATCAAAGTCACGTAGCTCGGAGATTGTCGTCACCCCCGTCGCGTCAGTGTACTCAAGGGTCTCGGGGTAATCTGGGGGCTCGATGCCCGCCGCCTCGACCTCCTGCAAAGTCAAATGACTTCCATTAACCGATGATCATTCATCGTGTTCTCAAAATGATCAAAATTAAGAGTAACACACTTACAACGACCGGCCAGTACGCCAGCCTCCCGTAGAGGAACGCCGAGTAGTCCTCACCAGGAAAAAGGAGGGCGTCACCACCAACGCGTGGCAGGTCAGCCTCCCTCTCAGCCTCAGAAGGCTCCCTGAACATCGTCCGAGGAGGATAAATGGGAACCGTCAAGACATCCCGAGAGCACTGACGAGCCAAACGCTCGCCCAAGTACCACACAGGACCCATCGACGTCCTAAGCAGCAGCCGACTCGAGCTCCTAGGTCGAAGGACCTCAGCCACAAAGGGAGGAGCGCCAGCGTAGTCCGCCCAAGGCCTGGGCACCCACTAAGAAAAGCAAACGAATGGTCATTCTTATGATCAGTTCTAAAAAGTAAAGAAGAAAGACAAACAACGCAAGGAGAAGTACTCACACCGTCCAACTGAAGAGCGTTCACCTCCCGTCGATAGACGTCGTGGAAGGAACGCGGGCTCCTCGTATGGCACATCACCCAATCCCTCACAACGGGACATGCCCTCTCCACCGGCTCCGTCCTCTTGGGCGCTAGGCCTGGAAAGTAGGAGTACACCCACGCCTATAAAACAAGATAGTCAACAACGATCTTTCGTGGTTCGATAAGAAACGGAAATGATCTTTCATGAAATAAGATGAAGGTTTATACCTCCAACAACAGTCCAGGGCCAACAACAGCAGGAGAAAGTCCCCTTGTCCATCAAATCCGGACGAACCATGGCCCTCATAAAGCGAATGAGGACCGCAAAACTAGCAGTGATCCAGTCCTAACGGCTTAGGTCGCTCAGGTCAGAAAGAAAGGGAAGGAGCTTCATCGATAGCCTCTCTCCCTTATCTCCGAGGTAGATCGAAGACAGGAACCACCAGAGCCACAAACGGACTCTCTGCTCTGCAGTATAAGGAGGAGGAGCCGTCTCCCTCCCCTCGATCACCACCATCGCCGGGGTCTTCCCCGCAAAATAGTCTCGGACGTAAGAACTAGGCACCAATCCGGGCACCGCAGTAGCCTTCGGCATCAAGTTCCAGCCGATCAATCTCCTAGCCTCAGTCGAGTCTACCCTCATAGCTGTCTCCGGCCACTCCACCACCTTAGTCCCACACGGCAAACCAGAAATCATGTCGTAATCCTCCAACGTGACCCCCACCTCACCAAAAGGCATGTGAAATGTGGAGGTCGTGTCCTAAAACCGGTCCAGGAAAGCTCGGACCAGGCTGAGGTTAGCCCGAAGCTTCCTCCTCGTGATATCCCTCCAAGCCTGCACCAACGCACCCAACGCTCCCCGCTCGATGATGGCTCGCGCCTCAGCCGACAGCCTCTCATAGCACCCCATCGCCGTCGTGTAGCCCGAGAACGATCTGATGTTCCCGGCCTCCTATTTGGATTCGAAACAAGAGCTATCTTTAGCTTGAAGGAAGAAGAAAAGAAATAACAAGAAGGAGTGAAAGAAGATGAATGAAGAGTGATGAATTCGATTTACCAAGCTCTTCACCGTCCTGTAGGACAGGTGACCCTCTGCAGCCCAAAGTAGGTGTCTTCTGTCCCAAGTCTCAGCCCACGCAGGTGCTCCCCTCAGCTGGCGACCACCCCGTTCAACGTTGGCCCATCTCGGGGCCTCCTCCTTCTCAAGAACCTCCTCCTCAAGAACCTCGTCCTCAGCAGCCGTCACCGCGGCGGTAAAAGCCTGCTCTAACACCTCCTCAAGTGAACGAGAAGGGTCAATAGCAGTGTCCACGTCCATGGGAGCTCTCCCTAACGTAGAAGCCTCATCACCTGCAAATTAAAATTAAAGTGAATTTAGGCCGCGTCAAGTGACGACAAGCCTTAATTAGGGGATTTTCGAGTTTTCGGAGCTCCGAGATCGCTCTTTTCTCGCCATATTTGGCAATTTTCCCACAAACCCGTCCGCTCATGTGGTAATTTGGGTCGATTCAAGCCTAAGTTGAAGCCTAGTCATGAGTTCGAGTCGGAATTTCGACTGCATTTCGTTATAACGGCGATTATGCCCTAGAAAAGTGTCCTGAAAAAGCCATCACAAATCAAAATTCTGAGATGATAAGAAGTTTACCCATCATACAAGGATTCCAAATATCAAGTTTCGTCACAAATGGGTAATCCGATCCTTATACTACCAATTAGCCATTTACAAGGTCAATTTTGCAAGGCAAAATCATTTGGGGGAAAGCCCCAAATTTTCGACATAATTAGGGTTGAAACCCTGATTTTGTTGGTCCAATTTGATCAATTATGGAAGATTAATGCAAGAATAATACACATACCTCGATTAGTCATGGCAAATGCGAGTTCTTGATCAAATTTTTAGCGAAAAATAGTTAGAATTTGAGAGAGTAATTAGAGAATTATGTTTCAAAATTATGAAACAAAACCCCTGTTTCATCGGGTTTTTACTCAGGAAAGCCACGCTCAGGAAAAGACGCAGCAGGTGCTGCGCCTCTTCCAAGGGATGCAGCTCTTGCTACGCCTCTTCCTCAGTTTTTCTCCATACGAATTTTCGAAGATTCGTTACGAGTTCGTTATTTTGTGGGCCCATCTTTGGTGCGCCTCTTCCTCGATGTCATATCGCATATTTGGTCCGTTTGACATTTATTCTTCGCCCGGACCCGTGTTTCCAAGCTAGCTTCAAACTGTCGCAATATTTTTTACCAAGACCTTGCTTGTCACAACGAGTGAATATTCTCTGACAGGTGTTTCGACACACTTCTATTATGTTCCCCCAGCGAGAGTACATGGACATACATTCCCTCTCGAGACATGGAGATCAGTTCCCGATTATGTTCCCCCAACGAGAGTTCACGGACAGGCAATCGTCCCTCTCGAGAGATGGAGATCAACATCGACCCCAAGCTCTTCTGAAGTTTGTTTGAAGCCGACCACAAGCAGATTTCTCCCAGCAGTTCCTGACTACGTCCTGCTGCCTCCTCCCAATATCGCGTTTTGTTTCCCCTAGAGTTTCAAGGAATTTCAGGTATGGTCTCTTCTTATGGCTGGCGAGCCTCCTTACGTAGTCTAATGGACTTTAAACGACCCTCCCCGATAGTCGACAGACTCTAAAATGTTCCCGACGACAGGTCCTTGGTTCAGACCCCTTGAGCCGCCTCGCGTCGCCATAGTCGTCAGGTTGTAATCTTCGATTGACCTGATGGCTATACTTTGACGTTCACCTTGTCCAAGCCTCAGTCAAAGTGGGGGCTCTGTAGGTACCTCATTTCTGCACCTCCCGCAAGCCACCCGGTGATGATTGGGCTGCATGTTTGGTATACGGAACGATTTGTGACAGTTCGTAAGTTTATTGTCAAGTGATCGCTCAAACACTTGTGTCCACCTCTTAATTGTCATCTACGTGCCGATACGGTTGTTTTGGCAGTAATTAGAGTACATTTGGAGTCCGAACCGTCTTCATTTTCTAATAACAGTTTAAAATGCCGAGTCAGAATGTTCTGGAATGTTCCGGATATTTCTATTCCATACACTACTACAAATCCAGGCAACTACAACGCCCCTTTAACAACGATTATTCACGAAAATCACAATAGACGTTGTAGAATGTATGGCGCGAATTTTACTAAAATAAATTACAACGGGTATTGTTATAAAAACCGTTGTTATTAGTTTTAACAACGGGTCACACATTCACAACCGTTGTTAATAATTTGGCGCAAAATTGGCGCAAAGTTAGTGAAAAGTAATCACAACGGTTATTTGTGAAACCCGTTGTTAAACCTTATTTAACAACGGGTGTTTTTTACAACCGTTGTTAAAACTTATTTCACAACGGTTGTTGTTTAATAACTGTTGTCAATAACTTCCATACTATAAACCACACAAACAGAAGTCTGTTGCAGCCACAAAACACAACCCTTAATACACAAACACAAACACAGCAGACAAACAAACACAAAACACATACACACTCTCTTTCTCTCTTTCTCTATTTCTCTCTTTCTCATCGTCGCTTTATCTTCTCGCCGTCACTGTGATTTCATCGTCTATTACGTTCTGTATTTATCAGGTAAATCTCACCGTCACTGTTAGTTTCATCGTCATTATTTTCTTTTTCTATTTATTTCTTTTGTATGTATGTGTTTTTATCGACCATTATGTTATTTGTTTAAGTATTGTTCGCATAATTAGTTAGTAAAACAATGAAGAAGCAAGATGAAGAAGTAAGATAAACATAATTAATATATATATATATATATTTATAAATACATAAATTAAAAAAAAAATTACATATGTAAAAATGCAATTCTTATATTTTCATAGAGGATCTTATTCTGCTCTATCGTATCCGTCCTCTCCTCCTTGGCTATTTGGAGGTTCCGTTCAGCAGCTTGCTATATCGTCATATAGCCGCAATCGCGCTTTGCTCCGTCAAGCCATCTTCTTTGGCGTGCTTCAGTGCGAATCGAGCATCCGCAAGGTAGCTCCTGAAACTTTCCTCAATATGGAGGAACCGGCGGATGAAGTTGTTGTTGTTCTCGATCATGGTAAGAGTCTTAAGGATGAAATCATTCATTTTCTTAGAGTTTTTGAGTTTGATTTGAAAGATTAAGTAGAGTTTGTTTTAGCAGTTAGAGTTTGGAGATGAATATATGAGATAATGGAAATGTTAGTTTAGATATGCAATGTATTTATACTAAGCAATGTGTGGGTTGAGTTAATTGCTTTTTAATTAATATATATGTTAGGAAGTTGTGCCATAATCATCATCATATCTCTCAATAATGCTGCTTCAAATCCTATTACTAACCCTTCTCATTCCATATTATCCGTTCATATGTACAGTGATGTCAGTAATAATGCATGCATCGGAATTCTAACATGCCGTAATTATGCATGCATCTAGTAATATTTAATTTAATTTTTTTTTATTTTTTAAGAACAAACAACAACGGTTATTTACAAACAACCCGTTGTCTTTAGTTATAACAACGGTTTTGTATATTAAAACCCGTTGTTATAACTTTCCCCCCAAAATTGAGTCACACTTTCCACAACGGGTTTTGATACTTAAAACCGTTGTTAATAGTTTTAACAACGGGTTGCTTAAGAAAACCAACCGTTGTTAAAACCTTCTACAACGGACGCTTTAACAACGTCCGCTTTTTTATATAACAACGGTTTTTGACCGTTTTTATAGCCTGTATCTGTAGTAGTGATATTTTCCAATCTTTTAATCTTTGGTAAATTATCTCCCATAATATTCACACAAAATATTAAGGAAACGAGATTAATCCGCTATTCCATTATAGAAACACGGAAATCTTTCTTCCGCAGGGGGAAACCACTTGGGAAAGGACGCAGCAAGTGCTGCGCCTCTTCCAAGAGACGCAGTGGCTGTTGCGCCTCTTCCCAAGTCCTTCTTTGCGTATTTTTCGTATCTTTTCATATCTTTTCGAGATTCACTTCCAAAGTTTCTCCGAAAACCCTACTTCCTCCGTGTGATTAGTATAAATAGAGACCTTCGGTCTCACATATTTCTCACGCGAGTGTCCGCCCTTCTCTTCTCCCTTTGCATTCTAGACCACGTTCTTACTTTTTGGCGTCTACGTGCTTAAACTTTCGACCACGTAAGCTCGGATCTTTCTGAGTACCAGCCTCGTTTTGCATGACCGACCAATTTGACCAACTCCACAATAATCAACTTTAATCAATCTTATTCGTTTTCCTCCTAGAGGGCACTTTCGTCTACATTCGAGTCGAGCATCACTAAACGTTAACTTAGTTCATCTCATTTCGTCAAACATGTAAGTCGAGGGTGTAAATCCTTATTTTATTATTGTTATTTATTTTTGTAATCATTAATGTAAGATTTATGTCGAGAATACACTTAAAACCGATTTGTAAAACTTTGTTTTAAACTCTTTTTACGGATTATCAGAAGACAAACGTCGAGAAAGGACGCAGCAACTGCTGCGCCTCTTCGAAGGGACGCAGTACTGTTGGAATAAGTGTCCTCCGACAATAATGCGATCACAACTGTCGATCATGATTATCACATGTTTAAATCTCATTTTTAAGAATACATGTGGGATGTAATATTTTACAGTCAACTGGTCCACACATATCGGTAATGATTGGCTGACTAGAGTTTGACATTACTCAAGTGCGACGATGGTGATCAGTTGATCCCCTTAGGTCATACCTATAAGGAAATACTCTTAATTGTTTATTTAATTAATCGTATGCCGATACGAGTTAATTAAATTGCTTAAAATTGACGGATGATTTTGTGAGTAAAGTTAACGTGTCTTATTGTAATTCGATTAAATTAGATACAGTCTAAGTAATCGAATTGTTTTATTACTTAGAATAAATTATTGTTTACGAAACAATTGAAATTGAATGAATAATTTATTATAAATACAAGACGTTGTGATTTATAATTGATAAACCGTATTGGTACAAGTAACTACGAATTACTAGTCGATTTTGTATATGACATATTTTATGAGTATGTTGATTTTTAATATGTTAAAAAATACATTACAATTTCACATGTCAAGTAACATGTCACATATGTCACAATTGATAAATGACCAAATAAAATGGACCTTCCATTTTATGTTAAGTGTACCGAAAATGGGGAGGGTTAGGGTTTAAAATTGTGTTTATTATTTTAAATGGAAACATAATGATTAAGCCTTATGTCTAGCCATGCAACCCTACAAGCTTTTGTGAAGAGTATCTTTTGCATGCATTAGCTCCTTAATAACCCACCCCCACCGGTTTTTCCACTAGGAAAATGTCAATGGTTTTTCCTATATAATTATTCACTACCTTACCTAATATTTTCTAGTGTTAGAAAATTATTACATTCTATACAATTTGTGAAAACTTAGTGAAAGAAACCTCACAATATTACTCCCCTTGTCCGAAATTTTCAAGGGCCAATAAATCAATTTTTGTGTCATTTTTAAGTAAGATAAATATTATTACTAGTGCATAATAATATTGGTTATTAAGGGTATTCCTTGGGTATATACTTTTGGGAGAGGTTCTAATTTGAACCTTGTTCATCCATTATTGGAAAGCTCAAGAACTAACAAGAAGGAGATCTTGTTGGTGCCCAAAATCCAAAAAACAAATGTAAGAAGTGACGATTTCTTCTTTACTTTGTTTTATGTTTGCATGCATAAGATCTTGTATTTATTTTATGACCAAATAAATTAATTCATATATGAATATGTAAACTAATGAAATTATTGAATCCTAACAAGCGGTATCATGAGCCTTAAGTTGTTTGCATGTAAATCGGTTTATTGTTTTTCCGAGTTAATCTTATTAACATATAAAACTTGTAATTTTGTGTTTATTATGATATATCACGAAATCACTTTGCATGTTAAAGTTTCTGGTCCTAAAATGTATTTGGGATATTTTGGTTCATTTATGGATTTTATTGTTCATTTTATATATTATTGGCATTAAAATGTGATTTTTATGAGAAAAATGTCATTTTTGGAAGAAAAATAGCTAAACTTCGAATTTTTCAGTGGTTTTTGGATATGTTTTCATATATATTATCTACTGATGGCCTGTAAAGTTTCATGTTAAAATAAATTGTTTTGCTCGAAATATGAATTTTATAAGTTAAAATCGTATTTAAATGGGTAAATAGGTTAATATGAGTTATATTTTGAATATGGTCATGGAAATTTAGTATGTTGTCAGATGAAATTTTACAAGATGATTATAAAATATTTGGCTATAGTGAAGTCTTTTTGCATGATTTATGAATTTTTGATTAAAACTCACATAAATAGTGACTATAATTAGTTATAATGCTAAAACATACTTCATGATTAAAAAAAAACGTCACATGTTGCATTTTATTATATATTTTAGATCTAAAAGTGATAATTTGATGAAAATAAATTTTCTCATATTTTAATGGTCATATTTGTTAAATCCGATAAACCGCAACATTGTTTTTCTCGATAAATTTTCGAAATTTTTAACCTAAGTTTTGAACATTATGAGTGTCATGGTATCTTTCCAAAATTTTCATGAGTTTAAATTTCAAAATTTGAAATTATTTGAAATTTTTATAATTTAATTTGAAGTTTATAGCATAAATTTTGTATTTTTGGTCCATAATGAACAATATTAAGAAATCAAGTTGAATTATTGTCAAAGTGTTAGTGAAGACTAAATTTTGAGCCCTAAGTGTGTTAGGATAATTAATTTGAACATAAATATGAGTTTATGTAGCAAATTATGATTTAATAAGTTAAATCACGCAAATCCGTAAAAACCGATTAATATACGATATTGGCTCTTTAAAGGCGATTTAGCATAAAATTTAGCATGTTCATACATATTATAATGCTGAATTTTATTTATGATTGTCATATTTTAATTTTAAGTAATTTTTGAATTATGTAATTTTACTTAGTATGGCCTTAGTTTTAATTGGTATTACCCGAAATGTATGGAAATATCGATTCGGTTGTAATTATTGTGATCTCGTATCACCGTTTTGTAATTTAATAGATTTATTTTTAATTACAAATGTATAATAGGAAATTATGTAATTCATTTTGTAATTTAATTATTCCGGAGTTCCTTGAAGACGGTGCCATTCGAGAAGGCGGTCCATCAAAGAAAGTGTTGCCTTGAAGTGCGTGCCAAGACCGAAGTTCAAGGGACCAAAAGAGTTGGTTTCCGAATTTGTAATAGTTTATTAGATTTACTATTTTAGGAAGGCCATACTAGGAATTTATTTTTATGCTTTGCATTTTATTTATATGTTGCATGCATCGCTAAATCGCCATAACTAAACATGCATTTTAAATCGAGTTTATCGACCGTGTCAATTACAATTATCGTAGTTCACCGCTTTAGTTCACTTAAAACGTGATAGATAATAAATTGACATGACCTCTCGCTAAATAAAGAATTGAGACTTAGCCTTACCAAAAATTAGAAACCATGAAAACCTATTTCGTGAGGGAGTGCGCTCGGCCAAACCGGGGTACAAACCTTGTTACGTAGGGGAAGTGGGTGATAAATGTCTATCCACCGAATTGATGTTGATGAGGGTTGAATCGGCAAAGCGTGCCCAAGTTAATGTGGATTTGGATCATGGACACATTTATTCGAAATTTGGGTTGAACTCAACAAAAGTATTCTCGACCAAGAGTTCTAAAAGTAGAATCGATTAAAGAGTTAATCCACCGAGTTATATTGATGAGGGTTGTATTGTAACACCCCCGTACGCCAGAATGCCTTATCAAGGACCATCCCATTGTATGACGGTGTCACCATCTCGGTTTCCCGAGGAGGTAGATCAAATTAGACAATAAAAGAACAATCTTATATTATTAAATAATTCGTACCATACAACTCAATACAAAGACTTTCTAACTGAGAGACAACTACAACACTTATGACTCGCATCTTTAAACTGGTAGCGTGATGACTCGATCCCTCCAATCCTAGCAGCCTCAATCAACATTACCTGTTAAGCCAACTGCTCACCATCCCCGAATGGATCACCGCAGGTTTTACAAAACAACAACCACGGGTCAGTACTGACTAACCAAATGTAAGACAGAAAACAACAATGTAAACAACTGATCATCCACTATCCCAGTCTTACGACCTCACACAGTAACCGATTACACTCCGAAGGGTGTAGCCCTGCCAGATTACTCATCGCAACAGGTAATCCTCGCCGCCAGTGGGTGACCGCAGCCCATCCCACCTAGTCCATCTCATCAACGAGCGACTAACAATCCCTGTCCCTTAATGTGCACATCCCCTCCCGTGGCGGGTTCCACGAAGGGCGAACTAGGGTGTGAAGTCACTCCCGCAAGTGACTCCACCACCATCACAACACACATAGCCTCACAGCTTTCACAACACCACCACCGTCACAACACCGCCACAACACCACCGTCACCACTACGCCAATACCCCGATGATCAGCAGATAACAATCATACACAGTACAATCACAATCTTAAATCAATTAACAGTAAACTGAGTAGGGAAACCCTACCTCATCGCAAAGCATGTAAGACTTCCATTTACAGCCACGCACGACTCCAATAAGCATCCTAACAATGATAATCATCTCCTATTACACGACTATACTCAAAGAATCACTCAAAATAACACAAGGCAGAAACTTATCTAACCTTACACATTGGCGGTGACATAGACGACCACCACACACGTCATTCTTCCCCAGCGAATCCCGTCCTTCCCATGGTGGAGGTTTAGGCTAAAGCATTAGAGTGTGAAGATATGGGGTGATAGGAGAGAGAGATAGGCTAGGGTTAGGAAAGAGGAACTGTCGAGGAAAAGAGAAAAATGAAATGAATCTCGCGAACTTGCGTTTATATTAACGTGTCGACAGCAGTCATACTCGGTCGAGTACGGGAGTACTCGGCCGAGTAGGCTCTACTCGGTCGAGTATGGGGGATACTCGGCCGAGTAGCCTCAGCTAGGTCGAGTAAATAATCCTATAAAACTCATGTTACAAGCCTGATCCCTCATCCATTCATCCCTAAGGTCTGTTTGGTCAACAAGATCGGTCAACAACGTTCTTAAATATCCTGGGTGTTATAATCTTCCTCCCTTAAAAAGAACTTCGTACCCGAAGTTTTGCCCGCACGACACTCTCCTCAAGTTTACGTACCGTGACATTAACCACCCACACCAAGGTGCAAAAATTCACACCATCCTGACATTACCATCATACCACCTTACTCAAACAACAATCGCCTAACACAACTACTCCTCCAAACAATACTAATCACCAACTTTCACATACTCTTACGGAAATTAATGAATTCGCATGCCTTCTTTTGCCAAACGCGACACAACTACTATCGACCATAAGAACACAAATGCGAAGCAATACTCAAAACAGCACTCAACCATACAGATATACAAGTATACAAATGCAAAACCATACACAATTGCGAACCACCACATTCCGTACGCTTATATCAAATATACAAATGCAAAACAATACACAATTGTAAAGCAATACTCAAAACAATACTCAACCACCACATTCCGTACACCTATACCAATTATCATAAATTGAATTAAGACACCCGTGCACAGTATGATCTTCATATTACTTGAATACAACATGGATACAGCTTAAAGGGAATATAATTGTAATTCCGAATGCGAACATGCCTAACATACATGTGATTCCCAATATCATAGGTATAATTAAATACATATTTCACATAATTAAATACTTAGTTCCGCGACATTACTCTTCCCCTCTTAAAGGAACTTCGTCCCCGAAGTTCACCACTAGCCACTTCCCGTGCCCAAAGCCAAAACGTACCTCATGACGGTGACATTACTCATAGACTCTTGTAGCACAACTTACTTTATGACATTAACACTTGTGACTTATAAAGACAAAATATTTCAGCAACCAAGTAGTGTATAAAAATTAAAATATGGAATTAATGAGAAATAACAGTCTTATGCGTAACTCGTTGAGGCAATTATCACTGTAATCAAACATATATACGTATAAAACTTATTACAGTTAACACGCTGTATGAGTATGGTGTTACCTTTCATATAATTTAGTGATTCGGGTATTCCTCCCCTAAACAATTTAAGTTCCCGGTAACCCACCAATGTTATACAACGAAACATTCACAAATTCATAGCTTATTCCAACAATCACGTATCCGTGATACAACCATAATCCATCTGTGGAACATCTTATAGTATTAAATAGCAAAATAAGGCACTAACAAACTCTTTCATACAATTATCATATAACTTATGTAATTCACATAGCTATTTCCCATCCGTTCTCTGTTTCAGCAATATTCGGCCGAGTATGAAAGGCTACTCGGTCGAGTAAGCTCTACTCGGTCGAGTATATTTGTATACTCGGCCGAGTAAGTTCTACTCGGTCGAGTAGTAACTATGCTCGGTCGAGTTATGACAGCCAGAGAGCGTTTTGCCGACATTACCTAGAGCATTCACAATCAACCTGCATCAAATTTTCCCAGTAATATTAAACACAACTAATTCCTAACATAAACGACATTCAACACGTCTCCATACGATAATTAAATAAGTAACGGCCTTATTGGTGAGTACAGTCATCCAGCAATAGATAATAAATCCCGAAAGCAATATCCAAAATAAAAGTACTAAATCCAACACAACGAAACAAATCCATCACAACCAAATAAATCCAACATCAAAGAAATCAAACCAAACAGTCTAATAACACACGATCAATAACGGGGACCCTCCTCCATGTCATCATCACCACCTGCGCCAGAAGTACCTGCACCTGAACTCCCTGCTCCTGGAAAGCCTGCTGTTGCTGCTGAGTAGTCCCCTCCTAATCGACGCGCAGTTGGCTCCCCACGGTCCCGCGAGGTAGCCAAACTCGGTCTCCTCCGGAGGTCTCCGGAACTCGGGTCAACTCCATAGGCGTGAAATACTCCCGTATCCACCCCCGGTCCCTTCCACCGACAGTGTGCTAATCGTGTCCCTATGCCCTGGTTAAGGGTCATCTCATGCAGGTTGCGGAGCACCAAAGTAGAGGAGATCCGCTCAGCCAGTTCATGAGGCTGCATCCTGGGGTCATGCACTGTAGGGTAGGGCGAGTACTGATAAGGGTGGTAAGGGTAGGAGTCAGGGCCAGAGTAAGAGGGCTCAGGTACAACCGGGTCTGCCCTAGACTGCCTCACTCCATGACGCTCCCGAGGTGGGGGAGGTGCCTGCTGCTGTCCCTCGGGTACAGTGACAGGCTCAGGTAAGTCCAAGAGAATCCGTGGGTCAATCAGGTAGGACTGAGGCTCAGGTCTAGGAATGACACAAGTCTCCCACTCAGCCAAATGATCAACAACAGGGAGATGAGCTAGGTCCGGAAGCACCATCCACATAGTTCCCCTCACCCTCCAGGCATAAGACCAATCATCCATCTTCCTCAACCATCGGTTCTGACGCCAGTACTGAGCGTCCATGGTAGACACAATCTCTACATACTCATTCCCCTCAGGAGGTGGGGCCTCAAAATCTGTCAGGCGCTGAGCTAGGCGGGTCACTATGGGCCCGCAGGCAATGTGTCGGGTCTCGGACTGTGCCATGCGCTCAAGACTAGAGCACACTACACCAGGAGCACTATAGTAAAACGGTTTCTGGCGGTGTAGGTTAAGGTAAGACATAAGGAGCATGACTTCGTGAGAATTGAGCTTGCTCACGTCATCTCTCGAGTACAACAAACAGGTCAACATCCTCAGGAACATACGAAGGGAAACGTGCTGCACATCATTAATCAGCATGGCACTGGCACTAGGGGCAGGTCTGCCAGTCAAATATGGAAGGTATTGAGGTGCACCGCTATTCTTAGCCACATCACTAAGGTACCCATCCTTCTCGGCCTCTAAACCCAAATGGTCAGCCAACTCGTCTAGGGTAAGCTCATGATCCTCATTCTTGAGACGAAAAGAGACAGTCTTTCCCTTCTTATCATAAACAAAAGAGCTCAAAAACTCTAAGGTCAAGTGGGGGTAGGATTTCTTTCTCAGATGATACAACCCTTCCATGCCCAAAATCTTGAAAATATGAAATATGTCCTCCTTGATCCCCAAGGTCTCAAGGATACCAGGGTTAACACAGCGGGTAGGGCGAAAAGGACGACGCATAAGAGCCACAAATGCCTTACGATGATTGAAGTCAGAGAATATTACCGATGGATGTGCCTCCACCGGTGGAACTACCGGTTCAGTGCTTGACTGACCAGTCTCAAGCTGGACATTAGCACGAGTTCTTTTGTTGGGTAAGCCTCTGGTTTTCACCATACTGCAAGGAAACAACTCTTTAACAGGGGATTGACACAAAAATTCTTAGGGCAAAAGACGGACTGTTTTCAATTGTATATCGATTTTAGAACGATCTTTTTACGACAACTATCAGAAAATCACCAATTACCTTTCAATTCATATGGTTCCAAGCTTTAAATTGTTTCAATTTAAGGAATAATCATCATTAACAAGGAGAGTTTCGTTTTTGGTAACCCTAGAATTCAGAAATTGAATTTTAAACCATGAAATTAATCAATCAAGACATACACAAGATCTATATACAGTTGAATCCAAGAATCAATAAGTTAAAGACTAAATTTCAATTGTTTTAGCAAGGAAATCGAATATAGCATGCTAGTATACCATAATTTTGGAAGCAGTTGAGAAAATTAAGTTTAAATCTTACCTTAGACTAGTTTGAGGCAAGCAAGAACAAGTAGAACACCAAAGTTTTACTCAAAAGCTTGAGGAAGGAAGGATATGGAGTTTTTAGAGAGAAGGAAAAAGAAAGGTGGGAGGCAGAAATAAGAGAGAAAGGAACGAAAATAGGGTTTTTGTATAACCCGCATAAGTCCTGCTACAGTAATACTCGGTCGAGTATTGGGAATACTCGGCCGAGTGTCGACTACTCGGTCGAGTATTTAGGATACTCGGCCGAGTGTACACTACTCGGTCGAGTACCTTTCTTACTCGATCGAGGTTTGAAAAACAGAAGCGATTATTATTTTCACAAAACGGACACTCGGTTGTGTAGCTTGGTACTCGGCCGAGTATGGTCTACTCGGTCGAGTACACTCACCTACTCGGTCAAGTTTTCCGAAAACGAAGAAGAAGTCGTAACTTTTCATTGTTCTTGCAAAATTAAATAATATCGTTCGGAGTTCCGTGCATCCGGCTCGTCACTATTAAAGCTGATTTCTACCACATAAACACATAACAACATCACATCCATCATCGGAACAATCATCACTCCTACCTTCATTCCTCACTTTGCCATGAAACTATTATATTCTATCCTTATAGCATACTCAACAATCTAATTACAGTACCTGCAAGGTTTAACTCTTATGTCACATCATCTCTAATTCCGCTAAACACCAGACATACACCATAATCACATTTGCAACGTAGCAATTCAACACACAACACATTCATCGTGAAACAAATTGGTTAACTTATCACCGGTTGCACATTGTAACAATTCCATCGCTCACTCCAACTTTTCCACACATACATCAAAACACATACCACCCTAGTAATAGATACACACCACAATCATCACCAAGTAATCAACGACTCTCACTAGCTACCCTTTTCCCCGTGTCTGGCTTAAGTCCGATGGGGCCATGATTTTGAAATGTGGGCGCCTACTCACCCAAAATCTAGCATCGGCTGGGGCTCCCAACGTACATACACCAGGTTCATTTTATTTGACACCCTATATTCATTATATTCATTGGTTCAGGTTCCAAAATCGTCGGCTCTGATACCACTTTGTAACACCCCCGTACGCCAAAATGCCTTATCAAGGACCATCCCAGTGTATGACGGTGTCACCATATCGGTTTCCCGAGGAGGTAGATCAAATTAGACAATAAAAGAACAATCTTATATTATTAAATGATTCGTACCATACAACTCAATACAAAGACTTTCTAACTGAGAGACAACTACAACACTTATGACTCGCATCTTTAAACTGGTAGCGTGATGACTCGATCCCTCCAATCCTAGCAGCCTCAATCAACATTACCTGTTAAGCCAACTGCTCACCATCCTCGAATGGATCACCGCAGGTTTTACAAAACAACAACCACGGGGTCAGTACTGACTAACCAAATGTAAGACAGAAAACAACAATGTAAACAACTGATCATCCACTATCCCAGTCTTAGGACCTCACACAGTAATCGACTACACTCCGAAGGGTGTAGCCCTGCCAGATTACCCATCACAACAGGTAATCCTCGCCGCCAGTGGGTGACCGCAGCCCATCCCACCTAGTCCAGCTCATCAACGAGCGACTAACAATCCCTGTCCCTTAATGTGCACATCCCCTCCCGTGGCGGGTTCCACGGAGGGCGAACTAGGGTGTGAAGTCACTCCCGCAAGTGACTCCACCACCATCACAACACACACACGCCTCACAAATTGTCACAACACCACCACCGTCACAACACCGCCACAACACCACCGTCACCACTACGCCAATACCCCGATGATCGCGAGATAACAATCATACACGACAATCACAATCTTAAATCAATTAACGATGAAAGGCCGAGTAGGAAACCCTACCTCATCGCAAAGCATGTAAGACTTCCATTTACAACCACACACGACTCCAATAAGCATCCTAACAATGATAATCATCTCCTATTACACGACTATACTCAAAGAATCACTCAAAATAACACAAGGCAGAAACTTACCTAACCTTACACATTGGCGGTGACATAGACGACCACCACACACGTCATTCTTCCCCAGCGAATCCCGTCCTTCCCATGGTGGAGGTTTAGGCTAAAGCATTAGAGTGTGAAGATATGGGGTGATAGGAGAGAGAGATAGGCTAGGGTTAGGGAAAGAGGAACTGTCGAGGAAAAGAGAAAAATGAAATGAATCTCGCGAACTTGCGTTTATATTAACGTGTCGACATCAGCCATACTCGGTCGAGTACGGGAGTACTCGGCCGAGTAGGCTCTACTCGGTCGAGTATGGGTGATACTCGGCCGAGTAGCCTCAGCTAGGTCGAGTAAATAATCCTATAAAACTCATGTTACAAGCCTGATCCCTCATCCATTCATCCCTAAGGTCTGTTTGGTCAACAAGATCGGTCAACAACGTTCTTAAATATCCTGGGTGTTACATGTATCGCCAAAGCGTGCCCAAGTTGATATGAATTTGGGTCTTGGAATCATTTATCAAGTTGGGTAGAGGTCACTAGATAAATGCAATAAAACTTGTTTAAATTAAAATTTACGAGTATTATTATTATTTTAATAACGACAAGTGTTTTATTCCTTCTATTTTTGTTTTGTAGACCACTTTTATTTCTCATAACAAATGGCCGCACCAAACAACAATGCTCACGCTCTCACTAATGTTTCATGGCTTCGATCCTTCATAGATCGTTGTAAACTAGAAAAGAATGGGTCAAAATTTTCCGATTGGGATGCCCAACTCAAGCTAGCCGCCCAAGGTGACGATAAGGTTCGTTACCTTATGGAACCCTCTCCACCCGGACCTAATGCTAGGTCGAGTGCCGCCACCAGGGAAGCATATGAGGCTTACCACAAAGAGTCCGTCGCTATCAAAAATGTGTTAATTTTTGCTATGGAGGCGGATCTCCAAAGGAGAGCTTTCAAAATGGGCACCGCTTATGAAATTTATTCCAAACTTGTGACAATGTTCTCACAAACACCGAGGATCGTCCAATATGAGGCGGCCTCGGCATTCTTTGATCTCGATTTCAAGATGGGGCAAAAGGTTAGCCCTCACGTGCTCTAATTGTTGGAGCTAATCGAGACATTGAAAATTCAAAAGGTTGAAATCCCCAAGGAGCTCATTGTTGATAGGATTCTTCACTCCTTATCCAAAGTCAAAGCATATGTACAATTCCGGGTGAATTTCAATATGCAAGACAAGGACGTGTCTCTTGAAGAGTTGCACAAGTTACTTGTGCAAGCCGAAAGAGACATGGGGCTAAATGTTAACCCACCTAAGGATGTGCTTAATATAAGCACTAAGAGCAATGGGAAGTTCAAGAAGAATGGGAAAAAGAGTAAGAGGCAAGCTCCCATGAACACCAAGGTTAAGACTTTTGAAGCTAGTACTTCCAAAACCAAGAAGGGTCCTCTTGATAAATGCCATTATTGTAATGGTGTTGGACATTGGAAGAGGAATTGTTCCAAGTATCTTGGTGACATCAAAGCTGGAAAGATCACTCCAGTAGGTAAATGACTATCCTTTCTTTTATGTTTCTAATTCAACTATGGTATTTTGATACAAAGTTGTGATAATGTATCCCCTTTTTATTGTAAATAGGGCCCCCTCCAAGCAAAGACAAGGGAAAAGAGAAGCAAGCTTAAGAAATCATGAAGGAGCTAGGAGTAGCTACCAATGAAGTTTGGCTTTTATTATTGTCTTTATTTTAATGTGATGGATTTTAATGTTATGGATTTTAGAACTATTTTGAAAACCGTGTTCGACATGGAAATGTATGATCCTTTTAAACAATGGTTGTATTTTTGATTTTGGTGGCTTTTCTTGCAACCCAAGTCATCCTTTTTATCGTATTTATTTGTTCTAAAAATTCGTCTTTATATGCTTGCACATAGAAACATATGAACATCTACTTAAAGTGATCCAATAGACAATTATAATGATAGGATTCATTATATGTCCACAAGCTTGAAGCTTGTGTATGATCAATTATAAAGTGATGTTGAGTTGATGAACTCTCCTAAAGGAATGTCAATTACCAAGTACACTCATCAATTCTAAAATCTATTAGTCAATCTATGAGATAGTCCTCCTTCTACTTCAAAATCATTATTTGTGTCTCATAAGCCATCTTTGAATATCTAGTGTATTTATTCTAAAGATAGAGTGGAGAAAAATGAAGACACAAAGAATACAAAGAATAATTTGTATGCTTGAGTAAATAAGATCTACGAAAGAAAGAATGATTTGTATACCAAAATAGATAGTATACATGAATAAATGAGATCTATGGTCTTGAGTAGATGAGATGTACATGACAAAGAGACCAAGTGAAGTAATCAAAAGAATATGTTCTTAAGATAACTACACGAGGAGACCAAAAGAAAGTTCTTGAATGAAAATGACTAAAGAAAAGTCTCAACAAGAGATTTTACTAGTTTATGACCTAGATATGAATAGAGTTTCAATATTGATATTTACTTAAGAGCCTAAATGAAACAAAGTTGCATCCTTGAATATAAATGAGATTTATGATTAAAATTTGCAAAGAAAGATATGCCGATGTCTACAAGAGCTAAGTTAATTGTTAACCACGCTAGTGTCATTACTTAACCTCATTATGAAAATGAAATGGTTAAACCTCCTTCCGAAAAGGGTATTTTGAGAAGGACGTGTATTAAATGAGATTTCACTTTTAAATAATGACATTGCTACGCATCATTATAAAAATGAATGAGTTAAAGATTAAAATCTCTTTCCATAAGTTTAAAATTAAAACCTTTTCAAAATAGGTATTTCGAAAAGATATGTTGGAAACATATATGGTTTTATCTTAATAACTTGGCAAAGCAAAATTGATTTCAATTCTTGAAATGTTTCGATTAAGTAGTCAAATACGAAACATGTGGAATTGAGTGAGAGTTTGAAATTATCATGTGAAGACATGAAATTTAGTGGGAGCAATCATCTTGTGAAATTTATAACTCATTTCTCATTGAGAATGACGAGTTAGTACTGTCTTTCACAAAGAAGTATTTGAGTTTTCAATTCTGGATGAAAATGGACTAAGATGAATCCAATCACAACATGGGATGTTGGATAGGCATTGAGATATGCACATCAAATCAACGAGAAATGCAGGTTATTCATATCGATGAAAATAGAATTACCATAAGCAGTCACGGTCATTCATTGAACCTAAGAATGGTTGATTACATGATTAAAAATTACTAATGTTTCCGTCATTAGAATAATCATGCACATGTCCTATAATGAATCATATGCTTAAGAGCATGATGAGTCATTGGTAAGCCATATAAGAATCGTCATGAATTCTCGAGGAGAACTAATGAGCTATTCTAGTGTTTGATAGAGCACTCTGTTATATGACAAGAAGTTGCACATATTGAAGTTTCGAAAACGCGTAAGGGTTTATGAAAATCCTAAGCTAATTAAGCTAAAAGGAGAAATAAGAAGTTTGAAAAGATACTTAGTTATAGTAAGAAGTTACTCAAAACTAGTATTTTCAAATTTGCTAGGACTTATGAGAAGTGCTAGCCTAATCATCTTGACAATTGTTGCAAGATCCTACAAAACATATACCTGGTACATTATGAGTTGGAAGAACACTTGACTAGTGCAAGTTATGTCGTCCACCATAATTCGGTTGTTATGTGATAAACAACAAGAAAATTCTCTCAAAATAAAGAACCTAAACCTAGTTTGAGAAACTAGATATGTACTTGGTAAGATACATGCTATGTAAGACAAACATGAAAATATAGGAAAATGCAATTCAAGAGTTTGAACACATGGACACATGGTGTGTTAAACTCATGTTGCGAATAACTAGTGTTTACACACTTGCAATATACATCACAAGGTGGTAATATGGTATTGACTACCCGAATGTGATGTCCACATTTGTCGTTTGAGTTATTATTATTAACTCACCTTATACTTTGTTACATCCAAACGGGTTGTAGAGACAATTGAACCCCGTTAAAGTGAACACGGATTAGCATTGTATTCGCCCATAGTCACTTACATGAGGCGACGTCTCGAAGTGACTAGAGTGTAATGCGATTGATGGCAAGTTCAAGTGCCATGGAGTCATGTGAGATGACTAGTCGATCACATAGGCAGACTGTTAAGAACACTTTGTCGGGCTAATGAGTAATGACCGCTTATAGAGTTCTGGCAAATTTATATAGCCTGGTCGTGGCGAGAGCTACTATAGTATTCTAATGAGTCAATTCTTTGACTAAAGACTGTTCGCCTAAAGTGGCACAGTTTCAGATTAACTTTGATTTATGTTACTACGACCTTCATAAATGGGGTCAAATGGGCATATTTTGGGTTATGATGGCGAAGGGAATAGTGCGATAGGAATTGTCCACTCCTTGTCAGGGTTAAAACAATATCTCAGGGCCACTCGAGGAGTAATGAACTGGAAATGCGTGACCACGCTCGGAAGGTATCTATGGTAGATAATTCCGGTCAATCAGTTATTCTCCAAATCGAGGAAACCACTCTCGATATGATCACTTGCAAGTACGACCCAAAAGACACCTTGTATTGAGTGGGAGATAGTAATAGGACAAGAGAATTGGTGACGCACACTTGTCGAGGATAAGTGGGAGATTGTTGGAATAAGTGTCCTCCAACAATAATGCGATCACAACTGTCGATCATGATGATCACATGTTTAAATCTCATTTTTAAGAATACATGTGGGATGTAATATTTTACAGTCAACTGGTTCACACATATCGGTAATGATTGGCTGACTAGAGTTTGACATTACTGTCGTGCGACGGTGGTGATCAGTTGATCCCCTTAGGTCATACCTATAGGGAAATACTCTTAATTGATTATTTAATTAATCGTATGCCGATACGAGTTAATTAAATTGGTTAAAATTGACGGATGATTTTGTGAGTAAAGTTAACGTGTCTTATTGTAATTCGATTAAATTAGATACGGTCTAAGTAATCGAATTGTTTTATTACTTAGAATAAATTATTGTTTACGAAACAATTGAAATTGAATGAATAATTTATTATAAATACAAGACGTTGTGATTTATAATTGATAAACCGTTTTGGTACAAGTAACTACGAATTACTAGTCGATTTTGTATATGACATATTTTATGAGTATGTTAATTTTTAATATGTTAAAAAATACATTACAATTTCACATGTCAAGTAACATGTCACATATGTCACAATTGACAAATGACAAAATAAAATGGACCTTCCATTTTATGTTAAGTGTACCGAAAATGGGGAGGGTTAGGGTTTAAAATTGTGTTTATTATTTTAAATGGAAACATAATGATTAAGCCTTATGTCTAGCCATGCAACCCTACAAGCTTTTGTGAAGAGTATCTTTTGCATACATTGGCTCCCTAATAACCCACCCCCAACCGGTTTTTCCACTAGGAAAATGCCAATGGTTTTTCCTATATAATTATTCACTACCTTACCTAATATTTTCTAGTGTTAGAAAATTATTACATTCTCTACAATTTGTGAAAACTTAGAGAAAGAAACCTCACAATATTACTCCCCTTGTCCGAAATTTTCAAGGGCCAATAAATCAATTTTTGTGTCATTTTTAAGTAAGATTAATATTATTACTAGTACATAATAATATTGGTTATTAAGGGTATTCCTTGGGTATATGCTTTTGGGAGAGGTTCTAATTTGAACCGTGTTCATCCATTATTGGAAAGCTCAAGAACTAACAAGAAGGAGATCTTGTTGGTGCCCAAAATCCAAAACACAAATGTAAGAAGTGACGATTTATTCTCTACTTTGTTTTATGTTTGCATGCATAAGATCTTGTATTTATTTTATGACCAAATAAATTAATTCATATATGAATATGTAAACTAATGAGATTATTGAATCCTAACAAGTACCTGCTGCGCCTCTTCGTGAGGCTGCCGCAGTTCCTGCTTCTTTTCTTCTTCCTTCGTCTTTTGTTCGTCTGTTCGTTTTTTTGTTTCGAATTGAATTGTTCTTTGTTTCATCGACACAATAACTTGAGTATGATAATTTTAACATGTAAATAATTCTTAATATTTAATTCATCTTTAACATCCCGACTTAAATCCCAAGTAATCCATATTTGCGGGTTTTCGTCATTAAAATCAATAATTTCGGGTTTTAGAGATTCGATTTACCCATATTGAGTCTCTGGAATTCGTCGTTGATATATTCGCATCTGTTATTTACCGTCACCGTCATTAATCCACCATTAATAACTTGTTTATTCTAATTAATTTGATTACTTTGTTAATTTGTAATTAATAATTTTATAAATCTTGTAATAATTCATCCTAATCGGCTTTATTCATGTTTTATCGTTTTCATGACCTCAATCACATGTAAATAATCTGTTAAACCACTTCTATCCGAGTCAAATAATATAATCAAGCGTTAAAATCACCAATGAATATTAACGATTTGCAATTCCGGCTTCACAGCCAAAACTGAGCTAAGGAACAGACGCAGCAACTGATGCGCCTCTTCCAAGGGACGCAGCTCTGCTGCGCCTGTTCCTGGTTGAGTTCTGTCTCTGAACTCCCGTTTCTGCCTTGACCTAGTTTAATTACAGTTTTTCTCCCCGTGTCCCAAAACCCCACACCCATAACCGTATAACGGCAACCTTCATACTTGACTCAAATGAAGTAACCTTACCCGAAGGCATACGTATATCAGTCGATGGCTTAAGTGGCTTATGTATATTGTGCAAAATCCTCAAACCGATATATTCATCATATATTGTGAGATTTACATCCTCAAAGAATGTTTTTTTTTCCTGATAAAAGATTTGGTATGGGATAATAGTGGGGGTGTTAACGAGCCGAGCCCGAGCTTGGCCTTGCTCGGCTTGTGCTCAAGAACCATAACTCAAGATCGAGCCGATCTCAAGCTTACCCGAGCTTGAAAAAAATGTGCTTGTTATCAAGTTTGCGAGCTTTAATGCGAGCTCGAGCTCAATCGAGCCTATATAATATTGCTAGTTTTTTGCTTTTTTTTTTCTTCCGATATTTTCAATAAGAAGGTTCGAAGGTTATTTGTAAAAATATTTTTGGCAAATCACCGAGACATTTGATATGTGTGATACAAATATATAATCATGGTAAAATATTTTTATAACATATGAGCAATATCTTATATAATCACACAAGTTCGAGCCGCTCGCGAGCTTTTCGAGTGGAGTCAGCGTTTGCTCGGCTTGACTCGTTAAACTCTCGAGCCGAGCTCGCACGAGCCGAGCTTTGACCGAGCCGATCTCGAGTTGCTCGCGAGCTGTCTCGTCTCATTAACACCCATAGATAATAGTTTTAATTTCAAAACTTGTCATTTTAATTTGATAACTAAGTCTTTATTTTTTGGTTTTATGTTTATAGTTTTGAGTTAATTTTTTCATTGTGATATTTTAGTTTAAGGATTAGTATCTTTATTTTGAAAACTTGATGATTTAAGAGTGAGATTAATTTAAAGTATGATTTTTGGCTTTTTAAGGGTAGTTTGCCAATCTAATATCTAAATTTGAAAACTCATAGCCTTGGAATGAATACATGCGGTGGAGCCGCGGAGGGGCTGCAAGGAGGATCGTCATTCATGGGCTAACCAAATGGTCCAGACGAGATTGGCGATGAAGGATTTCGGGCATTGATCAAGCGGTTTAGGCTTAGAGAAGGACGAGAATCATAAGCTGCAACTTTCTTTTCTCTCTGGAAAAATAGAGTAGTTATTTGTGTTTGTTTTGGGCTTTACTTACTGGAGTGGTCTCATGATAAGAGACTGTCCTATATAACAATTTGTGAACTTGTATAATACCTCTTTATAGAGGAATGAAATAACCAAGCATTTCCAAGCAATTGCAATTACAATTACAGTATGAGTTTTTCTAACCTTTACCCACTAGGTATAGGATATAAAACCAAAATAGAAAAGAATTAAGTGTTTTTTTTAAAGAGAAGTAAAGGTGATGGGAAATTGCAATTTCCCATAAAAATAGCATTTAATTCTTTTTTATTTTGGTTTCTTATTCTATACCTAGTGGGCATGGGTTAGAAAAACCTTTCCTCACAAAATTAATTAAATTCGACAAATTAATCAATTATGGACGTTAGTTCTCATATCGATCAAGTAATAATTCTAACTTATTAACTTTATTAACCATGTTACATCAAATTAGCTTTTTGGAGGGCAAATCCCTAATATTACTTTAAATTAACTACTCCCTTTATCTCAGTGATTACTCCCTCCGCTCCAGTGATATATTTACACTTCCTTTATTTTCCGAGGGAAAATAAAAGAAATGTAAATATATCACTGGAACAAACAGAGTAATATACAATTGCTTTATTTTATTTGGGGAAATTAATAAAAAAGTGATACGACCAACTTATACATATAACTATATAAGGTAGAGGTTCGACAAATATCAGTACATCAAGGGTCGCACATGTAACAACTCCAAATGAAGACAACACTTGGAATATCCAAACTCAACCACACAATAAAAAAGTGATACGATCAACTTGCAATATCAATTAGCAAGTGTTACTCCGTACAATCAATTAAATTAGTAAGGGGTTTTTCTAACGTGTGTCATAAGGGTATACATTAAGAAGCAATAAAAAGAAAGATTCTGAGTATATTATGAAATTATCCCGAGAATTTTTTTTTATGGTGTCTTAGTATATACCCTTAGGACACACATTAGAAAAACCGAATAAATAATTAGCACAAATTATTTGACCCACTATATCTTCAATTGGCTTATGTCCTCTTATGAAACAAACATATTTTTTTAAGGGTGTGTTTTGATAGCAAAAGTGGAGGGAAAATGGAGAGAGGGGGAGGAGGGAAGAATAAGGAAGGTAAGGGAAGGGGAGGACAAATGAGATGTGAGTGTTTGAATACAATTTTCTTCCAAATCTTGTCTATTATGTAGAAATTTTGATTTGACTTGGATAAGAGAAAATGAGTCCTTCCAAATCTCTTCCCCTCTATTTCGCTCCACCCTTATTTACTATCTAAATAAGGAATTTTAAATACTCTACTTTCTCTCCCTTTCTTTTCCCTCCAAATCCCTCAATCCAAACACACTCTAAGAGTAAAACGGAGCAAATTACACCATATTAATATGTATATCTTTTAAGTATTCTCCTTTTATTTATCGTATTATAAACAAAAAAATTAGATTATATTCATATTCTATTCTATACTAGTTGTTGAAAACAATGATTAAATTACGATAACAAAATGAAAAAGACAACCCATCATCATAATATTCATAACTAAATAAAACTCTCAAGTTGAATATCATTCTAGTTGCCATTTGTTGAATCCCACCATCTTCTTCATCCACCAAGGTAAAGTCAACAAACACCTCCCATCTCAATTTCCTTCCGTCTCAATTATTTGTTTACGTTTCATTAAAATACGTCTCACCAAGAATATAAAAGGTAAACTAATCACATTTTGTTGCAGATCATACATAACTCAAGCTCAAAGTTGTAACAAGCAAAGAAAAGATAACAATGGCAGGGAGAAGGATAGGAGTTGCCATGGATTTCTCAGAAGGAAGCAAAGCAGCACTAAAATGGGCAATTGATGGATTATTGAAGAAAGAGGATACACTTATTGTTATCCATGTTAAGCATCGTCAAGCATTGGAATCTCGTAACCTTATTTGGGTCGACACCGGTTCTCGTATGTTTTTTCTTTTCTTTACTGATTAGTCGTCTTTTGTTTCGTAAATTTCCAAATAAGACCGTTGTATGATAATTCGACCTTGCCTTCTCGCTTAGGTCTTGGGTTTTTGGGAACACAAATTCTTGTTTAAGGATCTATAGAGAATAACAAAAGGTTTGTCCTAATCGTGCAATTGGAATTATATTTGACCCGTTTATAACTTAAGACTTAAAAGATGGATACTTTTGTTTGAAGAGAAACTTATGATTATTGGTAGGATTTATCAAAGTCTTTTAAGACTGTGTCACATCTGCTTATTTTTTTATTGTTGAGACTTAAGACTCTACTTTTTCATTCCACTTATTTTTCTACAAACTTAAAGAAAAAAACAAAAACAAAAAGATACTTGGGATTTGGGATTCAATCATTGGATGACTCAACTTAAAACTTTGTTAAAATTTTTTAGATTATTGATAGCATTGAGTGAGTCTTGTCTTTAAGACTTACCAAAGTCTTGCCGCCGGCGAGTGACACTTAGTTGTGTAGGATCTACCATTTGCATGTTACAAAACGGATTACCATCCGATGCAATTTGGATCCTCTCTGTTTCCTACCCCTCTCCTTTTCCTTTAAACGGCCAAATTTTGGTACGTGACGATTTGATGGTCAACTGTTGATGGGATGGAGAGAAAAATAATGATCTAATACTCCATCTAATCACGCAATCTCATTTTTCTGGAAGTAAAGATTAATGGCTAAAAAATGTGATAATCATAGGTTGGGTTGACTGATTTTTTTTCGTTTGTTTTAAAAAATGGCAGCTTTGATACCGTTTGCTGAGCTCCACAACGCCGGGGTGATGCATGGCTATGGAGTGGAAATTGATCCTGAGGTCCTTGGCTTACTTGACACAATTGCCAACCAGCTTCAGGTAGTCGACACGCTTGCATGAATTTGTTACATTTTTCTTGTTTTATACATATTCTTATATGAGACGTTCTTAGAGTAATCTACTTTTATCCTGATAATTCCGCAAAACAAACTTCCTGCATGTATACACTATACAGTCTATGACTCTTTTAGCTCGGTATAGATGTAGCGCGGTAGTCTGGTACCTGTATGATCCTCTATAACACCAATCATTTTATTTCTGTACTGTCTGTAGCCTGTATCTCTTCTGTTCTTCTCATTAAGTACTACTCCCTCCATTCAACAATTATCACCCCATTTCTCTAATTTATGTGAGAGGTATTATATTGAAGTGGGGTGATAAAAGTTGAATGGAGGGAGTACTTAGTTAACCGATTGATATTCTTTAATTGGTTGGTTAACAGTAATCTTTAGTCGTTTGACGTGATCCATAGACTGTGAATCTGTGATGAAGCTCAATGAGCTGTAGAGCCTTAGAGCTGAGAGTAGTCTGAGACCCATTTGATTGTTAAATGATAACTGATTTTAGATCGAATCATTTCAGTAGCAATTAATTTCTTAGGTCATTGTTGCTGGTGTGACCGATGCCCTTTTATAATTTCACAAAGTGTCATGATTCGAGAAGTTTTTGATACATTGACCGATTTTCCTTAGGTAACCGTCCTCGGTAAAATTTACTGGGGAGATGCAAGGGAGAAAGTTTGTGAAGCGGTTGGAGCCCATGAACTAGATGCTCTAATAATGGGAAGCAGAGGCCTTAGCTCTATTCAAAGGTAAACATTCAAAAATCTTCTCTTCCTAAAATACAATTTCAAATCGACCTGATTAATTAAATTGATTGGTTTTCGGAATGAATGATCAGGGTGTTGATGGGAAGCGTGACGAGCTATGTGCTAGAGCATGCAGCATGCCCAGTGACAGTGGTTAAGGCTAAAAACCACCATTAACCAACCACGGCTCATACTCGGTGAATGACCAAGGAATGCTCTCAACGTTGTATTCGTTCTCGTGCTAGTGTGTTTGATTTTATGTGAATTTATGTAATATATCTTGTCTGGTTTCCATCAGTCTTTTATCATTTCCGCAGAACAAAAGTAATAATGCCTGCTATTGAATCGCTTCTTTGAACATTTCTGTGTTGTATGTGTGTAAACCATTAATGACATCTTTCGGTTTATTTTCGATTTTGTTCGAAATAATTCCATAACTTGCTAGTAGATTTGGCACCTGAATGATCGGACCTAATTCACCCAACCAATATCCGATCCAACACCTGAACTAAGGATCCGGGGATGACCCTTAACTCGAATTGACAAGAACCGATATGACCGTCCGAATGTTTATTGTTGCAAACTAACCATTATCCCTAAAGAACTTGTTTATATTAGACCCAAAAATGATCCACCCCTCCCAACCCAAATTCTTGCAAACTCGAAAATAACCCAGCCCAAGTTGGCCCAACATGAACCCGATTCAGTTGATTGATTTGCCAGAAAATTTAAATCTACTAGGGGTATTACACAAGAGTAAGTTGATACTAATAATTTAAGGGATTTTTATTTTCGTAAGAATACTAGAGCAATTCCTAACAACCAAGTCGTTGTAGTATAGTGGTAAGTATTCCCGCCTGTCACGCGGGTGACCCGGGTTCGATCCCCGGCAACGGCGTTATTTTTTATACAATTTTTCATATAGGTAACATTTTCTTACAAGTCAGTCTCATTGTTGCTTGCAAGTTTCTCTTCTCTTTAATCACCTAACTTTAAACGTAAAGCCCAAATTTTTGTCTATCTTCAATTTTTTTCAAAACAAATCACAAATTTAGTTAACAATCGAAACGATTTCAATTTTCATAACAAAAATCAGTCGAAAATAATGGCGGGCACAACACCTATCCATATCATGGCCTTAGATGGCATAGTAAATGTGAACTCCTTATTTACCATAGCTCTGTTCTTAGGCATCGTGAATGCGGATACGGACCCTACCAAACCGCATTACACCCTCGTAAACAAGTCCAACGTGACCTCTTCATCATGCTTGGCTCGTACCCAAGAAGCCGAGGCCCTAATTGTATACCACGTGTTCTCGTTTAGCTCTTTTCTGTTTTCTAGCCTCATTGCCTCTGCCATCAAGCAAGTGATAAAATTAACGGCCACAAGTGACGGGTATGAGGGCAGTCGAGGGAGGAATCTCACGGTAGTAAGTGTTAATACCGTGTTGTTGAGGATCGGGATATTGGCTTGTGCTGGTGGTTCTGTATGTGGTTGTGTTTTCTTGATGTTGGCTTTGGTTAATTTGGTTCAAATTAAGCTGGGAATGTTGGTTTGTCACGGTTTTTATACGTTGGCCGCTTGTATCCCTCTTTTGGTGTTAGTCCCCTTGGCTCTCGTTTTTTACGTTTGTATTGTTTTGCACGCGTTTACATCTTGAAGTTCGATAATGTTTAAGTAGTTGGTTTGATCAGTCGATATTTTTCAGTCTGTAAGCAACGCTTTTCTTGTCGTGTACAATCCTCAAAACCCGTCTAAATTAGTATTACTCGTTGTAGCTCTCTTTGAACCGGAAATAACATTGTTTCTTGTAACAAGATCAAAAATTAGTATAATTGGTCTCAGAGCGACAAAGGTTATTCTGTCGAGTACCAAGAGGCGAATCATGAATACCGTCAACTGTTGAGATTCGTGAATTATGAAACTCAGTAGTTGACTTGTAATGTTTGAGGCCAATAATCGAGACTTGTGAAAGAAGATTGAAGGACAAAAGGCGGATATGCTTCGTGTTTATGGTCCCTTGACAGTGAGAAAGACATATTCTTGGAGCTGACATTACTCACTTAACAGCATTTCAGGATGATTTTACATTCTTTGAGCAAATTGGTAATGGAATTCATTCCATACGTTTCCTTTTCTTTTATCGACAAAAAATTCTACGAATGAGGCTTCCTGATACCTTGGGAATGTCAGATTCCATGTAAGATAATTACGACGTCATCATATATGTATTCCTGAATCCTCGCCTTGTAACCATACGTTTTGAATACCTGTTGGATGGCCTCAAATTTTACGAAACAACTGGTTCTGGCTGTAAAGTGTCTAAGGCCCCGTTTAGTTCAGCTTAGCTCCATTACGTTCAATTCAATTCAATTTAATTCAGTTCAGCTAAACATTTCATATATATATAAATAAACGCTTGTTTTCGATACATGACATGGATATATTATACATAGAAGCACATTCCTACAGAAATTTGACAGCATTATGCAGTTAAAAGGAAACGGAATGAAACTACCGGCAACAAAAAGTCGCCATACATAGGAGAAAAACTAGACACTGTGATCTATATCTAGGACGCCATTAGATCGATTGTTCATCCACGGCTTATTCTCCGTTTTAGTTAAGTAGATAGACTGAGGACTAAAACCTTTGTCAACAGTATTTGACAATACATAGTTTCCTGCAAAAAACAGACAGCATTTTTGTTTAATTCATAGAATCAATCCCCTGCTTTTAACTATCTATCAACAGTATTTCGGTGCTTTGCTAACAAATAATAAGAATCTAACTGAATTTTGGTCATAATACCTCAGAAACTAGAGTATCCACTTAAAAGTAGTCGGCCGAATACTAGTAGTAAAGTGATCCTGAAAAAACAGTTCAAAATATAGTTCAAAGGTAATATAAATCCCAAAGGTCAAATGATATGATTCGAGTGAATAGTGAAGAATACTGATATTTTGATACCGACCTTGCCACCAGTTACCCCTTGCAGCTCCACTCGAATCATCTTCACCGTCATCTTTCTTGAACTAAAACATAGGAAACATATATAGCCACTTATGTAAATCATAAAGGCCTTAAAGGGCATTATTGCATTGCATTATGACTAGACTAATTGCATATAGGAGGATCGGAAGGCCTAAAACTCACTTTAGGATACGAGTAGGAGGTTTGATGAGTGGTCGATCTCAAGTAAGTTTCTTGACCACCGTAATAAAGTGAGGAGCTCAAATAACTTGGTTCCGCTCTCTCTTCCTCATAAATGGAGCTCCCATCTTTATTAGTCGCCTGGTTGTCTGACATAAATCTGAGGATATAAGCATATACTGTAGGAGTAATATTCATAATTTTGAGAATACCTTGTATGGTAGGAGTATTCAATTTCTGATTCTCAGACCCAGAAGGCTCTTTCTGCCATGATCCTCTCACCTCAGAGCAAGCATAATTTCGCCCCACTCCCTGAAACGACCGACTAATTAACGTACATGTTTCATCTTGTGTCTCATCCCTATTTACTAAATGAATAGGCGAAACTTCAAATTTTCCCGCCTAAACATATTTTCTAAAATAAAGTTTAGTTATTTTTAGCATATTTTATAAATATTGTGGGCTATAATACACATAATCTTTCAGATTTATAATCCTATTTGTGATATTCATGTCATTTATTATTTTACATTCTACACAAAATTATCTCCAATCTTTTTATAATATAAAAAGATTTTTTTTGTTTAAAGAATCATACTAAAAAAATTCATTGATTTTTATGATAAAAAGTTGCGGTTAAAAATATAATATCAGTAAAATTTTATAAAATAACACCATTAATCTCTCACTAATAAAAAAAACTTTCATTGAAATAATCATTTCACGATTAATACGATTTTGACTTTGATTTTTTAAATCAAAATATAACGATAAGAAACGTAAAATAAAATAAAATAAAATTAAAATTAATTAATTTAAATTTCATAAATATAATACACTAAAAAAGTAAAAACTCTATATATACTGTGCATACATTGCACGAAGCTAAACTAGTTACATTTATTTTCGAACATGTCATCCATATATGCTAGTTTATACTCCGTAGATGATTAAAACAAGCCTTTATGATTAATAAAGATTAACGTATAAGAAAAATGAGGTAATGACACATGAAACGGGTCCAAAAAAAGTGTAACTAATGACAATCAAATACCATATGGTATGTGAGTTCATTTTATATATAAAAACACTCATTTACTAATGGCAATAAATGATTGTTTAACTAATAAAAGAACCGTCTCACACTGTAAGACACTGCTTATTAGTACGAGTATATGTATATACCTTGGAAGGAGGGAAAATGGAAGCGAGAACATCGGATTTAGGAGGTCCAAAAAGCTGAGAAGCAAGTGATGATGAAGAACAACCCTTGTGTTGCTTCTTGTTCTCCATATGTTTTTTCTTACTTAATAAAACTTAAAATAAAAAAGAGTACAACCAACAAAACTAATACGTATAACTGCAAAAACTGTTAACGAAATGATCACAGTATAAGCCAAATTTAAAGAGAAAGAGGAAATACACTACACGTGAAGTTTTTCTTTTCTTTACTTTTTGTAAGTTTAGATAAGCAAGCAATAATACACGTGAAGTTTATAAGTGTTGTGACTTGCAAAAACTGTTTAGTGCAGACTGCAGAGAGAGGGTTGGTTCAAATGGTTCAAAAACATGTCACAAACTCATTTTATAGGCACTATGAGTGGTGAATGGTGATTGTTACATGTTGTGACGGGTGATGTGAAGAATCATATATTAGGTCTTTCACATTCAATAAAGAAAGAAGTGTAATCTATTTTATAAGTCAAGAGGTTACTCTATCTATTGTCAATTGGTTTTAAGATGGAACCCCCTTAAACTTGTAAAGTGAACACTCTTATAGTATAAAACTATAGGCAGTGTCCAAATGAAGGGGTGTAATGAAATGTCGTGATTTTGGTGAAGTAATAAAAGATTGTGATATTTTGTTAAAAAAATGTGAAATTATTCTCAAATCAGGAAGACTATTGTGTTCTCCTCTTCTTCAACTTGCTGTCAAATGTAAAATGTCATATTTAGATATTGTGTGGGTAGTAAGAATTCTCATCATAAATGAGAGATTCTATAATGTATAGTACACCGTAAACGATTATACCAATTGCATTGTTTTCGGTATTTAGAAAGGGCGGAAAATGAAAGGGCGTCACCGATTGACACTCAATTTGGGCGCCACCCTTTCACATAGGTGAGTGGGGACTCCTTCAATTAAAAATGGTTGTGAGAGGGTGGCACCCAATTTGGGCGTTACCCGGTGGCGCTCTTTAGAAAGAGGCGGCCGAAATAGGGAAATGTTGCGAAATAACACTAATACAAAGTGAGTTTTTTTTTTTTTTTTTTATGAGTATTTTTATTTTATTTTATTTTATTGTTTTTGGAATATACAAAACGTCACATTATTATCTTATGCTGGCTATCATCGTACATTTTTGGCGGATTAGAAACTACAAGACAAATTTGTCCGTAGGTGAATTCAAAGATAAACATTGACACATTGTACTAAATAATTTTACAAATAAAAACAATTTATGTCCACATCTCACCAAATTTTTATGAGATTATGCCCTTTCCTTCTCTCAAAAGTTGAAACAATTCCAAAATAAAAATAAGACAAATATTTCCAATTCACTTCTGCCTCCTAGGATTTCCATTCTATCTCATAAGTTGTGATCACTTCCCAAACTTTTATGGTGCTCTAACTCCATCCCATTCTTAGCATTTTAGTTCAAAAGTATCATAATTATACCGAAAATGTTCGGTCTAGTGGTTAAAACGAAGATACAATGGACTATATATCTACTACACACGTCTAGACCTGGCAAATAGGTCAACAGGGTTAGGTGTGGACTGAGTGAAGTCGGGTTGGGTTACTTTTGGATTTGTAAGAATTCGGGCGGATACAGGTTCATTCCGGGTTCGGGTTATTTTTGAGTCCAATTATTTTATTTCAAGTTATTTAGGGGATAATAGACTTATATAACAATAAACATTCATGTTGGTCATATTTAATCGGGTTAATTCAAGTTATGAGGTCAAGCTTGGCCGGTTTGAATTTCGGGTATCATGTCAAGAACAGGTCAGGTTATTTTGGACGGGTTATTCGGTCGGGTTAGTTTTTTTTTTTTTCTTTTTTATTAAACTTTATCCGTTATATAAAAATGAGTTTTTTTCTTACTGGTTACTACATGCATCTATTGATTCTAGTACGACTTTTAATACACTCTCCCATCCAAACCAAAAGTAACACTTGCTTTTTGGTACTATTTATGATCGTAGGAAATCTTTGATATTATTCTTATTCTATAAGACAAAATATAATCATGTGAGATCTTGTTTGATTTATCGCCATGAATGCTATAAGAATATCAAATTTTTATAATTTTTAATAACATGTAACTAAAGATATTCACGTTGCAAAACGTGACTCGACAAGTGTGATAAAGCAACTGTTACCTTTGGTTTGGATGAGAGGAAGTAATTGATTTTGTATGATTGTGTTAGGTAGATGGACTTGTTTGCTTTGTTAACTTTATACTCCGTAAATAAGCTAGTTTTAAAATCGTGGATGATTAAATTGTGGATGATAGTAATTAGTGATTACCGTATGTAGAATGGATAATACATAACCATCTTACCGAATTAAACTAAATACCAGACCGCGTACTGGACCAAATAAATTATGACCATCAGTGAACAGTCCCATGGACAACAACCTCATTCGCTTATAAAACTTTAATTCATAAAAAAATTGTGAGACTCAAATATTTCACATGTTGTTTGCTAATCACAAATTCTTGTTTGTGACGGCACATATCCGTCACTCTTGAGTGACGGATACCATTTTACCTCATAAAGTATCCATTTTTTCTTTCTCAGCAACACTATTCATGTGGTCCCCTTTCTCCACTAACCCATTTTATTACCATTTTAACTCACAAAATATCCGACACAAATGGTAGCCCGTCACAAGGGAGACCAATCGTTTGCTAATATACATGTCATAACCTTGCAACTTATGGGTAGGGCTAGGAAACGAGTCAGTTTGTTTCGGATTAGGTTAAGCTAAGGCAGACCCGTCAAGTCAATATTTTTTTTTTTTGTGTATCAATACTATATATACTAGTATTGGTGCCCGGCTTCGCTCGGGCTACCTCTACCTATCATTAAATTTTTTTTTTCATTAAATAAAATTACTTAAAGTTGCATAACCCATAAATTTATCATTAATATATTTTTCTATGACATATCCTAAAATTACGATGAAATAAATTTTGAGACAAATTCACTACTTCCGCTATTAATATTTTACTCTTACTAATGAAACATAGTAATAACATTTTACTACTTGCCCGTAATCATTGGTTATTTCACTACTCCCGCCGTAATTATTGTTACTGTCACTACTGTTGCATTAACATTGATAATTTCACTACTCTCGCCGTAATTATTGTTACTTTCACTATTGCCGCATTAATATTGATTATTTCACTACTCCCGTTGTTTCTACCCCTCTCACTAATCTCCTTGATAATATTGTTAATTTTACTATTCAAATGAGTGATTACTATCATATAACTATATCCAATAATGTTACTACAATTCTTTTATTTACTGACGAAATTACTTTTATTAGTTAGGCGTGCAATTTTAAGAGGGTTATATATTTATATAAATATATTACATATATGCGTTAAATCAAATCGAAAGAATTATGCAATATTATATATTATGGAATCTAACTTGAATTATTTATAACCTACTTATTATATTTTTATATGTTAAATAATTAAAATATATATATAAATCTAATAAACTATGAAGTTTAATAAAATTTCATAGATTTTAAATTTAATATATAATTTTATGATGATAATAATTAATGCCATAAATGTGCATATTTATGCTAATTAATTGTTTTATTTTAAGGAAATTGACCATCTTTTAGTCTTCTATAAATATTTAGGAAAATTACCAAACATCTTCTTTCCTTTAGTCTCCTTGAAATTGACCATCTTAATTAATTATTTTATTTTAAGGTAATTGACCATCTTAATTAGTTATTTTATTTTATGGAAATTAACCATGTTTAGGAAAATTATCGCTTTTATATAATTTAATTTTTACCCAAACTATATAATATTTGCATTGAGATCCCTCAATCGGGTCCATCACACGGTGCTATTGATTTAAAACTATATAGTATAATTTGATGGGGCATATTCTGCACCACTGACCAAGTCAACGTATTGAACGAGGTCAAAGATGTCCACAGCAAGCCAATGACTTAGACATCCCGTAGATCGACCTTTTCGGCTGCCCGGCCCGGGTCTCGGCATGGGCAACCTACCAGCCAGGGGAACATACCGCGTACTCATATCCAAGAACCCTCGGCATGGAGTCAACCAGGCTCGCCCAGGCTGCCATAGGTCCCTCGGCCGAGGGTAGATCGATCTTTCCACCTGCTTTGCCACTTGGCCCACTTGGCCACTACGTGACAAAAGGTGAAAGTCTATAAATACTCCTCAATCCTCATTGAGAAAGGGGATCCAGAATTCTAACCTAAGAACCACTTAAATTGGTATTATCTCTCTCATCTCTCTACAATACACGTAATCAAGCTACATACTACTTAATCACAGTAAGTTCACTGACTTGAGCGTCGGAGTGAGTACGCTTGGCACAAAGCCAAGCCCTCAGTTTGCTCATTGTTGCAGGAGAGGCCGAGGAGAGCAGTCAAGGCTAGAAGAGGCATTATTCGACAAAGCTAGCGTGGTAAACAAACACCTTGAATTCATACCCGGAACAATTGGCGCCGTCTGTGGGGAGATAGATACTAGAAGCTAGTCATTCCCTGTAAAAAAAAAAAAAAAAAAAAAAAAAAAAAAAAAAAAAAGAAAACCCACCCAAAAAAGCTAAGAAGATGTCAAAAGAACAAGAGGTGTTCGTAACCGAAGAGCCCCTCCACCCAGGTGATACCGTCCACAATGAATTGTGCAACCCTCCACCAAATGGGATAATTCAACCGGAGTTCGGGATGCCAATAATGCCGAGATCGCCGCTGCCCGCCGACCAGTCACCGTCATGGGACGTGTGGTTGATGCGGCAAAGGCGACGACTCCTGGACACGATTGTCGGTCTTGCGCCGGCTCACACTCTTGTCACACCGATAAGAGCGGCGGGACCCGTCCGAGAAGCTAGGGCCCAAAAGGTGACTCAGAAACCCGAACGAAGCACTAAGAGAGGCCGAGCCTACCAAGACGCCGGGGAGCCCGAGTGTCGGTGGTAGAACTAAGCCCTTCCCGCACTCGCGGAGGGACGATGTCGCCGCGACACCCACGAGGCATGCCCCAGACGAGCGAAAGGAGTTCGACTCACCAGAGTCGGAGAAGGAGTCCGACTCACCAGAGTCGAAGAAGGAGTCCGACTCACCAGAGTCGGAGAAGAAGCCCTTCCCGCCACGGGGAGAGGGGTCGGACTAGGGATGCGAGGAGCCGATCGCCGCGTGTCATTAGACACGTGGTCAGACAGCCCCTCAGTGCCTACGTCCTAGAGACCCCGGTGCCGCCAAAGCTAAAGCTACCGTCTATATCATACAAAGGAGAGGGCGACCCAACCGATCATGCCGAGGCTTTCGAGTCTCACATGTCGGTGTGGGAGCAACCTGACGAGTGCAGTGCCGAGTTTTCCCAACGACCTTGGTTGGAATGGCGCAAAGGCGGTACAAGGGGCTACCCGATGGGTCGGTATACTCTATTCCGACCTAAGAGACGCGTTTTGGCCCAGTACTCCACCAATAAAGGAGAGCCGTCGAGACATCGGATCTCCCGACCATCGAGCGAGGAGGGAGGCGAGTCACTCCGAAGCTATGTGAAGAGGTTCGATGCCGGGGTTCGGCCAGATTAGGGAGCCGAACAATGAACTAGCGGCCTTCGCGATGAAAGGCCTCCCCGGAGGGGACTTGAAAACGAGCTCATCAAGTGCGGTGGCACGAGCCTTGAGTCCGCCAGGAAATTGGCCGACCAGGCCATTAAGGTCGAAGACTATCACAAAATATGGGTAGGCCACGGCGAGGCCGGCACTCGAAAGAAAGAGCCACCGGGAGGACAAGCCGGATGAAGGGCGCCGTGACAATAATAGGTCGCGGACCGACAGGCCCGCCCGAAGCGAAACCCGGCGGACGCCGGGGAGTTCGGTCCGTACTACCATAAGAAGTACAAAGATCACACCCCCGGTCGTATCGGCCGCCGAGGTCTTCTCCCGAGCGAAACGAGGGCGAGAGTGGGAAAGGCCCCCAAACCTAGGGGGACGGTGACACGAGCCTGTCTTTGTGAGTACCACGGCCACACCGGTCATTTAACCAACGCATTGCCGGCATTTGAAGAATGCCATTGAGGAGCTGATCCGAAAAGGGAGCCTCGGCAAATACGTCGCCGGAGGCCAAAAGACTAACACCGGTGGCTCGGATAAAAAATCCGTCTTTCAACGGATAGGAACAATTCATGTTGTCATCCGGGGAAACGAGAACGGCGGATCCGCTCACGGGCACAAGCGGCACTCAACGAATCGTATCGGGCCGTCAACCGTGCCCACTACGGCCCCGCGCTTCCAATATCCCGAACATAACTATTGGGAAGGAGGACTACGAAGGAATCATCGCCCCACATAGCGACCCACTCGTAGTCCACTTAGACATAGCCAACCACCTGGTCATGAGATGCACGATTGACACGGGTGCTTACACGAACATCATGTTCGGGAGTGCTTTACGGGGCTCGGCACGAAAATTGCGGACCTTAGCCCATGCACCAACCCATTGTACGACTTCTCCGGGCGGGCTTGGTCCCCACAGGGTCTATCAAGTTACCGGTGATGTTCGGCCCGGTCCGAGCGCGGCCAAGAATGTGATGTCCGAGTTCGTGGTCATCGACGGCTCATCCGCATACAACGTTCTCATCGGTCGTGTCACCCTGAGTGAGGTCGATCTTTGTAATGTCCATCCGGGCCACGACAACGATGTATGTCTCGGACCGCAGGGAGGTTCATAAACTCGTCTCAAAGAACGAAAAAGACGAGGTGGTCAACGTCCAAATATCGGCCAGAGGATGCAACATGCAATCCTTCAAAGTGGCAAAGAAAGAGGAAAAAGGGAAGAACCCATCCTTAAGACAGGAGGACGAACCGATGAGCACCAACCACGTCGCCATGGTCGAAGGGGCCGAGACCGAGACAGATAGAGATTGATCCGGGGCGCACCGTGACCGTCGGTGTCGGCCGGAACCAAAATCAGGGCCGATCTCCTGACCTGCCGAGAAGAAACAAAGACGTCTTTGCGTACTCAGGCCGCCGAGATGCCCGGTGTAAGCCGAGAAGTCATCGTTCACAAGGTGAACGTACTCCCCAGCGCTCGCCCGTGAAGCGGAGGGTGAGAAACTCCTCGGCCGAGAAGGAAGATGCCATCAAGGCCGAGGTTGATAAGTTGTTAGATGCAGGCTTTATCATCCCTTGTACGTACCCTGAATGGCTAGCTAATGTTGTAATGGTTAAAAAGTCATCGGGGGGGTGGAGGATGTGTGTTGATTTTACGCAACTTAATAAAGCATGCCCGAAAGATTGCTACCCCTTGCCTCGGATAGATAGCCTAATAGACGCGACGGCGGGCTACACAATCTTTGAGCACATCGACGCCTTTTCGGGATACCATCGGTATTCATGGCGAGAGGAAGACATGCCTAAATGCGCATTCATCACCATACACGGCACCTACATGTACAAAATGATGCCGTTTGGTTTGAAAAATGCCGGCGCGACTTACACAAGACTGGTGGACAAAATATTCCAAAATCAAAAAGGGCGAAACATTGAGGCCTACGTCGACGATGCTATTGTCAAGAGCAAGTCCGACGGCGAGCACTTAGCCGATTTACACGAGACATTTTGTTCACTAAGGAAATACAAGATGAAGCTTAACCCGACAAAGTGCAACTTCGGTGTCCGGGCAGGTAAGTTCCTCGGTGTGCTTGTCAGCGCCAGGGGAATTGATGCCAATCCAGAGAAAGTCCAAGCAATTCTCGACCTGCCGGAGCCGAGGGATCGAAAGGAGGTTATGATAATCTTGACCGGAAGGATGGCGGCCCTTGCCCGTTTTATCTCTCGGTCGGCCGACAAGAAGCACCCCTTTCTTCAAAGTGTTGAAGGGGAATAAAGACTTTTCTTTGGGGGAAGAACAAAGCACGGCTTTCAAACAACCGAAAGCCCATCTACAAACTCTCCAGACCACTGTCCGGACCGACGGGGGGAAACGCTATATCTATACTTAGCGATTACCTCGGCCACGGTCGATCTTGTGATCGTCGAGAGAAGAGAACAAGCGAAGACACCCAATCTACTTTATCGGCCATACATCATTTGCCCGCCGAGAGAAACTACCCGGCGATTGAAAAAGCGGCCTTTGCCGTGGTTGTTGCCGCAAGGAAGTTGAAACCCTACTTCGACGCACATCCCATGACGGTCTTAACCGACCAGCCGTTGGAGAAAACACTGGAAAAATTCGAACAATCAGGCAGACTTATCAAATGGGCAGTGGAGCTATCTGGCTTCGGCATTCAATACAAACCAAGGCCTTCGATAAAGGGGGCGGCGCAGACTTCTTGGCCGAGTGCACGTATCGGGAAGAATCGTGCCCGGGCATGTGGGAGGTATATACCGATGGATCCTCCACAAACGAACGGCTCGGAGCGGCATCCTTATCATCAGCCCAAACGGGGACGAGTTCGAGTACGCTTTGAAGTTTACCTTCTCGACCTCAAACAACGAATCCGAATATGAGGCAGTGATAACCGGAGTTGAGTTAGCCAGAGCCGCCGGGGCAGAACACATCATTTTGAAAACAGACTCTCTCTTGGTGACTAACCAATACGAAGGAGAGTCGGCTCGGACGATGGGATGGTAAGATACCTGGAAAAGGTAAGAGCCGAGACCTCAAAATTGAAGTCATTCAAAATGCGACACATCCCCAGGTCTGAGAACAACCGGGCCGACGCTCTCTCAAAGCTGGCCAGTTCAACCATAAAGAATATCAGCCGTACCGTGCTAGTGGACATCAGGAACGCTAAAAGCATTGACGAAACCATCGGCATGGTGTGCGACGTGGAAGCTGAGACGACATGGATGAGTCCGATAAAGAGGTTTAAACTGACAAATGAGTTACTGGGAGGACCGCAATCTCTCACAAAAGATAAAGAGGATCGCAGACAAGGTACTTGGTATTTGAAGGAGAGTTATACGGGAGGTCCGTGACAAGGCCACTCTGAAGTGTGTCGGTCCAACCGATGCGAGCTAATCTTGTGAAAATACACGAAGGCATCTGTGGTCATCACATGGGGGCAAGAACACTAGCCCACAAAGCTCTCCGAGCCGGCTACTTCAGCCCACCATGCTTGAGGATTCCGAAACAAAACCGAAAAATGCAACGGTATCGGATGCACGCTCCGGTGATACACGCACCTTCCGGGACTGCAACCGTGCTTAATCCCCTTCCCTTTGCACAGTGGGGAATGGATCTACTAGGGCCATTCCCAACGGCATCCGGAGGAAGAAAGTTCCTAATAGTCGCCGTCGACTACTTCACCAAATGGGTTGAGGCCGTGTGCGATGCTGCAAAACCAAACTGCGGCGGCCGTAAGAAAGGTGATCTGGGAAAATGTCATAACTCGTTTTGGGTTACCCCAAGTCATGGTGTTCGACCATGGCCGAGAATTTTGGAGTGACACAATAATGAGCTGGTTGGAAGAACTCGGCATCAAATTTGCGTACTCCTCCGTCTCCCGCCACCCCGAGCAACGACGGGCGGAGGCGGCCAATAAAACGATCCTCAACGCGGCTTGAAGAAGACAGTTGAAGACCTCGAAGGAAGATGGGCCGATGAGCTACCCGGCGTACTATGGTCCCTCCGGACCACGGAGAAAGAAGCAACGGGTGCGATCCTTTTCACCTAGTCTACGGTCCGAAGCGATCCTGCCGATTGAAGCAACGGTGCCAACATTCAGAACGGCCACTTTTAACCCAGATGAAAACGAGGAAGGCCTAAGAACCTCCCTGGACCTGGTCGAAGAAAGCCGAGATACGGCACGCCTCAACTTAGCAGTATATCAGAGCCGAATGAAAAGGGCCTACAACCGAAGAGTCCACAAAAGGGACTTAAAAGTAGGAGATCTGGTCCTAAGGAAGTCAGCCGCCACCAACAAAGGAAACATCCATGGCAAGTTGACGGCCAACTGGGAGGGTCCCTACAAGGTAGTTGAAGAAATGAGGCCGGGTACATACCGGCTGACGGACATGGGAGATATACCTTTGATGAGCCATTGGAACACCGATAATCTCAGAAAATACTTTGTATAACAGCGGAGTTGCCCAAAACAATTGTTGGCACCCCAATGCATATTCATATCCAATGAGGAGTCATCCAAGTTTTTCATCAAAGTGTTAATCCACCCCAATCAGAAGGCATACAAAACATATGTACACAGCAGACAGCGCCAAAACCTCGATCACCGATCATCCCGGCCTTTAACGGGAGTGACGGGGGGACGAGCCGATACGCTAACATATGTTCAGCGGCGGTCAAAACGTAAACTCCGTTGCCCCGGTAATTGGCCGGGAAGAGACGAGTGAAACGCGACTGCCCTCGGCAAATTAAGACCGAGTTTAAAGACGTTAAACACAGTTGAGATACGCATTCTAACTGCCTCGGCCAAGCCGAAGGTAAAAACGAAAAAGCGCTCAATTAATTAACGCGACTGCCCTCGGCAAATTAAGACCGAGTTTAAAGACGTTAAACACAGTTGAGATACGCATTCTAACTGCCTCGGCCAAGCCGAAGGTAAAAACGAAAAAGCGCTCAATTAATTAACGCGACTGCCCTCGGCAAATTAAGACCGAGTTTAAAGACGTTAAACACAGTTGAGATACGCATTCTAAACTGCCTCGGCTAAAGCCAAAGGTAAAAACGAAAAGCGCTCAATTAATTAACGCAAGAAGACAAGTGAAGGAATAAATCAAAAGGCCTCGGCCAACCCAGAGGCAAAGCAAGCAAAATCTCATTAAGGAAAAAATAACGAAGTCACAAGAAGGAGAAGTACAGACGACGGCCGTCCCCTTTGGGATAAGCCAAGACTCTACCTACCAAGGTCTTACAAAAATACAAGGAAAAGTAAAGCAAAAGGTTTCGGACTGGTTCTTTGAAGCGCCAAAAGGATGGCAGGGAGAAAAGGCTTAATAATTGGCCCCCGAATAGCTGAAGCTATCCGAGACGCCGGGTGAGCCTGGTGACGACCGCCCGTCTCCCTATGCCTGGGCAGCCTTAGCATCCTCAGCTTTCTTGGCAGCCTTAGCATCCTCAGCTGCCTTATCCGCCGCAGCTTTCTTAGCAGCCTCAGCATCCTCCCTGGCCGCCCTCGTCTTCTCTGCAAGGGCCGCCGTTGCAGCGGTCGCCTCCTCCTCCTTCTTGGCCCTGGCATCCTCGGCAGCCTTATCCGCCGCAGCCTTCTCTTTAGCTTCGAGCCTATCATCGAACAGCTCGTCAAATTTTGTCCACAGAAAGGAGCCATCCGGATAGACCTCATCTACCACCTCCTGAAAGCTTCTTCGGTCGGTCCCTATCCGAGCACACATGCGTGGGAGAATCGTGTTTTGAAGTGTCTCAATATCCTTCTCCCTTTGGGCAAGGATAGCACTAGTCTCCCTATGCGACTACGACTTGGAGCCGATACGCCCTTTTCGACTCCTCCTCCTTTGGGCGACAACAACGTCGAAGCCGCCCTTGTACTGTCCCGTTCCTCCTTCACTTGGCGGCGGCGGGAATCGGCGGCCTCTACCTTGGCCTTCTCGGCCGACAAATAGCTTCTCAATTTCCTCGACCCGCGCTTGTGCGGCAAGGAGGTCATGCTTAGCCTTTCCGGCCACCCCTTTGCGGCAACAACATCGAGCCTCGTTTGCTCTATCAACGGTCCCGTCTCGGCCAAAGCCTTTTCTTGCTCCCTAATACGAGAGCCGACCGATTCGGACCAAATCCCAACCTTCTTGCTCGGCTTTGTACCCTCCGCTATGAGCGGTCGTTGGATATCGGCGCGAGTCTGGTCGGCATTTTTCCCGCCGTCTGCATAGGCCTCTTCTCAACTCGCCGCTCAGTAATTGGGACAGACTGCGCCGGTTGATCTACAAAAAATTCAACCAAAGAGTCCACGTCAACGTTCATGGACATACCAGAGAGCCGGTCATCAGGTATATCTAATGAGCCGGCTAAATCTGAGCCGCAAGTTAGACCTGTACCGGAGGGCTTGCTCTTCTTGGCCGATTGACCCATTTCCTCGGCGCTGGCATTAACATGAGCGTCGGAGGCAGAAGCATCGGTGGCATGGGTAGATCTTTTCCTCTTACGCCTAAGCGGAGATCCCTCAGCATCGGAATCCTCTCCATCGACAATGTCAACGACCTCCACCTCGGTTGAGGCGGGCAGGTTGACACCGTCGCCGCCGTGACTTGGCTTTTCGGACCGGCGAGGCACGGCGCAGCTACCTTGGCCTGAGCCGCCGTCTCATCCAAGCCCTTCAAGAGGTCAGTAGGCGACGGACGGCGGTCATGCACATCGACCTTCGGATTCTTCTCCTTAACGTTTCCGTCTTTGTCCAGCCCCATCTTCTCGAGGAGTTGCTCAGACAGTTCGGGACCAAAGTGCTCTGTAAAAGACACAAAGTAAAACTTAGACATAGGGACATGTCAAGAAACAAACAACGAAGAACATTAAAGCAGAAATGGGCCTCACACCGACCCCACTCACCCTGTGCTAGGGCCGGTATGAGGCCGACATAGCAAAGCGGCTCGTCCATCAAGATGACTTGCGTCGGGGGCAACCAAACCTTCGGCGCCCCATCATCATCGACCTCGAAAAGCTTCAGTGCCTGCTTCTCGTCCTCATTAAGATAGACATTCCCAGCGTCCATCTTATTCTTGCCCTTGGGGATCATCTTCTCACGCTCCCCTTTGCTCTCGCACCGCAAGTTAACGTGGTGCTCAAAAGACCGAGGCAACGGATAATCATCTGGGACCTCGACATACACCCACCGTTCCTTCCAGCCCTTGCAAGAGGTGAGCTTAGGCACGGTGAGATAGCCTGGCTCGGTCGGGCGCTATACCACCCCGGCCACCTTGAACATTCATTCGAAGAAAATGAATTCGGCGGAATAAGTTTACCGTTGGGATCACCCCCACAGCGACACAGCCACACGAAGCCGACTATAGTCCTAACGGCCAAAGGGTGAAGTGCGCCCGCCGCAACGTTCATCGCTTTGAATTATGGAAGAGACGTACATATTGAGAGGAAACCGGAGACCATACTCCAAGTGCCTCATATATACGCCGATGTGACCTGGGGGAGGGCAACAGACGGCCTGGCCCTCTCCAGGGATGACAATGTTGTACCCCTTGCCAAAAAAGAAGTGCTCTTGAAAAATTCGAGCGAGCAACGTGGGCGAGCCCATCGGTCCAAGCACGATTGGGGCCGATGGTACGGACATCGTAATGATGCAAGACTCGCCCTCTCCGCACCCCGAGGATTCCTTTCCTCATCATCAACATCATCTTCCCACTGCTCCAGAACTCTATGGTCAACTTCAGGAGAAGGAGACCTAGGGCCCCTCGACCTTAACGGAATTGCGGCTACCGCCTCCTCCTCATCAAAACGCGACGGGGAACCCCCCGGCGCACGGGTACTGGGACCGGCATCAGTAGAAGACATGGTTCACAACAATTACTTAAACAAAACAAAAAGTTGAAAAGGTTTTTTTAAGTTTACCTTGAAGAAAAGTGCTACGCCGACGTAAAAATTCTGAAGATCGGAAGAGAGGGAAAGACTTGGAATTTTGGAAAGAAGAAAATTTTTTAGAATGAATGAAATTATTAACCAATTTCATTCATTGATCTGGTATTTATAGGCAAAGGCCCATAAAGGAGGACCAATCAAAACGCAGCCCATGAAGCATCAGCCAATCAACGAAGGGACACATGTCAGGCATGCGTACACGGAATGTCAATCGACGCAACAGTTGAATGTCAATCAAGGCAACAGTAACCAAGCGTCTTCAACACGCCCCTTCATATCCCTTTGCCTATTCATCTTCCTCAGCAAAACTCCTAAAGTATCTATTCTCCGCCGGCAACACGACTAAACCAAGCTAGGCAGCACCGGCCGGGGGCAATCAAAAATATACCGGCACTCTCAACCTTGGGTCCGCCGGCCAGCAGCACCTTCTCTTCCACATTTTGATGTCCGTTACACATCCATGTGGAGGGGGGATACGGTACGGCCTGTACAGAAGTAAGCCGGGGCAGAAAATTTTCACTTGCACAGAATATACACTCAGCATACATCGGAGCCCATACCACGGCATAGACTACGCTGGGGGCAAATTGATGGGGCATATTCTGCACCACTGACCAAGTCAACGTATTGAACGAGGTCAAAGATGTCCACAGCAAGCCAATGACTTAGACATCCCACCGATCGGCCTTTCGGCCCCGGCCACCGGTCTCGGCATGGCAACCTACCAGCCGGGGAACATACCCGCGTACTCATATCCAAGAACCCTCGGCATGGAGTCAACCAGGCTCGCCGGCCTGCCATAGGTCCCTCGGCCGAGGGTAGATCAGTCTTTCCACCTGCTTTGCCACTTGGCCCACTTGGCCACTACGTGACAAAAGGTGAAAGTCTATAAATACTCCTCAATCCTCATTGAGAAAGGGGATCCAGAATTCTAACCTAAGAACCACTTAAATTGGTATTATCTCTCTCATCTCTCTACAATACACGTAATCAAGCTACATACTACTTAATCACAGTAAGTTCACTGACTTGAGCATCGGAGTGAGTACGCTTGGCACAAAGCCAAGCCCTCAGTTTGCTCATTGTTGCAGGAGAGGCCGAGGAGAGCAGTCAAGGCTAGAAGAGGCATTATTCGACAAAGCTAGCGTGGTAAACAAACCTGCTTCGGAATTCATACCCGGAACATAATTAATTTGTATAACTTTCTTTAATTACATTGAAGTCCCTTGGTTTCTGGATTTAATATATAGTATTGATTCCAGAAACTAAGAGACTTCTATGTAATTAAATAAATCTATACAAATTAATTATACTATATAGTTTTTAATTGATAGCGCAGATTTGAATAAGGGATTTCAATGTAAATATTATATAATTTTGGTTGAATTATAAATTTAGAGAATACCAGAATATGATGAGTTTCCTTAAAATAAAAAGGCCTCACTTATGGTATTAATTAGTATAAAGATGTTAACTATTTAACATACACAAATATAATATAAATATGTTTTATTTTGGAAACTATTAAAAGGTAAATAAATCAATTTAGATTTCCAAAAAAATATAATATTCTATAATTCATTAGATTTGTAATTTAATTAGTAAATACTAAATAATAATGATTGCTCTTTAATAATATTCTAATCTAATACTTCAGATTTATTTAAATATATAACTTTAATACAACTAGATAATCAATACTATATATTAAATCCAGAAATCAAGGGACTTCAATGTAATTAAAGAAAGTTATACAAATTAATTATACTATATAGTTTTAAATCACTAGCACCGTGTGATGGACCCGATTAAGGAATCTCAATGCAAATATTATATAGTCTGGGTTAAAATTAAATTATATAGAAGCTTGATAATTTTTCTAAACATTTATAAGAGATTAAAAAATGGTCAATTTCCTTGAAATAAAATAATTAATTAAGATGGTCAATTTAAAGGAGCCTAAAAGAAAGAAGATGCTTGGTAATTTTCCTAAATATTTATAGAGGACTAGAAGATGGTAAATTTTCTTAAAATTAAATAATTCATTAGTATAAATATGCACACTTATGGTATTAATTATTATCATCATAAAATTATATATTAAATTTAAAATCTATGCAATTTTATTAAACTTTATAGTTTATTAGATGTATAAAGATATTAATTATTTAACATACAAAAATATAATATAAGTAGGTTATAAATAATTCAAGTTAGATTCCATATATAAGCTGGTTCGTTATTAGAAAGTATGATGCTTAGATTGAATTTAATTGGGATTATTGATAGGATGGAGTGATTATTGCAGACCACCAATAAGATGGATTATTGTTATAAAATAACCCTATATAATATTGCATAATTCTTTCGATTTGATTTAATGCATATATGTAATATATTTATATAAATATATAATTCTCTTAAAATTGCATGCCTAAGTAGTAAAAGTAATTTCGTCAGAAAAGAAAAAAATTGTAGTAACATTGGATATAGTTATATGATAGTAATCACTCATTTAAATAGTAAAAGTAACAATATTATCAGTGAGATTAATGAAAGTGGTAGAAACAACAACGGGAGTAGTGAGATAATCAATATTAATGCGGCAATAGTGGAAATAACAATAATTACGGCGGGAGTAGTGAAATTATCAATATTAATGCGCCAGTAGTGACAGTAACAATAATTACGGCGGGAGTAGTGAAAGTAACAATGATTAGTACGGGCAAGTAGTGAAATGTTATTACTATTGTTTCATTAATAAGAGTAAAATATTAATAGCGGGAGTAGTGAATTTGTCTTAAAAAAATTTTCATCGTAATTTTAGGATATGTCATAGAAAAATATACTCCCTCCCATTCACAATAAACCTCCCATTTCATTTTGGCACAAATATTAAGGAAACACACTACCCCACCATATAATTAAATTTCAACCACACAAATACACTACCCCACCATACAATTAAATTTGGACCACACAAACACTTACCAAAAAAGGAAATAGGGAGGTTATTGTGAATAGACGGAAAAGAAAATAGGGAAGTTTATTTTGACTGGGAGGGAGTATTAATGATAAATGATAAATTTATGGGTTATGCAAATTTAAGTTAATGAAAAAAAATTAATGGTAATTAGAGGTAGCCCGGGCGAAGCCGGGCGCCAATACTAGTCAACTACTATGATAATAACCAGTAGTCAAAGCAACAATAATAACAACGGAGTAGTGAAAGTCATATTAGCAGCAACAGTAGTAGTGAAATTAACAATACTAAATGCGGGACTGGTGAAAGAAAAAATAATGACGGAGGGAGAAGTGAAAGTAATAGTAGTCACAACACATGTAATGTGAGTAACAATAGGAACAACTAGAGCTGGCAAATAATGACACGACACGAAAACACGACACGAACCCGACACGAAATTAACGGGTTTGGGTTGAGGCTCAATGACCCATTTATGTAAGTGGGTCGACACGAACACGACACGATATTTAATTGGGTCGGGTTTGGGTTGAGCTCTCTAAACACGAACCCGACACGAATGACCTGTTTAATAAATTAATCTTAATTTTTTTTATCTTTCATCACATAAATATACTTAAAACTTTCCAAATATTGACATGACACGAAAACACGACCCGAACCCGACACGATATTAGCGGGTTAGGGTTGAGGCTTGATGACCCATTTATGTAAGTAGGTCGACACGAACACGACACGAGATTTAAACGGGTCGGGTTTGGGTTGAAGGGTTTGTGACCCGTTTACATGTGACACGAACACGAACCCGACACGACCCGATCTGTTTGCCAGGTCTAGGAACAACAGAGAGAGTATGCAAAATTAACTAATAATTCGATTTTAAGAAAATATTAATTTATTTAAATGAGTTTGACAAAGTAACGGGTTAACCGTAAAAATAGCTGGAGTAGTTAAACAAACAACCGTAACCGAAAAATTAGTAAACGTAATAGTATTAACATGATATGTAGTGAAAGTAATAATATTAACAACGAGAGTGGTGAACGTGTCTCATAATTTGTTGATTAATTTTACATTTCATCATAATTTCAATATATAAATTGTAAATGTAACCAAATTTAACGAATCATATTTCATAGAAAATAAAACTTAATTGGTAAATAAAGGTAGCCCGGGCATAGCCGTACATCAAACCTAGTATTAACATATATCGGGAACATTTACAAAATATGTTTGTCATACGGGAGGAGAACATACACATAAATAAACGCAGCTAATAAATACATTATTATTAACTATCATTTTTATTAATTCGTCAAATATATAACTATAAAAAATATTTTGATAACAATTGTAAATTGGGAAACAAAGAATTAATTAAGACCAGATGTGTACACAACAATTGGACTCCTAACGATATGAACTCCGTCGGTCCAAACAAGAGAAGCGGACACAAATGTTGTCTCTGGAAGTCCCTTGCCAACAACACTCACATTGAAACATTTAGTTTCCTTCGACGACCCGAAAGTCATAGTACTCGGGTTGACTGTGATCCGAGCCTGTCTCGACACACACGTAATTTTAGCCGTGTAGGTTGAATTTGCAGCTCCCACATTTGTCACACATCTGTTAAATTTTAGACTGAACGGGTCTTGAGCATCGACTAGTGCTGATAATGAAGGGTAGTTAACGTCGTTTGGCGAGTGGGTAGTATTTTTCGGGCATGTCACATTGGGGTTACCTGTAAATGTGACAATTTTGCCCGCGTCATAACCTAACCTACACAAAAATGTAATGTAATCCTTAACAGTAGTGTCATAGACAAGTCCTGGATTTGTTGCCTTTGTCGGATTCACATTCCCTGATCCGTAACCAAATTCTGCGTCTGTGTTCGTTGATGAAGTCATCGGGTTAGCTGTACATTGAAAAAACAAAATGTCCGTGTAAGACTATACTCATGTATGACGGGTTAACAGTAACTTATTTTTAGATTGAAATCACTTATTTTACCTGTAGTCATAAGTGAAGACTTAATTGCGGCCGGAGACCAATCAGGATGCACTGATTTAACATAAGCAGCCGCACCAGCGACATGAGGGCAAGCCATAGAAGTTCCGGATATCATATTGTATGTCGCACTTCGCTGATCTTCGGGAAAATCAGGAGATAAATGACCTTTAGGCGAATATGCAGCTAAAATGTCGACTCCTGGTGCACTGATATCAGGCTATAACACAAAAATCACCGCCAACAAATTACAAAACTCGATAATTACACATCGAATTATTAAATGAACTTGAATCAAATAACAGACCTTTAGAATATCTGATGCAATTGTATTAGGTCCTCTAGAAGAGAACTGAGCAATATCAGGAGCGGTTGTGTCGTTCCTGGTTTCACTTTTCAGGATATTAGCCTTAGGATTTCTGCATTAACAGAGCAAATTAAATTAATTAAATTGAAGCTCCAATTCGAGTAATATTATAATCTAACCGCTTTTTTATCATCGCTGTTTTCACTGACAAAAATCATACTTAGTGGAGTGAAGGTAGGTTTTGAGTTCTGCGAAAGCAGCCGTGCCAAGTGATGCAGCAGGCAAAGGATAAGCAAATGAGACGTTCTCCAAACGAGTCGGTGCCAGGACACCAAGAGCACCAGCCCTGAAAGCGATTCCATATGGTGCTGAACCATCGCAAACGACAATTTTTCCCTTTACTAGATGTTTATCTAGACAGTTTTCAAGGCACAACCTGAATAAATTTCAGACAGTACAATGGTTAAGGCTTAAGACGTAAAAACACGACAGTTGAAGATAAAAGCGGGATGAAATATTACTTTGCATTAGCTTCTTCACATATTCTTGATGCGGCTTTCCCGTAAACCAGAGGGAATTTCTTTCCTTTTAATGTAAATGAGTTTATAGTACTTCCCTGTATTGCAGTTCAGTAAGGTAAAAGTTATACCAAAACGAGTATAATAAAATAATGACGACTTTTGTAGTAAAAAATAACAGCGGAACACATACAGTCAATGTCTGTCCATTGCCAAGGATAACCCTGTCGATAACTCGACGATCAGTCGTACTAGCAGCGACAGATAAAAGCCAGGGTGCAACGCTACCAGTAGAACCAGCAGCATCTCCATCATTTCCTGCAGAATGTACAGTTAATACACCTTTCTCCATAGCATGTAATGCTCCTATCGCGATAGTATCTTCCTCGAGCTTCACCGGGTTTCCTCCAACAGAGATGCTAATTACGTCAACTCCATCAGCAATTGCATCGTCGAAAGCTGCTAGAACGTTCGAGTCTTGGCATCCTGTGGAATTGCACACTTTGTATACTGCAATTCTAGCTGATGGTACTCCTCCTCTTGCTGTACCTTCGGCTACCCCGAAAAAACTTGTGTGATTTACGACTCGCCCTGCTGCTGTTGATGCTGTGTGGCTTCCGTGACCTTCGTCGTCTCTTGCATCTGTTCCCGTGTACGCCCTTGCGCCTATTATTTTCCTGCAATGTCGATGATTCTGATTAGCGGGTTGTAAGAATAGTAAAACTTCTGTATTATAAGGCGGTTTTACAGTCACATAGTTCGTTAATGTGTACTTACATTATAATCCGTATGTGAGCTGACAAGTCTGATCCGACCTAAACCCGACCAGACAGACCCCGAAAATGTTGCAAACCGAACCCAACCCAACACGACCCGATGATTAGTGACCCGAATCTGACACGACCAGATATTGACCTAACAATTATTAAGTGGCAAAAATTGCTATAATGCAATAAAGCAACCGGATCTTATAATGACAATCTCAACCCCGAACCGACCCGATACATCATTTGACCAGAAATGACCCGACCGGATAACAACTTGACCGGAACCCGAGTCGGCTCAAAAGGGTAGGCTGACCCAATATGACCTGAACCGTATGAGTTATGACCCTACCCGATTTGACTTAACCCGACCCGAGTGACCTAATTGCCACCTCGACCGTATATCTTTAAAGTAAAAGACGGATTCATAAGTCACTTCACTTAATTTCACCGTTTTACCTCAGTAAAACATCTGTAAGTCATATGCTTGCGAATACTTACTTGTTGCAGGTGAAATTTTTTCCACCATGACATACACCTTTCCATTTCTGAGGAATAGGTCCTAAGCCATTGTCATAAAAACTAGGGGATTCCGGCCAAATTCCAGTGTCGATAACACCGACAATCACGTCGCTTTGGGCAGTTTGCTGTTTAGGACTTGGTTGTGGAACTCCCAAAAAATCCCATGATCTTGTTGTTTGAAGTTGTAGTGTTCTGCTGGGAAACACCGACACCACTTCTTTCATACCTATGAAGTACCATATTTCCATAAATCAATTTTTAGTACATTATAAAATGTTGCAATATGTTGTTGACGGGATTTGAACTTAGGTCATGATAGTGTACCACTCATCGTGATTTTACGAACTAAACTAGCTGACATTTAATAGTCTTCTATAGGTATGATATATATACTCCATTCTATATTGTCTATATACATGTGTTTTTCGATATATGACTATATTCAAACTAGTTTTTTTGGTTTGCTAAAGAACTATTTTAGATAATGCTCGAAATCAAATTTAAAGAAATAGGATGGTTTTGAAATTATTTATCGAAAATGTATTCACGTTAGACCATTTGACTTATTAGTTTTGACATAAAATCTACGAAAAGTCATAAAGTAAATACTCCAATTCATCGGTTTTTTAATTGGTTACTCATCTAAATATTTTATTTCCATGATTATTAAAAAAAAAAAAAAAAGCTCTCATTTAACATGGCGAGTCATGGTACTTAAATTTGTTTAGGAAATATTCATTGAATTTTGAATGCAAGACACAATTTGAATAAACATAGGGCCATAAAAATATTAATATCACAATATATGTGTACTAATAATTTGACAAGAAAAGTTATACGCATCTTACTCTTGAGATTTTCGTACTCTTTTTGGGTTAATTTTGCGGCAAAACCACTAAAACTCTTCTTGTAACTCCGGATGATGCTCTCTTCGGCAGATCTTTTAGCATGTCACGTAAAAAAGGTTTATAAGTCAATCTATCATGTACAGAGTATTATTACTCAATTCGTCTCAATTATTTATTTATCTTAGATTTAAAAAAAGGTAAATAATTAATTGAGACAGAAAGAGAAATTATCAATGCAATTAAAATGATAGATATGGCAAGGTCGTAGGTCTCACCTGCCCTGTACGACTTGTTGGAGTACACTAATATGTTGCGATGCAATCGAGTATTTGTTGGAGACCGTACGACCCATATACACGATATATTCCTACATCAATTAAAAAAAGTCCTGAACTTTTGAAAAAAAATAATCAACATGCAATGCAAAATGACTAATCTTATACAATCTTATACAATTGGTGTCGGGATATGTCGAGATATGGTCTCCAATCGGAAATCGTCAAAACAACGGGAATTGAAGTATTGAACGTAAGAGATAATAAAAGTAGATAAATAGCTACTTGCCTTTGTATCATCATCATTAATTTCAGCAGACAATGCCAAAGTAAAAACACACAAAGCAAAGATGAAAATAATTAAAAAATCTTTGTAATTCACCATTGTTGAATTTTTAGAATTAAAGTGAGTATATAATAATGTAATATATAGATTATTTATATGAAGAAGAAGAATAGAGAATAATGTCTTTTTTGGTGTCAAAAGAGTCGCAAGAGCGATTTGATGCTGACGAGATTTTTGTACCAATGTGAAAGTGATGAATGTGATACGAAATTTTTACACTAATCATGGTAAGTATTACATGATTTCATTGCTAATTTAATTTATTTAATTAGTATGAAATCAAATAAGAAATCAAATAAGATTGTATTTGAACGTGAAGTTGATTTTAATAGAGCGTCTGAATTTGGAAAATAATCAATTGAATGATCAAATATGATTTTGTCTAAAAGTTATGTACCAAAAGATATTAATTACATAATGTTTGTAGGATAAATAAATGAAAAACACTTAATAAGGGAACTCTATCTCGTACCTTTATGGCCATAAATAATCATAATCATATGGTTGTTTCTATGAAATATCCATTGCATTACTTAGGTTCAAGTCTCACCAATAATAATTTTGTACCAATCGTGGGTTGGCGCAGTGGTAGCATGGGGCTGTGCTTAGTAGGGAGGTCTGCGGATCGATCCCCCACAACTGCGATTGGGAGGGGTTTAAATACCGTAATCCTTGGACACGCCCCGAAATCCGGATTAGTCGACCCAATGTGGTTCGGATTACCGGATGGTTTAGACCAAAAAAACCAATAATAATTTTGTGGGAGTAAAATTGTCTAGGCGATGTCTTTTAGATTTCGAGTATATCACAGTTTAAAAAGGGTGATTAATTTGATATACGTGATTTGTGGGCTATCACTTATACTCGGGAGTTTACCCTACGCGCAACAAAAGTAGGCAGCAAGGTTCTTCGTCATCCAAAAATAGGAAACAAAAAAAAGACGGATAATAAATCTCGTGTATAACGGTTACTACAAAACGTCTTACTTATGACGGAGACTATCCGTCACAAGCTAAAGACAGATAGTGTCCCTTTTATAATAAGACAGATAGTGTCCCTCTCAGAATTTGTGATAAAACATTGTAGAAGTACTCACAAAAGATATTGATGCCTTTATTGCAAAGCATATTTGTGAGTGAGTTTATTATTTGGGTTTTTTTTGTCAGAAACTACTTTTTATTTAGGGTCATTTGTGAACAACTACCTTTCATTTTATTTTTGGCTTTCAACTACCTTTTATTTCTTTATTTTGCGAAAAATACCAAAAATCCACTTCCGACGAAAAAAAGTCAAGTTTCCGGCATTGACTTACCATTTCATGTTGAATCTAACTCTTTACTTCATAACCTTAATAATCGATGATAAAGATTGATTAAACCCGATATTAATCACCTCAATTTGTCTATCTCTTACCCGAACCAAAGTCCTAATCACCGAAACAAAATTATCATTGATATTAATCTTAACATGGTAAATAATTCTTCAACAATAATGATCTATTATGGCTTTGTTGGCAAAATTAACTCCTACTGTTAACTACTCGAAAATAATCATGGATTCACTCGTAGGATCACTTGTGTGCGACTATCTCATTAGTTTTCGTATACCCACCATTTTACCATGAAGAGAAAAAAGGTACTTTAATATGACTTAGATGGATAGTAGGTTGATGAATCATGAGTAGTCTGTAAGGTTGTTGAAATGTAAGGGTGAAGGTAAAAGTGGTAGTAAAGGTGACGACGGAGATGGAGATGGAGATTGAGATGGTTGCTGCGTTGATATTGCTTTGAACAAACTTTTGATAAGGTGTTGGACATGGAGATGAGCTTTTTCGGATTTTGTTGGATGAACAATGGGAGAATTATGAGTTATATGTGTGAAAAAGGGAGAAAAGAGCAACTCAACGCCTGAAGTTGACTTTTGTTCGCCGGAAGTGGATTTTTGGTTGTCTTTCGCAAAATGAAGAAATAAAGGTAGTTGAAAGCCAAAAATAAAATGAAAGGTAGTTGTTCACAAATGACTCTAAATAAAAGGTAATTTCTGACAAAAAAACCCTTATTATTTCAATAGGGTTACTTTATAACCTATCCATAGACCTGTTTATCCCAATTAGCTCCCCTAAAGGTTAGAGTAGGTAATGGGTCGTGTTGTGCCGCGGGTCGTGTTTGGCCGTACCGCCCACCAATCCGCAGTCCTTTATGCCAACTCTACTGGCCTAAACCCAATAAATACCACAAAACGAGTCATGATTATATGAATATTATTTCAATTTTGAGGGAGTGTGGTGCTGTTTGGTCAAGCTTAAAAAGTGCTTTTGTAATTGAAAAAGTAGTTTTTGGTCAAACATGGTAAATTAGAGAGTTTTAAAAGTGCTTTTGAGAAGTTAAAAACTGATTATTCACCCCCAAAAGGAGAAGCTAAGTAGATATTTACTACTTCTACTTCTACTTTTTACATAAAAAACCAAATAAGCAAACAAAAGTTGTATTAAAGTAATTTAGGCCAAACATATAAATTTTCTGAAAACCCACTTTTACAAAAGTATGGCCAAACAACTACAATTTTTCCGAAAAGTAACTTGTGAATAAACTCCTTTTAAAAAGGAAAAGCATTTTTCATAAACAAGGCCAAACAACACCTAAAATTAGACAGATAATAATTCTCATGGTAGAAATAAAGATGCACGTATATTCTAATAAAAAATGTTACTACCTCCTTCTTAACAGATTCTTTATATTTGTTTTTTCTATATTTATCAAAATTGCGAAAGTGGTGATTAGTAATTAGGCCTTATAAATTTGATAAAAAGTGATAAAAAAAAATGTAGTAATTAGGTCCCATAAATTTGAGATTAAGCCCCATAACTTACAAATGTAGTAATTAGGCCCCATAAATTTGATAAAAAGTGAAACTCAACCCAACTTTTTATTTTCAACCAAAATTGCTCCAAAAAATTCAATTTCATTCATCAATACAATTTATAAGTATATAATAAAACGTATTAAAAATTTAAAAATGTGTATGCAATTTATTAAACATTGTTGGAACCAAATATTTGAATGAATTAAATAAAATTAAAAACTTGTAAACGTACTCTCATATGTATGTGAATTATAATAAAATTAGTAAAAAAACATATTAAAATTATTTTAAAAATTATGTTAATAAATTAAATAAATACTTTTAAAATTTTAATAATTATTTAGTGTACAATAAACTTATGTATATAAAAGAGAAATTGAGTTAGATTTCACTTTTTGCCAAAGTTATGAGGCTTTATTGCTACATTTATAAGTTATGAGGCCTAATCTCACAATTGGTTAAAGTTATGGGGGCTAATTACCACTTTTGCGTTTATCGAAACACATTTTGCACCGTTAATATTAAGAATACTATCCTACCACTAGTTGTATAATAGCTATGTACAACCGCGTCAAAGCTATCGAGCTCTCGCACAAAGTTGCTAAGTTATTTTACAAGTTATTGAACTATTTTACGAAGTTATTGAGCTTAATAATTATTCTGTTAAGCTCAACAACTTTGTATCATAACTCGATAATTTTGTTAATAGAGCACGAGAACTTTGTAACAAATCTCCACAACACTTAATAAATTGTATATACAACCGGTTGTTAATACATTAACTACATTAATATCTCTTATTTTGCATTGATAAAAATTCTGTTGAGACGGTGAAAATATTAATTAATTACTTTTTTCTTCATTCATCAAATATATATATCAGAATTTTTTTTTCTTTTTTGATACAATTTACAATTGTAAATTGTAAATTAAATTAAGAACCAAGAACTAATTAATATCAGAAGATGTGTACACAATAATAGGACTCCTAACATTATGAACTCCGTCGGTCCAAACAAGAGAAGCTGACACAAATGATTTCAATGGATTCGCGGTCCCAAATGATTTCAATGGAAGTCCCTTCCCAACAACACTCACATTAAAACACTTGATCTCCTTCAACAACCCGAAAGTCAAAGTACTCGGGTCAACTGTAATCTGAACCTTATCCGACACAGACGTAATTTTAGCCGTATAGGTTGAATTTGCAGCTCCGACATTAGTGACACATCTGTTAAATTTTAGACTGAACGGGTCTTCAGCTTTGACTAGTGCGGAATATGAAGGGTAGTTAACGTCGTTTGGTGACGACTGTGTAAGACTTTGCGGGCATGTGGCGTTGAGGTTACCCGTAAATGCGACAATTTTGCCCGTGTCATAACCTAACCTACACATGAATGGGATGTAATCGTTAACAGTAGAGTCGTAAACAAGTCCAGGATCTGTTGCCTTGGCCGGGTTCACATGCCCTGATCCGTAACCAAAATCCGCGTCTTTGCTCTTTGATGCATTCATTGGGTTCGCTGTACATTGAAAAAATAACAAGTCTCGTGTAAGACGATATGACAGTAACTTATTGTTAGACTGAAGTCGCTAAACAACAGTCAAAGTATAAGACTTAATTTGTTACCTGTAGTCATTAGTGAAGACTTAATTGCGGCCGGAGACCAGTCAGGATGCACTGATTTAACAAAAGCAGCTGCACCAGAGACATGAGGGCAAGCCATGGAGGTTCCGGATAAGATATCGGTGTTCACCATTCGAGTATCTTCAGGAAAATCACCAGATGGAATGCCTGCAGGAGAATAAGCAGCCAAAATGTCGACTCCTGGTGCACTGATATCAGGCTATAACACAAACATCACCGCCAACAAATTATAAAGTTTAATAATTATGAATTAATTACGCGATGAATAAATGGAAGTCGAATCAAGTAACAAACCTTTAGAATATCTGGTGCGATTGTATTAGGTCCTCTCGAAGAAAATTCAGCAAGAACAGGAGCGGTCGTGTCCTTCCTGGTTTCGCTTTTCAGAATAGTTCCCTTAGGATCTCTGCATTAATACCGGAAATTGATGTGATTTAGTCTCAATTGATCAAGCTCTAATTCACGACGAAAACTATTCATACTTGGTGGAGTTAAGGTAGGATTTGAGTGCTGCAAAATCAGTCTTGCTGAGAGATGCAGCAGGCAAAGGATAAGCATAAGAGGTGGTCTCCGAGCTAGTCGGTGCCAGGATACCAAGAGCATCCGCCCTGAAAGCCGCTGAATATGGTCGTGGTTGTGAATCATCGCACACGATTATTTTCCCCTTCACCAGGCTTGTATCTAGACAGTCTTCAAAGCACAACCTGAATAAATTTAATTTAATATAACAATACAATGGTTAAGACTTACAACAGTACAAAAACGCGACAATTGGAAATGAAAGGGGGGATGAAGATTACGTTGCATTAGCTTCATCACATGTACTTGTTACGGCTTTCCCGTAAATCAGAGGGAATTCTGTTCCATTTAATGTGAATGTGTTTATAGTATTTCCCTGTATTGCAGGCCCAAAAGTTAGTATCAATTAAAACAGGTACAAAAAACATGAGTCATCATATGAAAACGCGATAAAATCCAAAATGAAATTACAAAGTGAAGAAAAGAGGACATACAATCAATGTCTGTCCATTGCCAAGAATAACCCTGTCGATAATTTGTCGATCAGTAGTACTAGCAGCAACCGAGAAAAGCCAGGGTGCAACACTACCTGTAGGACCATTACCCTCTCCATCATTTCCTGCAGAATGTACAGTTAATACACCTTTTTCCATAGCATGTAATGCCCCTATCGCGATAGTATCTGCCTCAAGCTTCAACGGGTTTCCTCCAATGGAGATGCTAATAAGGTCAACTCCATCAGCAATTGCATCATCGAAAGCTGCTAGAATTTTTGAGTCTGCGCATTCTGTGAAATTACACACTTTGTATACTGCAATTCTAGCTGATGGTACTCCTCCTCTTGCTGTACCTTCGGCTACCCCTAAAAAGCTTTCGTTGTTTACGATTCTCCCTGCTGCTGTTGCTGCTGTGTGGCTTCCATGGCCATCATCGTCTCTTGCAGTTAATTCTAGGTCTTCGGATAACCCTGCCGATACATCTGATTCAATGTATGCCCTTGCGCCTATTATTTTCCTGCAATGTCATGATTTTAATTAGTTAGCGAGTTAAAAGAACTGCCAATCTTCTGTTTTATAAGGCGGTTTTACAGTAACATACTCCGTATGTTTTACAGTACAAATACTTACTTGTTGCAGGTGAAATTTTTCCCACCGTCACATGCACCTTTCCATTTTGTAGGAATAGGTCCTAAGCCAATGTCGTTAAAACTAGGGGATTCCGGCCAAATTCCGGTGTCGATAACACCGATAATAACGTCGCTTTCGGCAGCTTGCTGTTCAGGACTTGGTGGTGGAACTCCCAGAAAATCCCATGATCTTGTTGTTTGAAGTTGTAGTGTTCGGCTGGGAAATACCGACACCACTTCATTCATACCTACCATTTTCTCCATGAGTTAGTCTTTTGTAAAACTGTTTTACGCTAATAGTATAATGTAACACGGGATCTTAATATAACTCTGTTAGTAATATATGTAGGGGACCATAACTTAATGGGCATGCATAAAGGTGTGAGAGAGAGGCTGATATCGAGATTGGGCGCCCTATCACCGATTCACTGACTACCGCAAGTCCAATATTAAGTCCAATATTAAGTATCACCGATTCACTGACTACCGCCCGATGACGCTATCTCATTTCCTTTTATAATTGATTACGTGTCTAACTATTTTGTCCCATGATAAAGGTCATGTTTGGTAAACGACGGGTTAATTTCCGCATAAATAGATTGTAAAAGCAGATTATAAATGGCAGATTTTATCAAAAGGTTTGACTAGCATATTATAATTAGCCGAATTAGTTTGAGTGTTTGGTAATTGGCAGATTACGATCAGCAGATTGTTAGTTTTCTTTGTAAAATAGAGTAAAATTCTATATTTACTAAATGAATAGGCGAAACTCCCACTTTTCCCGCCTAAAAGATATTTCCTAGAATAGTGTGTGATATTTTTAGGACATGATAAGTTATAAATGGACATAATCTTTTGTATTTAAATATTTATATCATTTAATATTCACATTCTGCACAAATTTATCTCCGATCTTTTTAGAATAAGGAAATTCTTTTCTTAAAGAACTTAATGATAAAAATTTATTGACTTTTTATGACAAGAAGTTGCGGCTAAAAAATATGGTATTAGTTTATTTGTAAATTAATATCATTAATTTCTCGGTTAAAAAAAAAAAAAAAAACTCATTTTATTACTTCTTACGATCTAAATTTTTATTTATTTCTCCAATCAAAATATATTAAGAAGAAACATGAAAAATAAGTGAATTGTCAATTTAAATTCCATAAATAATACACTAGAAAGTAAAACTTTATAAATACATTGCACGGGGTTTATATAAATAATTCTATAAATACCGCACATTCATTGCGCGGGATCTAAACTAGTTAGCATATTGATTGATTGGTCAAACATGCTAGACTCCTTAATTATGTAAAAATCGGTCAATATGTTGTTTACCAAACACCCTCAAAACAACTCAATTTAAAATAGTGAATCATGTTTGTTTGATTGCGCCCGTAAAAATATAAGTGAATTGGAATTGCAATGAGGAGAAATGAAGGTTGCCTAGTAATTGAAATCACATAAGGTAGTGTTTGGAAATACGGAATTAATTTTATTTCGTGGTTCATTTATAAAAGTCAAGTCTTTGAATTTGATTCCAAATCCCATTTCAAGATTTCGTTTGGAGATCACCTGGAATTCGGTTCTGGATTTCAATTTCTCGATGGCTTTTGGGAAACCCATAGAATTGGAATTGGATGGGTCGAAGTCAACAAAATTATTTTTATATTTTTTTTAGGGTTTTTCTAACGTGTGCCCTAAGGGCACACATTAATAATCCATATATGGTACTCCCTCCTATTCATTTTAACTCTCCACTTTCAAAAGGGCACGCAAATTAAGGGGAGAATTATTTTATTGTTGATGGGGCATATTCTGCACCCGCTGACCAGTCAACATATTGAGCAAGATCAAAGATATCCACAGCAAGTCAACGGCTTAGGCGGCCTAACCGACGCGACAATCGGCTGTCGGATGGGTCCCGGCGGGCAACTAGCTAGCAGGGAGCACATATCCGCGAACTCATATCCAAGACCCCTCGGCGGCGAGTCAACAGGGCCCGCCGGCCTACCATGGGTCCCTCGGCCGAGGGGTAGATCAGTCTTTCCACCTGCTAGCCACTTGGCCACTTGGCCACTACGTGACAAAAGGTGAAAGTCTATAAATACTCCTATACTCTCATTGAGTAAAGGATCCACAATTTAACCTAAGAATCACTATTCATCTGGTAATATCTTCCTTATCTCTCTACAATATATACTTCACCAAGTAACAACAACTTACCTTTCTAAGTTTACTGACTTGAGCGTCGGAGTGAGTTCGCTCGGCCCAAAGCCGAGCCCTCAGTTTGCTCATTGTTTCAGGAGACCGCAAGGAGGAGTTAGCAAAAGACATCACTCTACAAGCACGGGTGGTGACAAATAACTGCTCTGGAATTACACCCGGAACAATTGGCGCCGTCTGTGGGGAAAGATACTAGAAGCTAGTCACATTCATTCCCAAACAAAAAAAAAAAACAAAACAAAAACCCACCCACAAAGCTAAGAAGATGTCGAAACAACCAGAGAAGGTGTTGGTGGAAAACAAATTCTACCAAGACGACACATTCCACAACTCAGAAATCGGGCAGTCCCCCACCGGCCATATCACTGATACGACGAACGGGACGCCAAAGGAACAAGATATACCGCTGCCCGCCGACCAGGTCACCGTCATGGGACATGTGGTTGATGCAGCAAAGCTGAAGCTACTCCTGGACATAATTGCTAGCACGCCGGCTCACACTGTCACACCGACAAGAGCGGCGGAACCCGTCCAGGAGACCAGGGCCCAGAATGTGACTCCAAGAGACTTGAATGGAGCACTGGAAGAAGCCGGCCCTATCAAGACGTCGGGGGAGCCCAGAGCGCTAGTGGTAGACCTCAGTCCTTCCCGCACTCGCGGGAGGATGGCGTCGCCGCAGCGCCGACGAGGCACCCCCCAGAGGAGTGAAAGAAGCCCGACTCACCAGAGTCGGAGAAGAAGCCCGACTCACCAGAGTCGGAGAAGAAGCCCTTCCCGCCACGGGGAGAGGAGCCGGACTAGGGATGCGAGGAGCCGATCGCCGCGTGTCATTCGACACGTGGTCAGACAGCCCCTCAGCGCCTACGTCCTAGATACCCCGGTGCCGACTAAGCTGAAGTTGCCACCTATAGCATACAAAGGAGAAGGCGACCCAACCGACCACGTCGAGGCTTACGAGTCTCACATGTCAGTATGGGAGCAACCCGATGAGGTTTGGTGCCGAATCTTCCCAACGACACTGCGTGGGATGGCACAAAGTTGGTACAAGGGGCTACCCGACGGGTCGGTATCTTTATTACGCCGACCTAAAAGACACGTTCCTAGCCCAGTATTCCTGCAACAAGAGGAGGGCCGTGGAGACCTCGGACCTCCTGACTATCAGACAGGAAGGAGGCGAATCTCTCCGAAGTTATGTGAAGAGGTTCGACGCCAAGGTTCAGCAGATTCGTGAGCTGAACAGCGAACTGGCAGCCTTCGCGCTGATGAAAGGCCTCCCGAGAGGAGACCTAAAGAATGAGCTCATCAAGTGCGGCGGCCAGAGACTAGACTCCGCCAGGAAAATGGCCGATCAAGCCATTAAGGTGGAGGACTACCACAGAACCTGGGCAGGCCCCAGCGAGGCCGAGCACTCAGAAAGAAAAAGCCGCCGGGAGGACAACCCGGATGAAAGACGCCGTGACGATAATAGGTCACGGTCTGACAGGTCGACCAGGAAACAGAACTCGGTGGACACCGGGGGGAATTCGGGAACGAACCGCCAGAGGCGGTACAATGATCACACCCCCTGGCCGTGTCTGTCGCCGAGGTTTTCGCCCTGAGCAAGAGCGAGGGTCAGAAGTGGGAGAGGCCTCCCAGGCCGAGGAGTGACGGTGGTACGAGCCAGTACTGTGAATACCACGGCCACACCGGTCACCTTACTGACAACTGCCGGCATCTGAAGAATGCCATTGAAGAACTGATCCGGAAGGGGAGCCTCGGCAAGTATGTTGCCAAAGGCCAAAAGACTGATGCCGACGGTTCGGATAAGAAATCCGTCTTCGAACGGATGGGAGTAATCCATGTTGTCATCGGGGGCAACGAGAACGGTGGGTCCGCTCATGGGCACAAACGGCACCTGAACGAGCTGTATCAGGCCATCAACTTTGTGCCCAACACAGCGACTCCCGCTTCCAACATCCCCGATATAACTATTGGGAAGAAGGATTACGAGGGAATCATCACCCCTCACAGCGACCCACTCGTAGTCCACTTGGACATAGCCAACCACCTGGTGAAGAGATGCCTGATTGACACAGGCGCCTACACAAACATTATGTACAGCGAATGCTTTCTCAACCTCGGTCTGAAAGTTGAAGACTTGAGCCCCTGCACCAACCCGTTGTACAGCTTTTCTGGAGCCGGCCTGGTACCCCTTGGGTCAATCAGGCTGTCGGTGAGGTTCGGCGAGGGAAGTGCGGCCAAAAACGTTATGTCTGAGTTCGTGGTCATTGACGGCTCGTCCGCCTACAACGTTCTGATAGGCCGAGTCACCCTGAGCGAGGCCGATGCAGTAATGTCCATCCGGCTCGACATTGGTGTATGTCTCGACCGGGGAAGCGCATAAGCTCGTTTCAAAGAACGAAAAGGACGAAGTGGTCAATATCCAAGTGTCCGCCCGAGGGTGCAACATGCAATCCTTCAAAGTGGCGAAGAAGTCAGAGAAGGGGAAGAGCCCATCCTTGCAACAGGAGGGCGAGCACATGGGTGCCACCGTCGGCATGGTTGAAGGAGCGGAGACCGAAGAGGTGGAGATTGACCCAGGCCGCACCGTAACTATCGGTGTTAACCTGGAGCCAAGATTCAGAGCCGCACTCCTAGATCTGCTGAGAAAGAACAAAGACGTCTTCGCCTACTCAGCGGCCGAGATGCCAGGCGTGAGCCGGGAAGTAATTGTTCACAAACTGAACGTACTCCCCACCGCTCGCCCCGTCAAGCAAAGGATGAGGAACTCCTCAGCCGAGAAGGATGAGGCCATCAAAGCCGAGGTAGATAAATTGCTGGCGGCAGGCTTCATCATGCCTTGTACCTATCCTGAGTGGTTAGCTAATGTTGTAATGGTGAAGAAATCATCGGGGGCATGGAGGATGTGCGTGGATTTTACCAATCTTAATAAAGCATGCCCCAAAGATTGCTATCCCTTGCCTCGAATAGATAGTTTAATCGACGCGACGGCAGGCTACACTATCTTGAGCTGGGACGCCTTCTCGGGTATCATCAGGTGTTCATGGCCGAGGAAGACATGCCTAAATGCGCATTCATCACTGCTAACGGCACATACATGTACAAAATGATGCCGTTTGGTTTAAAGAACGCCGGTGCAACTTACACAAGACTGGTGGACAAAGTGTTCCAAAATCAAAAAGGGCGAAACATTGAGGCTTACGTCGACGATGCTATCGTAAAAAGCAAGTCCGACAAATGAAGCACTTAGCCGATTTGCACGAGACATTTTGTTCACTAAGGAAGTACAAGATGAAGCTCAACCCAATGAAATGCAACTTCGGTGTCCGGCAGATAAGTTCCTCGCGTACTTGTCGCTGCCGGGGAATTGACGCCAATCCGGACAAAGTCCAGGCGATCCTAGACCTGCCGGAGCCGAGGAATCGAAAGGAGGTCATGATGCTGACCGGGAGGATGGCGGCTCTAGCCCGTTTCATCTCTCGGTCAGCCGACAAGAGCACCCCATTCTTCAAGGTGTTGAAGGGGAATAAAGACTTCGGCTGGGGAGGAGCGAGCACGGCTTTCAAACAATCGAAAGCTCATCTTCGACTCTCCCAACCCCGTCCAGGCCGATCTTTGGGAAACACTATATCTCAGACATAGCGATTACCTCGGCCACGGTCGGTCTTGATCGTCGTGAGAAGAGGACAAGCAACAAAGACCCAATCTACTTTGTCACCATACATTGTTGCCCGCCGAGAGAAATTACCCGCCGATTGAAAAAGCGCCTTTCTTTGTCGTCGTCAAGGAAATCGAAACCCTACTTCGACGCACATCCCGTGACGGTCCCTAACCGACCAGTTGGAGAAAGCATTGGAAAAATTTGAGCAATCCGCAGACTCATCAAATGGGCAAGAGAGCTATCCGGCCGGCATTCAAGACAAGCCGAGGCCCTCAATAAAGGGACAGAACAGCGATTTCCCGGCCGAATGCACATACCAAGAAGAGCAAAACCCCGGAGTATGGGAGGCATACACCGACGGGTCCTCCACGACGAATGTACGGCTCGGAGCCGGATACTTATCATCAGCCCAAACGGGGACGAGTTCGAGTACGCCTTGAAATTTACCTTCTCGGCCTCAAACAACGAATCCGAATACGAGGTGGTGATAACCGGAGTCGAGCTAGCTAGGGCCGCAGGGGCGGAGCACATCATTTTGAAAACAGATTCACTTTTGGTGGCTAATCAAATCAGAGGAGAGTACGAGACTCGAGACGACGGAATGGTAAGATACCTGGAAAGGGTAAAAGCTGACACCTCAAAATTGAAATCTTTTCAGATACAATGCATTCCCAGGTCTGAGAACAACCGAGCCGACGCTCTCTCAAAACTCGCTTGATTCAACCATCAAGAATGTCACCAACCGTCTTTGGTGGACATCAGGAATGCCAAAAGCATTACTGAGACCGTCGGCATGGTGGGTAACATAGAGACCGAGACAACGTGGATGACTCCGATAATGAAATACAAATTGACAAATGAACTACCGGAAGACCGCAGTCTCTCGCAAAAGATAAAGAGGATCGCAGCAAGGTACTTGGTGTTTGAAGAATTGTACAGAGGTCCGTGACGAGGCCACTCTTAAAGTGCGTCGGTCCGGACGCGGAGCTAATCTTGACAGAGATCCACGAAGGCATCTGCGGCCATCACATGGGGGCAAGAACACTAGCCCACAAAGCTCTCCGAGCCGGCTATTTCTGGCCCACCATGCTTGCGGATTCCGGCCAAGACCAAAAAATGCAACAACCACAAATACATGCTCCGGTGATACATGCGCCATCCCGAGACCTCGCAGGCCGGTGCTTAATCCCCTTCCTTTCGCACAGTGGGGGATGGATCTACTAGGGCCATTTCCAACGGCATCCGGCGGAAGAAAGTTCTTGATTGTCGCCGTTGACTACTTCACCAAATGGGTTGAAGCTGTAGCAGTACCTGCAAAGACGACAGCAGCCGTAAGAAAGGTAATCTGGGAAAATGTCATAACTCGTTTTGGGTTACCCCAAGTCATGGTATTCGACCACGGCCGAGAGTTTTGGAGTGACACAATAATGAGCTGGCTGGAAGAGCTCGGTATCAAATTTGCATACTCCTCCGTCTGTCACCCACAGAGCAACGGACAGGCGGAGGCGGCCAATAAAACAATCCTCAATGATTTGAAGAAGACAGTTGAAGACCTAAAGGGAAGATGGGCCGATGAACTACCCGGCGTCCTATGGTCCCTGCGAACCACGGAGAAAGAAGCAACGGGGTACAGTCCGTTCCACTTAGTCTACGGTCCGGCGCGATCCCCGCGAATTGAAGCAACGGTGCCGACATTCAGAACGGCCACCTTTAACCCGGTTGAAAATGAGGAAGGCTTAAGAACCCCCCTAGACCTAGTTGAAGAAAGCCGAGATACAGCACGCCTCAACTTGGCGGTGTACCAAAACCGAATGAGAAGAGCTTACAACCGAAGAGTCCACAAAAGGGACTTGAAAGTAGGGGATCTAGTCCTAAGAAAGTCGGCCGCCACCAACAAGGGAAACATTCATGGTAAACTAACGGCCAACTGGGAGGGTCCCTACAAAGTGGTTGAAGAAATGAGGCCGGGTACATACCGGCTGACCGACATGGAGGGTGTGCCTCTGATGAGCCATTGGAACACTGACAATCTCAGGAAATACTTTGTGTAGCGGCGGAGGTATCCAAAACAATTGTTGGCACCCCAACGCATGTTTACATCTAATGAAGAATCACCCAATTTTTCCGTCAAAGTGTTTATCCCCTCCGCGGTCATATCGTGGTAGACGCCCTGGCCCAAGCCGGGCAGTCACCCCAAGAATGCTGTCGCGCCGTAACCCCTAGTCGCCTCGGCCCGCCGAAGGCCTGGCAGGGGACACAACGGTCGATACGCCAACTTACGCTGTCGCGTCGTAACCCCTAGTCGCCTCGGTCCGCCGAAGGCCAGGCAGGGGACACAACGATCGATAAGCCAACTTACGCTGTCGCGTCGTAACCCCTAGTCGCCTCGGTCCGCCGAAGGCCAGGCAGGGGACACAACGATCGATAAGCCAACTTACGCTGTCGCGTCGCAACCCCTAGTCGCCTCGGCCCGCCGAAGGCCTGGCAGGGGACACAACGATCGATACGCTTCGCCTCGGCCCGCCGAAGGCCTGGCAGGGGACACAACGATCGATACGCTAACATGTTCACAACAGCGGTTGGGAAGCGCAAATCCGACGCCTCGGTCAGACCGAGAGTGAAAGAGGAAGCGACCAACACGCTAACATGTTCAAGAAAAAGACGTTAAACGCAGTTGAGATACGCGTTCTAGCTGCCTCAGCTAAGCTAAAGGTAAAAATAAAAAGCGCTCAATTAATAACGCAAGAAGACAAGAAAAGACCTCGGCCAAGCCAGAGGCAAAACAAGCAAACTTTCATTAATGACAACAGATTACAAGCGAGAAGAATGCAGACGACGGCCGTCCCCATAGGGATAAGCCAAAACGCAACCTACCAAAGTCTTACATAAACAAGGAAAAGAAAAGCAAAAGATTACAGACATGATATTTGAAGCGCCAAAAGATGGCGGGAGGAAAGGCTCGATGGTTGGCCCCGAACAGCTAAAGCTATCCGAGACGCCGGGTGAGTCCGGTGACGACCGCCCGTCTCCCTACGCTTGATGTCCGTCCACCATCGACAATGAAAGAAAGATCAACTTCGGTGGCCGGCCCAGAGGAAAGCTTGTCATCTCCACATGCCTTCAGCCTTTCAGCCTCCTCTTCGGCCTCTTTCACCTTTGCATCATAAGCCGCCTTGGCCTCGGCTATCTGAGCCGCCTTCGCCGCCTCCTCTTTTTCCGCAGCCGCCTTTTCCGCGGCATCGGCCATCTCGTCCAGAAGCTGTTCAAACTTCTCCCACGGGAAGGAGTCTTCAGGAATGAGCCTCTTGATCGCCTCCCTGGTCGCTTCCTCGGCCTGATCCCGGAATTGAGCGCACAAGTCAGGGAGGACCTTATCTTGAAGCACCTCAATATCTTTCTCCCTTTGGGCAAGAACAGCCCTAGTGTCCGCAAGTGCCTCCGACTGAGCCTCATACATCCCCCTCCATTCTTCCCTTTTGGCAACAACGGCGTCGTAGCCACCCTTATACCTGTCCCGCTCCTCCAGCAACCGGGCAGAGGTGGTATCAGCAGCCTCGACTTTGGCCCTCTCGGCCAGTAGCTGCTTCTCAGCTTCCTCCGCACGCTTCCGAGCAGCTAGGAGGTCAAGCTTAGCCTTCCCGGCTTCCCCCTTTGCCGCGGAGAGATCAAGCTTAAGCCGTTGGATCAGTGGCCCAGCCTGGGCCATGGCCTGTTCTTGCTCCATAATGTAGGAGCCGGCCAGTTGAGTCCACTTCGCCAGCCTCTTGGATATTTTTGCACCCTCTGCCACAAGCTCGGCGGGGGGAACCTTCTGGAGTGCGGAGTCAACGGTGACATTCCTATCACCCGCCTTCTCAGGCTGCTTGTCTAATTGCCGATCGAAGAACGGCGAGTGCGCCGACGGCGGATCTACAAAAAATTTACACAGCGCATCCATGTCAACATTCATTGACACATCAGAGAGTCTGTCATTGGGAATGCATAATGAACCAGCTAAGTCTGAACCACAGGTTAGGTCCGTACCAGTCTGGACCTTCTTAGTTGGAGGACCGGGTGAATCACTCTTTTCCCGGCGGCGGCGGCAGGCTTTGCAGAACTCTTTTCTCTTTTTTGGAGGAGGAGGGCCCTTCGCAACGGTCACCATCTCCTCGGAGACATCGATGACCTCCACATGCTCCTTCTGGACCGTTGGGGTTGAAGAGGGAGTTGGGATCGACAACGTCGCCGACCTGGACCTTGCCTTTGATGTTCTCTTCGGCACGCCCCCGAGAACCCGTGCTTGAGCCGCCGCCTGATCCAGTGCCTTCAGCTGCTTGTCCATAAGTTCGTTGGGAGCCAATCTACGATCACGCGCGTCAGCCTGAGGGTGCCGCTCAACGACGTTCCCGTCCTTATCAAGCCCTAACCTCTTCAAGGTCTCCTCAGACAGATCCTGGCCAAACCGGTCTGCAAGAAACCAGACAAGAGTTACATAAAAGAAGTAAAACAAAGCTAAAAACAGGAGCGTAATAGGCAAAGATGGGCCTCACACCGACCCTACTCACCCTGGTTGAGGGCCGGTATGAGGCCGACGCGGCAAAGAAGCTCATCCTGAAGAATAATCTGAGTCGAGGGCACCCATCCCTTCTCGGATCAAACAACAGACGCCGCTCCTCGTCGACCAAGAGGAACCCCGCCGCATCCATCTTGTGCTTACTCTGGGAGACCCATTTTTCACGCTCCCTCTTACTCTCGCACCGTAAGTTGACTTGGTCTTTGGAAGGACCGGGCGCGGATAGTCATCCGGTACTTCGACATACACCCACCGCCCCTTCCAGTCCTTGCAGGAAGAAAGCTTATCAACAGAGAGGACGCCCCTCCATCTCGCACGCTGTACCACCCCACCTTACCGGGGGTCGATGCCCGAAGATGATGAAGCCGGCGGAATAAGTTAACTGTAGGTACCTCCCCCTTGAAAAGACAGAGCCACACGAAGCCAACTATCGTCCTAATGGCCAACAGATGCAGTTGAGCCACGGCAACGTTCATAGCTTTGATGATGGCCGTGACGTGTTTATTCAAAGGAAACCGGAGGCCATACTCCAGATGCCTGATATATACGCCGATATGACCCGGAGGAGGGCAACAGACCGCCTGACCCTTCCCAGGGATAACAATTTTGTACCCCTCACCGAAGTAGAAATGACCCTCGAAAAGAGTTCCACCGGAACAACTGGCGAATTTATTGGTCCAGGCACGGTCAGGACCAGTCATGCACGCCTCGCCGTGGTCCAGGATATGCGGCCTCTCTTCACCAGAAGGGATCCCTTCCTCACAGTCATCATCAACATCATCGTCCTCCCCACCCTCCGGAGCTTTTGGATCGACTTCAAAAGACGGAGACCTAGGGCCCCCAAACCTTATCGGGATGGCGTTTAGTATCTCCTCCTCATCAAGACGCGACGGGGAACCCCCCGGCGCAGGCTTACTAGGTCCAGCACCAGCAGAAGACATGTTACAACAAAACTTACGAGTTAAAAAGAGAATTTATTTGTTTACCTTGAAGAAAAATGCCACGCCGGAGTAATGATTCTGAAAGCTAGAGAGAGGTTTCGTCACAAGGGCTATAAAGAAGAAAATTTTTGAGAAAATCCAATTTCAGGGACTAAGTACCCTATTTATAGAGGAAAGCCCATGAAGAGGGACCAATCAGGGCACAGCCCATGAAACGTCAGCCAATCAACAAACAGACACGTGTCGAACATGCAACCACGGAATGTCAATCGTTGCAACAGTTGAATGTCAATCAATGCAACAGTGACCAAGCGTCTTCAACACGCCCCTTCATATCTCTCTGCCCGTTCATCTTCCTCAACAAATTCCTAAGTATCCGTTTCTCCGCCGGCCACATGATCAACCAAGCCGAAAAGCACCGCCGGGGGGCAATCGAAACAACCGACTCTCCACCCCGGTCTCGGCCCGGCGTCTTTGCCTTTTCCACATCGGATGTCCGTTACACAACCATGTGGAGGGGGGATATGGTACGGCCTAAGCAGAGCCACGCCGAGGTAGAAGAAGCCGGGGCAGAAAATTTTGTCTTGCGCAGAATACACGCTCAACATACATCGGAGCCCATACCACGGCATAGACTACGCTGGGAGCAAATTGATGGGGCATATTCTCGCACCCGACCACCAACATATTGAGCAAGGTCAAAGATATCCACAAGAAGTCAACGGCTTAGGCGGCCTAACCGACGCAGCACAGTCGGCTGTCGATGGGTCCGGCCGGGCAACTAGCCGGGGCACATATCCGCGAACTCATATCCAAGACCCCTCGGCGGCGAGTCAACAGGGCCCGCCGGCCTGCCATGGGTCCCTCGGCCGAGGGGTAGATTAGTCTTTCCACCTGCTAGCCACTTGGCCACTTGGCCACTACGTGACAAAAGGTGAAAGTCTATAAATACTCCTCTACTCTCATTGAGTAAAGGATCCACAATTTAACCTAAGAATCACTATTCATCTGGTAATATCTTCCTTATCTCTCTACAATATATACTTCACCAAGTAACAACAACTTACCTTTCTAAGTTTACTGACTTGAGCGTCGGAGTGAGTTCGCTCGACCCAAAGCCGAGCCCTCAGTTTGCTCATTGTTTCAGGAGACCGCAAGGAGGAGTTAGCAAAAGACATCACTCTACAAGCACGGGTGGTGACAAATAACTGCTCTGGAATTACACCCGGAACAATTGTAAAGTATTGTGGTGGTGTAAGGTAAATGGAAAGAGGGAAGGTATTATTGTGGGGTAAGACGATTAAAATAAGTATTGTTGTGGGGTAAGGTGATTAAAATAAGATAAAGTATGAGTATTGTGGGTATTGTTGTGGGGTAAGGTGATTAAAATAAGTATAAAATTTTACTAAATAAGGAAAGATGAAGAGTTATATGAATAGATGAAAAAGGAAAGGGGGAAAGTTAAAATGAATAGGAGGGAGTAATATTTACAATATATTCTCATTAAATATGGTAAAAATGTATATCATTTGAATATGTTGTAAGTATTACCATATATGGGTTATTAATGTGTGCCATAAGGGTACACGTTAGAAAAACCATTTTATTTTTGGAAAGAATAAATTTTGTGTTGGAAAATGTTTCCGATTGGAAAAAAAATCATCATTAAAAATAGAATGGTGCTCATTTATGGATGAGTTTTACTCTTTTATAAACATTAATGACCATTTACACTCCTTTTATTTTAATAACTCCATTTTCTCTTTCATTCCAATTCCAATTCAATTGTTTATTTCAATTTTCTCACCCTAACTACCACCATCTAAATTCTTAGTTAAAATTTTCAAAAATTTTCGAGGTTTCTTTATGACATTACCAGTTCGCCTCCGCTGGAATTTATCGCCCCCCATTACGGCCTTACGGGAAATCCTGACTCCGCCACTGATGGTCTTCAATGTGATACCTTGACCACGTATCTAATGCCTCTATATAATAATTTTTTTGAAAAATTTAATTTTATGAAAGGCTGTTGTATGGTAAATAGAAATTAGTTTCATATGACAATTAATTATAGATTTCATTCATTTCAAACAGTAAAGGTGAAAATATTGAAATTTTGACAAAAAAAGTCAAATGAGACGGAAAAATATTAGTAGTAGTATTTTCTTACTCTTGAGATTTTCGTACTCTTTTTGGGTTAGTTTTGCAGCAAAACCACTGAAACTCCTCTTGTAGCTGCGGATGATACTCTCTTCCGCAGATCTTTTGCATGCCAATTGCCATGCATGTAAACAAGTAAAAGAGTCAAAAAAATTTCAAAAGATCTGATCTTGTATAAGATTGTCTTAACTTACGAGATTTTACAATCTCCTTTTATTTCGATCATCATTTTAATCGGTTGTATGGTGTATCTCGTAAATTAAGGTGGTTTTAAATAAGAATTATTGGTGAGCTTTTTTCTTACTCCGAATTAATTCGTCAATGGAATTAAAATAATGTAACATGGTCGTAGGTCTTACCTGCCTTGTACAACTTGTTGGAGTAGACGAATGTGTTGGGATTCAATAGAGTTATCGTTGTTGGAGATACGTCCCATATATACGATATATTCCTACATCAATGAAAAAACAGTCATGAATTTTTGAAAGTATTACTCCGTATCAACCAACATGCAAGTGATGCAACGCAAAATCACTATTCTTATCACGATGTTGTTTAAAATTAAATTTGAATGTGAAGTCGTAAAAAGTGCAAGCTATTACAGCCTAGCAAGGGCGCTTACTCTCACTGGAAAAAAAAAAAAGTTCGAGACTTTTAGTTATTTTTTTCAAGTTTGTTTTATACTTTATAGCATTATCGTTTTCAGTTGGAATTTTTCGCCCTCCTAACGCTAAATCATGGCTCTGCCACTACGAGTGGGTACTTGGAATTGATTATCATGAGTTTCATGACGTTTTGTCTATCACGACCTTTATTAGCATCGGTAATCTAATACAATAAATAGGACCAAATAGGATAAGTATCTCAGATGTACTTTACAATGATACTTTAAACTGTTCCGAACGCTAATCAACCCAAATTTTATACAATTGATATCAAAATATGTTGAAATATCTCGTCAATTAAAGATCGTCACTCAATTTGGGAAAAGAACAATTCATATCTAGACAAATTAAAGTATGGGAATTGAATATAAATGAAAACTTAAAAAAATACTCTAAAAGGAGTTGAAATATAACTTGCCTTTGTTTCATCATTAACTTGATTAGTAGACAACCCCAAAGTAAAAAAGCACAAGGCAAAAATGTAAAGAATTAAAAAATACTTGTGGTTGACCATATTTTGAATTTTTTGAATGAAATTGAGTGAGTATGTAAAGTGATGTATAGCTATTTATTTATATGAAAAAAAAAAGTGAAAATAATGTGAAAGTGATTAATGGGATATGAAATTGTTACCCAATCATAGTAACAAATAATACATGATTTCATTGCTGATTATTGAATCGGGTTTTCTAACGTGTGTCCTAACGGCACATAAATACATGATAAATATTTCTTTAGTTACTTTCTTAATGTGTGTCTTAAGGACATATGTTAGAAAACCGTTTTTGTGTTTCACTTATGTCACTAGATAATTTAATCTTATATAATTAGTACGAAATCACGTAGATTGTATATTTATATTTGACAATTCAGTTGATTTTAAATATAACGTCTGATTTCGGAAAACAATCAATTGAATGATCAAATATGATCTTGTCTAAAGTTAAGTTCCCAAAAACATTTATTACATGTGGTCTATAAGATAAAAAGTGGTAAGGAACTAAGGATCCTCTCTATTTATTGAAAAATGGAGGTCCATTACTTCTCAACGGTTCAGATTAAATCTGGGTTCGATCGGATGGTTGTAGATTTATTAGGAAATAAAAAGGTAAATGAATGAGATTGAAATATATAATATAGTAATGTTTTGTGAGAGTAAATGGAGAGAAAAGAAATAGAGATGATCCATTTTGGATAAAAAGTCATGTTTATAAAGTTCTTCTTTTGTCATGTCATATTTCATTAATTCCAACGTTTAAGAACTTTTATTCACAAATCACAATAGATGACATTTTTATAAAGTTCTAAGTCATGTTTATTGATCCCCAAATTTTCATGTATAAACAAACCAAGTTCTTATTTTAGAACTTAATTCTTAAAAGTGTAAATTGTGATAAAAAGTACCAATATAGGGACCTTTTTTTATGAATGGTACCAACATAAAAATTAATTTGTAAACAGTACCAGAATATTTACTCCGATCTACTAATAGTACCAACACACACTTTTCGGCCAAAAATGACATAAAATGACCAGAATGCCCTTATTATTAGATCTGAAAAAAGTACTCCTTTTTCTCTCCGGCCCCGCGTCTTTTGTCTCCAACACACCACCAACTCCACGACACCACTACCACCGTCAACAAATCGCCATCAGCAGCCTTCGACCACCGCCACCGTCAAGCACTAACACTTGTTCTCCAGCCGACAATCACCACCAATACACCCTCTTCTCCAGCCAACAACCACCACCCCGCCTCTTCTCTAGCCGACATCATTTTCAAGTTTCAAATTTTGAAAAAGAGGAAGAGGAAGAAAAGGTAGAACGAGAGAGAGAAGGAAAGGCGGTGTGTGGTCGTCGGCGGTGGGGTCGGGGGTGAGTAATGGGGGAGAAAGGAAATGACGGAGGAGTAAGAGATGGGGAGAAAAGGCGGCAGGTGAAGGTGGTGTCTAGTCGAGTGTGGCGTCGTCGGGGTGATGGCAGTAAGGGCGGGGCAAGTGCGACTTTCCGGCGAGGGTGGTGTTTGGCGGTTAGATAAGGGGTGGTGTATTAAGGTGGTTTGGTTAATGGTTAGCCAATGTTAGTGTTTAGGAAATAGGGGAGGGGTAGAATAGGAACAAAAAAACAAATATTAGGCGGGAATTTTCAAATCCACCTAAAAAATGCGACTTTCCGGTGACTTGGTACTATTAGTAGATTGGAGTAAATATTCTGGTACTGTTTACAAATTAATTTTTATGTTGGTACCATTTCATTAAAAAGGGTTCTTATATTGCTACTTTTTATCAATTTACACTTCTTAAAATTAAGAACAAACTTGTAGTTGCAATAGAAGAACTTTTTATTTTGGGTTGTAACACCCCCATTTATTTAAGAGCCTTTACTAGGCATTCCTAGATAAATGAAAATGTTACCATCTCAGTTGTCTGAGGTAGTGATTACAAAGATAAACGAAACCACGGTACTTTAAATAAATATAACGTTTAAATGGCCTTATTACATGTTCCAAAATAAATAACTGTGATGAATTAAAATACAACTGCAGCAGAAACTAAATAAAACAAATAATAAATAGTGACTTGTCCATTGTAGGTGATCTAGACAGCTAAGTAAATGTCCAATGCATCACGCCCTTCAGCTCCCTTCTAAGCCAGCTTAATTACCTGAAATCAATCTGCTCCCCAATAATTGGTTCATCACATGTGTTTAATGAATACACGATCAACCAAACAATTGAGTAGAAATATCTAAACAACAAGAATAATGCAACAATAAGACAAATCAAATATACAAATGCTCAACCCGTTCACAATTCCATTATCCATACACACTCCGAGACACTCATAAATATACTCCGAGACACCCATATCATTATACTCCGAGACACCCATATAAACAATAACAAACTCCGAGATACTCTTTTATATACCGCCACCCCTGGACCGGTCTTCATACATCACCCGCCACCCCTGGACCGGGTTTTCATACAACAACAATACAAGTATGCAACATGGATAATAAACAACCAACGGATAAACAATAACAATAATCAACTAACAACCAATATCCAATATCCAATCCAATTATCGTTCAAATATTAAATATCACCAAGACACATTCGAGTTGAGTAGATAACCTAACTCAGCAGCAATAATCCAATAATGCAGTCCAAGAAAAATAATCAAAAGTACTCCACTTCAAATCTGTCACCTAAATACAATATTATAATTTAATTATTAATTATTCGATTCATTATTATAAGTTAATCAATTATAATTTATTTACATTAATTATTTTCTCGTGTAAAATATTACCCAAAACCCGTCTTTATAATTAATCCCAAATCCCAAACAAACCCGTTTAAAACACCAACCCTTAACACCCCACATACACGGTTTAAACCCGTGTTCAACACCCCTCCTAAACCCACCTATATCCGACACCACCAGCCACCACCGACACCACTCAACCCAGCCACCACGACGCACCTTGACAACCCCTAACCACCAGTCAAACAGCCCCTAACAACCCACAACAAACTCGCCCTAATCTCCCTCATTCCCGACATCAACCAACAACACATACAACATCCACTGCCCTTAACCACCACCACGACAGCCAGTGGCCACCACCGCGGTCTCCCTTGACCCACGGTGGGTTCCACCACCTGCCACGAGAACCCAGATCAGTCCACGGTCTACCCAAGACAACCCACGACTCGTTTACAACACAAACACCTCACAACAACCATTACCCGACAACCACTGTACCAACCACCAACTGCAACCACCCCGTTACCATCACTAAGGTCGCCCAACACCGACCAAACCAACCACCCAACTCCCAATTCAAGTCGACATTAATACAAGGGTTAAAATCCGTCTTAAATACCCACGGCAGCCACCCTTTTAGACGCCCAATCCGCCACCCACAGTGGTCAACGACAGTCACGTTTGGTCACACTAGAATCACGACGGTCAAAGGCAGCTACTAAGGTCAACGGTGTAATACGAGGCGGTCTATACGGTGTAATATGATAAATTAATTGAGTAGCGCGATATAAATATAAATTACGACGATCTTACCTTGAGACGATAATTCTTTATAAAATCCTTCTACTTTTCTCCCTTTTGATCTTTTTCCCTTACCTTAGGTCAATTATTTGTGTTTTTATGTTTGTATGAGATTATGGGGTGGTAGGTAGATGAGCTTATATAGATGTAGGAAGGAAAGAGGGAGGAAGTTTGCCAATTTCCAATTACCTTATTATTGTTTTCCTTTTATTTTTATTACATACTAGTGTAGAATCCGCGCAAATGCGCGGTTTTTTAGATAATAATATACAAAGACGTTAAATATTATAGCTTGGTAAGTGGTATAAGAGAGAAAATTTGATAGTTTTCACACCAAATAAGATTGATATTTAACTGAAACTAATTATATAAATTATTACTTAATTTTTAAAAATAATATTATTATACAATTACATTTACCAAAAGAATAACCTCAAGTAATGACTTAATTATACAATAGAATTATAGAATTTGCAAAATGAGATAGTCAATTTGTAGAGTACCTTTGTAGTAAAAAAACAGGAAAATAGAACTATGAAAAAAATTGTGGAGAATATTTTTCTCATATCATCCTCATTATTAATGCAATCCCACATGTATAGTAAATCAAAATATCTCATTAATGTGTGTTTAGTAATAGTATCTCATATTTATGGTATTTAATTAATACTTGTATGATATAGTGTGAGGACTAAGGAGTGAGAACCAATACAGAACATTTTACTTCACCGGGAAAAATTGAGAGACCTCTTACTCTTTTAATAGAAGGGGGATGTGTTAAGTTATTTTCTAAAGTAATCATTATTGCATTATGAAAAATTTAGCAACTTATAGACTATAGTTTAATACCAATTTTATTTTATTATAATGAAAAAAATCATAATTTTGAATTTAATTAAAAGATTAGAGTATATTTATAATTACAATAAAATTATATTGTAAGGAAAATATAATAGTTTATTAAAAGAAAGTTTTAATTGTTTCTTTATTAAGACAAATACATTTTGGAGGGAAAACTAAGAGAATTTTTATTCTCTTAGTAGTAAGAGGGAAGTAGTAAGAGGGATTATTAGTAGTAGCATACAATTATACTTATGTCATCAATACTACACCACACGCCTCACACGTGTACCATACACGAGCTCCATCAATTCCCATCTCAATATTATTTAATTATTTTATTCCCGTCTTACAACTTAATTCTCCAATTTATTTAATTATTAAATATCATTTAAAAACTCATTTTAATATAATTCTACCATCTTAAATACAGGGTATTACATGGGTTCTTATTGACAACCCCAAGAACAAGAACCACTTGTCATCAATACTATATATTAAATCCAGAAACCAAGGGACTTCAATGTAATTAAAGAAAGTTATACAAATTAATTATACTATATAGTTTTAAATCAATAGCACCGTGTGATGGACCCGATTAAGGGATCTCAATACAAATATTATATAACTTGGGTTAAAATTAAATTATATAGAAGCTTGGTAATTTTCCTAAACATGGTCAATTTCCTTAAAATAAAATAATTAATTAGTATAAACATGCACACTTATGGTATTAATTATTATCATCATAAAATTATATATTAAATTTAAAATCTATGCAATTTTATTAAATTTTATATTTTATTAGATGTATAGAGATGTTAATTATTTAACATACAAAAATATAATAAGTAGGTTATAAATAATTCAAGTTAGATTCCATAATATATAATATTGCATAATTCTTTCGATTTGATTTAATGCATATATGAAATATATTTATATAAATATATAATCCTCTTAAAATTGCATGCCTAAGTAGTAAAAGTAATTTCGTCAGTAAAGAAAAGAATTGTAGTAACATTGGATATAGTTATATGATAGTAATCACCCATTTGATTAGTAAAAGTAACAATATTATCAACGAGATTAGTGAGAGTGGTAGAAACAACAATGGAAGTAGTGAAATAATCAATATTAATGCGGCAATAGTGGAAGTAACAATAATTACGACGGGAGTAGTGAAATAATCAATATTAATGCGGCAATAGTGACAGTAACAATAATTACGGCGGGAGTAGTGAAGGTAACAATGATTACGGACAAGTAGTGAAATGTTATTACTATTGTTTCATTAATAAAAGTAAAATATTAATAGCGGGAGTAGTGAATTTGTCTCAAAATTTATTTCATCGTAATTTTAGGATATGTTATAAAAAATATATTAATGATAAATTTATGGGTTATGCAATTTTAAGTAATTTTAGTTAATGAAAAAAAAAATTAATGGTAAGTAGAGGTAGTCCGGGCAAAGCCGGGCACCAATACTAGTTGCTCTTAATAAGGGAACTCTATCTCAAGCCGTCACCATAAATCATGGTTGTTTATATGAAATATTTTATTGCATTATTTTAGGTAATAAAAGAAAAGTTTTTTTTTTGATAAGAAAAGAAAAGGGTTTTTGTTTGACCTAACTTGTTAAAAATGAGTTTTTGTTTTTCAAGCTAGAATTTTTATGGGAAAAAAAGATGGTTTTTGAAGTTTTAAGAATTTATTTGTAACTTTTAAATAATGATGTATTTAGCTAAAAAGTTCTTTTAGGTCCAAAAACACTTTTAAAAAACTAGGCAAAATACACACTAAACAGTTCTAAGACTATCTAACTCGATGTACAATAACATTGTACATCCAAGGATTTTAGTCCTTTTTCAAATAATTTCGAAAAAAAAAAAGTAAAGAATCCAATTTTCAATCTAATCCTCCTTCTCTCTCTCCTCTTCATCTTCCTCCATCATTCAATTAATGAATCATCTTCTCCCTTAAATTATTATAATTAATTGACTATGCAGATCAAATCATATGACGTGACTCGTGAATGAGCATCATCTTGAAGGAATTTTTTTATCCAAAATTTCTAATGCATGAAAATAGTTGAACCTCGTATTATTTTTACATTAGCGCGTATTTTCTTACATTAGCTCGTATTCTTATCTTAATAGCTCGTATTCTTTTGTGCTCGTATTTTAAAGCTCGTGATCCTTTTAAGTTCGTGTTCTTTTTACATTAGCTCGTATTCTTATGTGCTCGTATTCTTATCTTAATAGCTCGTATTCTTATGTGCTTGTATTTTTAAGCTCGTGATCCTTTTAAGCTTGTATTCTTTTTACATTAGCTCGTGTTCTTATCTTAATAGCTTGTATTCTTATGTACTCGTATTTTTTAACTCGTATTCTTTTAATAATAGTTCGTATGATTGGTGTAGAAATTTACCTCAAAGTATTGTTAGATGCATTTTTTCCTTCTTGATGATGATGTAAGTTGCTTCTCGTTCACCGAAATATTGTTAGATGCGTTTTTCCTCCGTGATGATGATGTCAATTGCTTCCCTTTTACCATTTTAAAATCAGAATTATGGAGAAGGGACATTTGTCGATTGTCGTTTAAGAGAAATTTAGAAAAGGGAAAGAGAGGGTTTGTCGACTGAAGAGAAATCAGAATTAGGGAAAAAGGAGATGCGTATAATTTTTTTTTATTTTTATTGGGCTTAGATAGTTTAATATATAATATATGGGCCTATTATACAATGCTACTATACAACAGGTTGTAAGATCCTATTTGTGTACACTAAGAGCATGTTTGACCTAACTTGTTGAAAAAGTGTTTTTGATTTTGAAGCTTAATTTCCTAGAAGTGCTTTTCAAAATGTTGTTTCTATTTTTAAGGACAAAAAGACGGTTTTCGAGCTTTTGAAAAACTATTTTCAACTTTTTAGAAAACGGTTCGTTAAGTCGATTTGTGTTTTTTTAGCCAAAAAACACTTTCAAAAGTTAGGCCAAACACACACTAAGTCTTTTATAAAATGGTTTATTATAAGACATTGTAGAACTACTCATTACAAAAGATAATGACTGTGAATGTTTTTTCAATAGGGTCATGTAATTTTTATTTTTTGGGTTAAGAGAAGCGGGTTACATCCAAACTAGTAAACGAAACGTAAAACAACCTGTTAAGAGAAACAGACAACCAACAAATTAAAACGGAAACATAGGCATAAAACGCGGCCCAACAACTCCCCCCATATCTTGCTGAATAAGATGGAACAAATGAGTCGGCATACTAGTATGATCTACACGACAGAGCTGCATCGTTTGTGATACTCCAAGATTTGCCATCCAATATGCACACATATTAGTCTCCCGATATATGTGCATAATCAGCACTTGCCAATGCGAGTCTTCAATGAATGACTTGCAAATCTGTATCAAATAAGCTTGCGCCGACGGGTATGACTGTTCTGCCTCCATCATATTAGCAACAAGTTTCGAATCATTTTGAATAATAAGGTGGGGAATCTTGTGTTTCAAAGCAATCATAAGACTTCTTTTCAAAGCCATAAGTTTCCGCTCATGTCACCGTCACAATTCCCAATTTCTCAAAAAAAAGCTTTAATAATCTGACCACCCGAATTATGAAACACTCCCCCTACTCCAGATAAAACCGGATTCCCTTTTGACGCTCCATCAATGTTTAATGCTACCCAGTCAAACGGTGGTGCTACCCAGCGAATAAAAATCTCCCTTTGAACTCGTTCCGTCGATTTAAAACACACATCCATCGTTTCTCGTGCATTGATAACTTCCCAGATCCGTTGCGTAAGAAATGTAAACAAGTTCAGAGGGGTTACCTCATCTCTTCCAAAAACGTGGCAATTCCTCCAACGCCAAATCCACCACACAATGACAGTAAAAGTACTCGCCCAAGGACGAAGATCTGCCCTTCCTTTATGCGAATGAACACAATCCAGTCCCGAGCCTCCATTATTTCAAGAAAGTGACGGTCTTTGACAAATGGGAATAGGTTCCAAACTTTCGTAGCCTCCTCCCTATCACCCTACACCCCATAACAAGGATCATCAGTAAACGAACGCCGAGTTTGGTTAACATTAGTCATAACTCTATCGTACATCAGCAACCAAAGGAACATTCTCATTTTTTGTGGTGCCCACGTCTTCCATGGGAGCTTCCATATCCCATCTGCCTCACTATCAATGTCACCCCGAATGAGGTTGACCTCGAATTTAATGGAGAATTAGCTTGACGAAGTTTCTGCCCAATATACCTGATCGGAGTTCTCATCTTCTGGAATAACTTCATAGGATGCAATAGTTTGAAGTATCTCTGGTGCTAGGAATTCTGCAAAAACCTCCCAACGCCACCCCGATTGCGCCTACCACATATCCGCCACTCAGCAGGCCCCTAATCACGCCAGGAATGTGGCTCGGAGTCAGATCGATTAGGAGGCAGGCCGTCGCTCAACACTGGTGCCAAAACAGATTATCAACTCCATTGCCAACGGTTGACCCCATCCCCGACTTGGTAGCTTCCATCGCTTCCACAATTCCCTTACAAGCATTGGAATTGTCTTGTTTCGGTTCAAACATATTCGTGTCACATCTGTCCTTACAATATTTGTATCGAATGACCCGAGCCCATATAGAATTGGGCTCTGTAAGCATTCTTCAACCGATCTTTGCCATGAAAGCGACGTTAACTTTTCTCATAGAACGCATTTCTAACTTCCACTCGATTTTTCTTTCGTTACCGTGTCCCACGCGACTTAACTCAGCCCACGAGATTCCTGGTCACCACCCCACAAAAATCTAGGTGATTTCTTGTCAAGATCGTCACCTAAAGAGCGAGGTAATTTTGCTATTTGCATAACGTATGACGGAATAGCTGTCAAAGTTGATTGAATAAGAGTCGCTCGTCCTGCCAATGACAGTTTTTTTTATCTCTAGCCAGTTAATATTTTGTAGACTTTATGAGCAATAAAATCAAAAGTTTCTTTAGTAACTCGTCCATTGATCGTCTCCATTGCCAAATACATTCCCAAGTCCTCCGTCGCCTCAATATTCAATTCACGGCTAATATCAGCCAAAAGCAAATCATCAACATTTGGCGAGAAATAAACTCTGGACTTAGCAAAACTCACTCGTTGTCCCGAAGCTTGACAAAAAATGTTGAGGCACTTTTTGATAATCCGAGCTTGATCTAGCGATCCCTCTACGAATAGAATAATATCGTCAGCAAAGAAAAGATGCGATAAAACAGGACCTCCTTTGCAAAAAGCAAAATCCTTTCCAATTATTTTCACGATTCTCATACTCAATTAGTTGGCTTAATTTTTCTATACAAATGGTAAATAAAAATGGTGATAAAGGATCTCCTAAACGGATACCTCTCGTTGGCGCAAAAGCTTCAATTTTTTTCACCATTCCAGAGTATACTCAGTGAAGATAACTTGATACATTCCATGATAGTATGTACCATTCTTTCTGGGAACCTCATGTCAAGCAACGTATGCCTAATAAATGGCCATTCCAATTTGTCATACGCCTTTTCAAGATCGAGTTTAAGGGCCATAAAACCCTTCATTCCTTTCTTACTTCTCATTGAATGAAGGACTTATTGAACGAGAATGATATTATCAACAATTTGACGCTTCGGTACAAAACTCGTTTGAACTGGGCTAATAAGAAAGGCAGGACGGGTGTTAGACGATTCACAATCATCTTCGTTATTATTTTACAAACCACGTTACAAAGCCCAATTGGACAACATTGGGTGACCAAATGCGGATGCTCCACTTTTTGTATTAGCGAAATAAAAGTATCACCCAGGCCCTATGAGAAAATTTCATCGTACAAAGCATTAAAAACCAGACGACATAGACTTGGAGCGACTACATCCCACAGCGATTGATAAAACAAGGCTTAGAAACCATCCAGCCCTGGGGCCTTAAATAGCGACATCTGATTTAGCGCACCTTGGAAAATCCGCACATGTATAATTTCGATTAAGCTTCATGAGTTCAGCCAAACTCAGAGATGGAAACATACCAAAAGTAAGACAAGCGATTAGGTTCTGAAAATACGTAAATACTTGATCTTATCTACTAAATGGTCTTATTTTAAGAAAATAGATTTACCCTAAAATTGCATTATTAAAATAGTTAGTTAAACACTTAAAGCTCTGACAATGCGTGTAAATTCGACCCATAAACCTAATATCACATGAAATCTAAGCCATAAATCGAAAATAAGAACCTCTTCATAATCTTACACTAAATCTTCACTCCAAATCATCCCCTCAAAGCACTGCAAATCAGAAACAAATTCTTATTCAGAATGGTATTTCATTAACGTGAAATGTGTCAAATATGATACATAGATTAAACAAAAATATCATGCAAATGAACAAGCAAAAATTTTTCTTAACTATTCAAATAACAAACTACGAGTATTAAAACCCATTCTAATATTAATACGGATATATCCGTTTTAAAAGATCCGTTAATCCCAAAAAATAAAAATAAAAATACGGAATACACACCGATCATACGGCGTTGCGGCATTTGCTAATCAAGAAGGAATCAAAACCCGCTTGATCCGGTGGATACTTTTTTTTAAGAGTTTGATATTGAAATAAGAGACAAGAAGGGTGTGGAGAATATAGTAGCCGACCATCTCTCTTGGCTATTCCATGAGAATGTGAAAGATGGGCTATCGATTGACGACTCCTTGCCGGATGATCAATTATTCGCGCTTGCTTTAATAGATGTCCCTTGGTACGCGGATTATGTCAACTACTTGGTATCCGGGGTCATCCCACATGACTATGACTCCCATAAGAGGAAGAAGTTCTTTCACGATCTTAAGCAATATTTTTGGGAGGAACCATGCCTTTACAAGTCTTGTGCGGATGGGATAATTAGAAGGTGCATTCCAAATGAAGAGGTAAAGTCCATAATCTCTCATTGCCATGACATGCCAAGTGGAGGGCACGGAAGTTCAAGAAAAACCGCCGCAAGGGTGCTCCAATGCGGTTTCTATTGGCCTACCTTATTTCATGATGTGGCAAGCTATGTCAAAGGATGTGACAAATGCCAACGAAGTGGAAACATTTCAAGGAGGCATGAGATGCCCGCAAACTACATTCTTGAAGTAGAGCTATTTGATGTATGGGGGATTGAATATCAAGGTCCTTTTCCCTCATCCCATGGGAATGAGTACATCCTTGTTGCGGTTGATTATGTGAGCAAATGGGTTGAACCTATTCCAACGAAAACTTGTGATGCAAAATCGGTGACAAAACTCATGGAGACAATCATATTTCCAAGATTTGGAGTTCCAAGAATTGTGATTAGTGATCGTGGAATGCATTTTCGGGAAAGGACATTGGATGCTCTTCTAAGGAAACATGGGGTGCAACATAGGCGTAGTCTTGCCTACCACTCACAAGCTAATGGACAAGCCGAGATCTCAAATCGAGAGATTAAGATGATTCTTGAGAAGACCGTGAGTCGGTCAAGGAAGGATTGGTCAATCAAGCTCAACGATGCATTATGGACTTATCGGACCGCTTTCAAAACACCGATAGGAACTTCACCGTTCCGGTTGGTGTATGGAAAGCCTTTCCACTTACCGGTGGAAATGGAGCCTTAAGCTCATTGGGCAATCCGACTTCTCAACTTTGACTTGAAAAGTGCGGGGGAAAGGCGACTACTTGACCTCAATGAATTAGAGGAGTTTAGGCTAGAGGCTTATCAGAGCTCTAGGTTGTATAAGGAAAAGACAAAGCGATTCCATGATAAGGCTATTATAAGGAGGGAGTTCAAGGTGGGAGATTTGGTTCTCCTCTTTAAATTAAGGTTCAAGCTATTCTCGGGGAAACTAAAGTCAAAGTGGTCGGGGCCTTTCACCGTGGTCCGAGTTTTCTCTATGGGTCGGTTGAAGTAATCGATGAAGACCAAGCTTTCAAAGTCAATGGACAACGCTGATGTAGGGATTTGCCGTCACTTCCCAATCAAAAACAATTTATAAAGAACCCAAATTAAGTAGTATAAGGTAGGGTGTCGAACACAAAGATGGCGGGGGTGTATACTTAGTCCGTTTCAAGTCCTATTTTAGTCAAACAAAAGTAAGAGGTTGATTAAACTGTAAACTAAGATGCAATAAGGTATAAAATTTAAATTAAATGAAATTGTTTTTTAATTAATAAGGGAAGGCTAAGGTCTTTGGGTTCACAAAGGGCAATTAGGGGGAGAAACAAGGTCTAACAAGAGAAGGGTAATAATAGTGGTCAAGGGTTTAAGACTAATTTCTTAGTCACCTTAAGCTCCTCAATAAGTTGTCACTTGATCGAGATGAACTAGCTAAAAATAAAGCATAAAGACTACCCAATAGCATGAGCACCAAGACGGATCGAATGCATCAAAGAGATGTTCTAACTTTCATTAAAACTCATCGATACACTTCTAAAACTATCTAATAGCACAATGCACCAAGGTAAGCCAAACATGTTAATGAAATGTCCAATTTTCATTGAGGCATTTCCACAAACACTTCAAATGCATTAAGAGTAGAAACCACATAATCACCCAATTCAAAAGGTTAACAACCCAAATTCTTCCCCTTAATTACCCAAATTCCCCCTAGACCTTAGATGAGACTACTCACTCATGTTCATGGGTGAGAAATTAACAACAAATTGCAACAAAATACAAGTAAACATTGCAAACATGATAAAGGTTACTACTTTAAATGAATAATGATTAAACAACATAAGAAATGTAAATAATTGAAGTAAATGTAAATGAAAGATGAGGATTGTACCAACAAAGAGGAAAGGAACAAACTTGGATAATAATGGAAGATGAATTTCTTCTTGTCTCCCAAATACAACCCAAATGACTAATTGTATACTCTTGAGAAAATGAAGAACTTGAATGAACAAAGGAAGAATTAAACTAAAATTAAAGAAAGATTACAACTTTTTATTGAATGAAAATGAGAGCGGAAATATTAGGGTTCTACAATATTGAGAGAAAGATGAACTAACTAGTCTAATTTTCTAATCTAAATTGTGGTAGTGTGTGTAAGTGAAGTTGTAGTGTTCTTGTCTAATGTCCTCTTTATAGTATTCTATTAATCTAATAATAACAATAATCCTCCTATATACTAAGAGAATACAACTTCTCTAAAGTTTTCCCTCCAAAGTGCTCAAACTTATATATGGAAACAAATTAGATTTTCATTTATTAAACTAATTTTCCATTTAAAATAATCTATACATAAAAACTGTATCTCCTATTATTAACTTCGTGACGAAAAAATTTTTTTTTAATAAATTTGATGTAGTTAAAATATTTTCATAAAAAGCACAATTCCTGGAATTATTCAATTCTTTTGATTAATTTTAATATTAGTTGTTTTTTATAAAAATTCGCGAGATATAAATCTAAAATCTATAACTAATACACTAAAAATTAAAAGGCCTATATTTACCGCGCATTTGCGCGGGATCTACACTAGTATTATAATAATGCTAATAATAATAATACTAATCCTAATAATACAAAATCAATCGACCCCTAAACAAAAAGGACACATACAGGATTCTTATTAAAACAAAACAAAAAATAAAAGGGGGAAAGGGAAAGTCAAAGACGAAGAAGGTGGAGCCATGCCGGTCCACCGGCGGCCGGGCATGATACCGGTAGCGAGACCACTTGAAGAAAGGAGGAGAATTAATGTTTGTTGTTGTGTGCCGGTTGAGCTGCTGTCGGGGCACCGGTAGAAGAGACAAAAGTTGATGCGAGATTTTGATTTGGTGCGTTATGCCGGTTCGTCGGCTGCCGGTTGCTATGCCGGTAGCGAGACTTTCACAAAAAGGAGGAAAAAATGGGTGTGTTCTGCCGGTTGAGGGAGTCGGCTGCCGGGGTACCGGCAGAGGACACAAAACTTCAAATAAACTCGGTTTCGATTCTTATTTCGTCATTGGTGATTCGAATTCAAGGAGCAGCAATGGTATCTTGGATTTGGGTTGCTCGATTAGCTTGAACGCATACACTACTACTCTTCCCGACTTCTTCCTTCTTCCCTTCATTTCCAAGTTCAAGCGGAGCTGATAATGCTTGAATGAAGGAGGAGCAGTTGTGGTTTAATGGTGGGAATTGGATTTGTGGAGATGGTGGTGAATGTGGGTTTAAATGTTGGGTGGTTGCCATGGTGGTTGATGGAAGTCGAATTAATGAAGAAGGTGGTTGTGAAATGGAGGAGGTGAAGGAGCAGTGAAGGTAGATAATGGTGGTTTTGATGTTGGTGTTTCGTGCGGGTGAAGATGAATGAATGGTGGTGACGGGTACAGAGTAGGTGAGATGGTGACAGTGGACTGTTGTTGTCGATATTGATGGTGGTGAATGGTGAAGTAGCAGAGGAGGTGTGTTAGTGATCGGGGTATGTCGACAATGGTGATGAAGGTGAAAATGAATAATGGTGAATTGGGTGATGATGATGAATGGGCGAATGGTGATTGTTGTGGTGATGTTGTGTAGTTGTTGCCACTGTTGCTGATTAATTGGGCTCGGGGATGCAGAGTGAGTGAATGTCGGGTTGAATGGTGGTGAGGAGGTTGATGATGGATGGTGACAATGGAGTTGTAAATTGCTGCTGGTAAGAGTTGTTGGCGGTGTCGGGTGATGAAGGCTGTCATAGTTGTGGGTCTAATGGTGGGAGATGGTGAATAATGGGTCGTTAATGGTGAATGACGAAGGAGGTAAATGAAAGTTGAATGGAGGATGGTAATGGCGGTTGTGTTGTGCAGGGATGCTGATGATGGAGGTGGGTCAACGGTTGACTTTGATAGTAAAAGGTCAAAGGTTGACCTTTATTTCCTCTCCTCTTTGACTTACAACTTTGTCCCGTCACCTTGACTCGTCTTGGTTCGCAAATCCCGCCTTGCTTTCCGTTTCACCTATATAATATTAATAAAGTAATTATAATACTAATATTATATAAAAATACATTAATTATTAATTATAATTAAAACGACTAATTATTATAAATTAGTTATTAAATGAGCTATTTAAACATTTAAGCACACAAAATCGAGTCGGAATAAGGTATAAATGCGGGGTAAAATACGACTAAAATGCTACTTATCAAATCTCCCCACACTTAAATCTTACTCGTCCTCGAGTAAGCTCATTAAATTAAACTAAGACCCGTAATATAAAAGGACTAGATAAACTAATAATATCCGATGAAAGGCAATTAACGGGCCTCCTCCGTCCCTTCAACTCACACCGAAACACAATGAGGTATGCATTCCGAAGCAAGGCAAGTGGGGGCTTGTGGAAAATTCTTGACACATCCAACATTAAGCACGGATCGACATATAAGATGCATCACAAAAAGTCAAACCGCTTTCCTCATCTAAGCGGCCGTTTTACTTTGAACAATTAAAGGTTTTGGTCGGGAGATACTGTCTCATAGTCTTGGCGGGGTGCCAATGCCCTAATGGTGGCTCAAGCAACCTCAGTATGACAACCAAATGCCTAGGAAACAAATTCAAAGGCAGGAAAGGGGGAAGCAAAGCCTAACCTTCAAGATTTACACGACACACACAAGATTCGACCAAATTGACCCATGACTAAGGGGACCAAGACTACCGACTTCCTCACGGTTGTCACTAGTCTCTCATTTTCTTTTTAGAACGGGTGATATTTGTGCAAAAAGTAACCAAAATCACTCAACTACTCGACTCGTGAGACATGCCCGCAATCTAACATGGAATCCTCTCCTACAAGACCATTTATGAGATGCAAAAAAGGAAAACATGCATAAAGAGAAACAAGGGTTGTAACGGGGCTAGGCGACGGGACGAAACGGGGTTGGTGCAAGCACCATTTTGGAATAATATGGAGGTACACATCAAGAAGTTGCCAAAATTTCATTTCTTTCACTTTATTACAACAAATGAGTAACGTCTACACCCTAACAAAAATTGGTTCCCCGAATTTATGCAAACATTGTGCAAACCCGACTCACTTTGGAAAAACACGAAAATTATCACCTTATTGCAATCAATGAGTAACATCTACACCCTAACAAGAAATTGGTTTGCCAAAATCAAGCAAAAATTGTGTAAACCCGGCTCATTTAGGAAAAACATCAAGTGCCCTTTTATTCTTACAAAGCCTTTTTCTACTCCATTGATGAAAGGAGTGTTGCTTGGCTTTTTCTCATCAAACAAAGTATAAGTGCAACTTTTTTTCTTTTTCCTTACATTTTTCTCCTTTTCTATTTCTTTTTCTTTTCTTTTTCAAAACCTCTTTATTCAAACCAACCAAATAAAGGCAATTATTCCGACTCAAATTATCAACTAGGACTCAAAACACCCCTTCTTCATTCAACCAACAACATGTAAGCAACTTTCTTGATAAGGGAAGGTTGTTTATGGTATGTAGCTAGTTTTGTAGGTGCCAAAAGAGAGGTTCAAGCTCAAAAGGGGTTAGCAAAATAGGACCTAGACTAAAGGGTCGAAAAATTAGGCTTATTTGGCAATGTGAGGCTCAAAAGTGAAATGCAACTAATTGTTTCAAAATATGCACATAAATGAACATCTCATGGTCTAAAAAGGAAAGTACGCCATGCTTGTGCGTCGTGATGTAACATGTCACGCAAGGAGCCTACTCACACCTAAGGGAGACCGGGTATGGATGTACCGGTCCCAAGGAGGCTCTAAATCTCACATGTAAGTATCTATGTCGAAATCTAGGCCTAGTCTACGGTCTTGGTCTCACATGGTGGTCAAAACTTTCCGGTATAGCCTCATTTCCCGGGTATTTGCAAGCAAACACCCTAACAAGGAGGTCACAAGGTGCAAGCCACTAAGAGGGGAAAGACACGGCTTAGACAATATCATCATAGAGGGTATCATGCTCCTTTCCTAGACCAAATTTTGTTCAAAAATTTATATACAAACTCAATGCAATGAGAAGGAAACACAACACATATATACATGTGAAACAAATGCATGCAAGAAATGAAAATGACACAAAAGGAGACGTGTAATAATTTTGACTAATCATAGCAACACATCAACACCAACAATCCACAAGTTCCCCAAGGGAACATCTAAGGCACAAAATTTCCCATCCTCCTTCAAATATGCAAGATATATAAAGAAAGAACGGTAAAGGAGTAGGAGATTAGAACGAGTTTACCAAGCGACTTCTAGCTCCTTTTTGCCTCAAATGGTCAATGCATATGCTAAAGGTTAGCCAAACATATATATACAATGCAATATTTTTGGAATTTTTGAATTTTTTTCGATTTTTAGGCATTTTCTTGATTTTTCTTAAATTTACAAGTATATAATGATATAAACAAATATAGACAATATTCACAAGGTGGATATTTCCCTCCCCACACTTGAAATTTACATTGTCCTCAATGGAACAAAGTATAGGGAGAGAATAGGGAAAATAAACAACATTTTTTTGGTGGTTTTTGAATTTTTCGAAATTAAAGAACATGTTTTTGGATTTTTTTTTTTGAATATTTGAAAATAAATAACATGTTTTTGTATTTTTAAATGATGGAATTTCCTCCCCACACTTATTTATTTACATATTTCCGATGGAAATAAATGTGTGGAGGAAATTCGGAAATGAAATACATGTTTTTGTTAATTTTTGATTTTTCAAATTTTTAGTGGTTTTCAAATAGGTATGCAATGCATGATCTAATCTATATGCAATATTGAAATACGATGCAAGCTATACTATATGAATGCAAAGAGACTACTTTTTGAATCATGTCACTAAATGCAAAATGCGGTAAAAACTTAATTAAAGAGAGAGAATATATACATTGCGGTGGTTCTTAAGTAACTCCACCAAACCTCTTCATTCAAAGGCTTCATTCATCCGGGATCAATATTCCGAGATCCCACCAACCTTCCAACTTCAACACAAGAATTAACAACACACGATCCCTTGGTCTTCATCATCAAATCATGCAATTTACTCATGGCATCTTGAATCTCTTGCCATTTTCGGTTTATTTCTTTTTCAAACTTTTCCTTAGTCTATTTGTCAACATTAGGGTCACATACCCTCTTTCCTTTCGATCTTTTCCTCCATCTTTTCGGCTTCTTCTTTTCAATTCCCGGTTTTGATTTTGGAGGGGCATTGGTGCTAGAATTGAACTCGGTTTCCCAAATCTTGCCCTTTTCCCCACACTTATCTTTAGCATTCACTTCTTCTTTAAGAAACTTAGCCGGTGGCTCATCATCAACTTTCGGCTCACAAGAAATTAAGAACTCCATGTTCTCATCTTCATTCTCATGGAGTTCTAATGTCTCCACGGCAAACATGTTTTGAACCACGGTTTTCTTTGAAGCATGTGGTAGCTTGAATTTAACTTTTTCCTTCCCAACTTTGAATGACAATTGTCCCTCTTTGACATCTATGATAGCTCCCCCCGTGGCCAAGAATGGCCTACCAAGAATGACACGAGAGCTTCTTCCCATAGGGATGTCCAACACAACAAAGTCGGTAGGAATTGAAAGCTTGCCAATTTGAACCATGATATCCTTGAGAATCCCATTTGGATATTTGATTGTTCCATCGGCAAGTTTGATTGTAATGGAAGTGCGGGCTAAGCTTGAAATATTCAACTTCTTCACAAGAGCAAGTGGTATGACACTCACACTTGCTCCTAAGTCATATAAAGCACTATCCACCTTTTGGTCACCAGCGATACATGGAATTGAGAAACTCCCGGGGTCATCAAGTTTGATGGGGATTTCTTTAGATTTGACCACATTGCACTTCTCACTTGAGGCATCAAGCTCATGGCTACTAATGTCCACTCTTCTATAAATGACTTCTTCTTGCTTGGCCAAAGAGTGTTCTTCTACCATCACCATCTCTTCTTTTTCCGGGTTCCTCTCAACTTCTACCCTCACATTTGGTGCTTCCACTATTTCCTCAAGCACAAATTCTTCACTCATAATGGTTGGTGTTGTCATAACCATCTCTCCCTTATCTGGGTCGACTTCAACATCCAAGCTTGTACCATGAATTGTCATTATTTGCTCAAGCACATAATCTTCTATGCTCTCTTTTTTGGGCTCATGGTCAACTTCTTGGAATGTTTCCATAGCCATGGAAAAGGGAGTAGTGTAAGATAACTCCTCTTGACTTGGCAAATCAAATGACTCTTCTTTCTCCTCTTCAACTCCAACCATGATAGCATTAACTTCCTTTGCCTTCATAGGGTCTCTTGGATTTTGCCCTTGTCTTAGAAATACACCCGGTGGTTTTTGAGAACTCATGAGAGCTTGGGAAGCCACTTTAGCTTCAAGACTCTTGATTTGTTGTTGGGTATTACTTTCCAAATCCCCTATCAACTTCACTAAGTTGTCATATTTATCATCTCCCATGGTATTACTTGCTTGTTGGGGTGGTGGCTCTTGGTTGAAAGGTTGGTTGGAAATTGGAGGAGGAAAGCCATATCCTTGATCTTTAAAGTTGGAATTTTGGTTGTTCCCTTGGTACCCTTGATTGAACCCTTGATTTTGCCCTTGGTTATACCTTTGATTATTGTTGTATCCTTGATTGAACCCTTGGTTGAACCCTTGACCAAACCCTTGGTTGGCTTGATTACCTTGGTTTCCTTGATAAAAGTTTTGATTACCTTGGTTCCCTTGGTTACACCCATAATCTTGGTATGCTTGATATTGGTTGGCAAAGTTTTGGTTGGATCCTTGGTTGTTGTTGAATGAGGGCCTAGGTGGACGGTTAGAAAAATTGTTAAATGCTTGGAAAGCATTCACCTCATGCACATTGTTCCCATCAAAGTTGTTGTAATGGTTAATGCACATATTTCATAAGTGTGACCCATACCTCCACATGACTCACATGTTGATCTTTGCATCACTTCCTCCATGGATGGTCCATGAGAAGTAGTAGTTTGATTCACTTTGTTCACTTGCTTATTCTTACTCAACTCTTCAAGCTTTTTGGTGAGCATATCAAGCTTAGCATTAGTCTCCTTATTTACTAAGAATTCGGGAGGGTGCTTACTTCTTCTTAAGACATTCACTCTTGTGCCATAGTTTGCCTCGGAGTCCACCATTTTCTTGATTAGAGTCGTACCTTCCTCTTCACCCAAATGATCGAATCCCCCTCCCGCGGAGGCATTCACCATTTCTTTTGTCCTTGGGAGAAAAGTTTGAAAGAAGGTTTGAGTCACGTACCAAGCCGGGATCCCATGATGAGGGCAACTAGCAAGTAGATCTAGGTACCTATCCCATGCCTCTCTTAGGGACTCTCCTTCCTCTTGTTGAAAGGTATGAATTTCGTTCCGGAGCATAGCGGTCTTTGATGATGGATAATACTTCTATAGGAACGCCTTGGCTAAGGCATCCCATGCAGTAAATGTGTCCGGAGGGTGCACATTCAACCAACGATCCGCCTTGCCCGTTAGAGAAAATGGGAATAACATCATCCTTAGTGTATCCTCGGATACCCCATTCTTTTTCATCATAGAGACCTTCCTCTTGAACCTCCTTAGGTGAGCATGAGCATCTTCTTCAATGTGTCCTCCAAACAAGTCTTTTTCAATTAGGCCAACTTGAGCCGGGTGTATCTCAAAATTGTTTGGAGCCAAGATGCCAAAATTGATGGGGTTACAAGCATCATTATGGTTTGGACGGTTATGGTCACGTAAAGCCATTGGTGGTGGTGGATTTGGTATATGAGGGGGTGGTGTTTGAGGGGGGCTATTTGGAATTTGGAAGTTGTGAAATGGACTTTCTATCGGAGGATCAATTGTGTTGTTTGGTTGTTGTTGAGTTGTGTTTTCAATGAGAGGTTGGATGAGAGGATTTGCTTGGTTTATGGTTGCTTGAGAAGAGGTTCTAACCCTTGCAATTGTCCTATTCCTTAAGGCTCTAAAAAGCCTTTCGGGATCGGAGTCAAAGAGCAAAGCTTGGTGGTTCCTCCTAGGCATACAACTTGACAAACCGTAAGACTCCTAGTGCTTTTACACACTAGGGTAAGACAAAAGTCACACACACTCTACAAGAAGCACACAAACAAGCAAACAACAAGTAAAGACTAAAGCTAGAAACTTCAACTAACTAAGCATAACCTAACGCCATCCTCGGCAAAGGCGCCATTTTGATGTAGGGATTTGTCGTTACTTCCCAATCAAAAATAATTTATAAAGAACCCAAATTAAGTAGTATAATTAGGGTGTCGAACACAAAGATGGCGGGGGTGTATACTTAGTCCGTTTCAAGTCCTATTTTAGTCAAACAAAAGTAAGAGGTTGATTAAACTGTAAACTAAGATGCAATAAGGTATAAAATTTAAACTAAATGAAATTGTTTTTTAATTAATAAGGGAAGGCTAAGGTCTTTGGGTTCACAAAGGGCAATTAGGGGGAGAAACAAGGTCTAACAAGAGAAGGGTAATAATAGTGGTCAAGGGTTTAAGACTAATTTCTTAGTCACCTTAAGCTCTGATGCGTGTCTTTTATATGGTATTTTACACCCTATTTTACACGCATTTCAGAGCTCATTTATGTAGTTTAAGGCTACTATTTGCCCCATTTCGTCTACTTTCGTATTTTTATGTAATATTGCAGATGTATGCGGAAATGAGTAGATATTGAGCTAAATCCGTCCCCGAGTATCTTGCACTGCATTTGACATGAAGTATTTACTTAAGGAACGAGCTTGGTGCGCATTTCAAGGCCCGAAAAACAAATCCACGAGAAGTTAGAAGTCAAGAATCAACTAAAGCAGTCGATCGACTGGCTCCCTTAGTCGATCGACCAACCCACGACTTCCAGGAACTACTGTGCATAGCAGACCAGTCGATCGACCGGTCATAGTGGTCGATCGACCAAACCGCTACTTCAGACGTGAATCAATAGATCGAGAAACTTGAAGCCCAAAGCTATGTTAGGTTTAGGAATAAAGTTACGTGAGTTTGCTATATAACGTAACCTAGTTTACGGAGATATTCATTCAGAAATTTATCTAGTTTTCCTTGAGTTCTTTATCAGTTTTAGCATATTAAAGAATTAGGGTTCGGGATATTGCTTTCATTCGTTCTTTTAATCTTTCTGTTACCATTCATCTTCACGGTATTTTCCTCTGCTTATTTTCAGTTTCATTACTTTATCGTTCATAGTATAGAATTGTTAGTTAGTTTCCCGAAGCCATAATTATCGTTTTATGCTAGCCTTTTATTCCGTCGATTTAAGCATGAATTCAGTAGTTAATTTCGTTAATTCCATTATTGTTATCATTCCTAGTATGAGTAGCTAAATTAATTGTGCTAGGATGTAGGGGATCTGTAGGTTAGGCGGCATTAGATTTAACACGGCCTGAAATCGCATGCCGGTCGATCGACTGGGTTCCCTGGTCGATCGACTGGCCATGCTGAGATTGTTTCGTTTTAATTGTTTTAATTGTTGTGTTTGACGAATCGAGTGCACACGACTAGTTGAATACCTAGGATTTGACCGACCCAATATAGATCGAAAGATAGGGAAGGGAGATAGCCTACTTAATTAAGACGACTAGATTAATTAGATCGAAAGATAGATTAATTTAGACCTTTAGTCACTTTTCGGACGAGAGTCGATATTAGCGGTATTAGGGACCCGTGTGCGAGATCGAAAGATGCTACCTGTGAGAGTGGACCGAAAGGACCTCTTATTTTCCCGTCTCACGTGATTGTTTTAGACCTACCTAGTTTGTTGCCGCCGAAACTATAGTGAACCGATCATCCTTGCACCCTTTTATTTCTTGATTTTATCCGTTTATTTAGTTTACTGTCTTTATTTGCCTTTAGCTATAGACCAAATCAACTCAACCCCACACACTTGGTTACCTTAGACGAAATTAGACATCTAATAATTACATCTGCCTCTCTGTGGTTCGACCCTGTTACCACTAGCTTTTGTTAGTCTTAATAGGAAATATAAATTTTATTTTTGGTACTCACAACGACGGGTATCAAATTTTGGCGCCGTTTCTTGGGAGAGCAATTGTTCTAATTTTTAGTTGTTTTATTTTAGTCTGTTTCTTAGTTTAAGGGACATTCATTCCTTAAACTACTCTCATATTCTTTTGTAGTTTCCTCTTATGCGCAGTCACGGGGTGGTGAATTAGTACCTTTCAATCCCGAGATTGAGAAGACCTTGCGTGAGTTGAGACGATCATCTAGGATATTGCCGACGAGGAAAGAGCCGAGTATTCTGTCTAGTTACTACGAGAACGAGCTATACGAGGAGGATCCACCTTCATCACCCATTTCCACTTCTTCACCGAGACAGTTACATCTCCGAAATTTCCAGTCATGGTGAAGAAGCGAGTATAGCGAGTCACTCGAGCCGACAAATTTGCAAATCTATACAAGGGTTCGAATTACCTGGAGCGATAGGAAATTCGAACCAAGCTCGCTTATATCAACTTGGTTGAGAGGAACCAATTCGGGGGAGCTGCAAATGAAGATGCAGCCAAGCATATGGAGATATTTATGTATTATTGCTGCTCTATACCCCCGCCGACCGGTGTGACCCAGGACCAGATAAAGGAGAACATGTTTATATTCTCACTCCGCGATGCTGCAAGGGAGTGGTACAGAGATCTGGACCGAGCTGCTAATGGGATCACCGACTGGATTTCTTTGGCCTTGGCATTCTACAAGAAGTACTTTTCTGCCTCGAAGACGAATGCTATTAGAGCTCAAATCACGAGCTTTAAACAGGGGCCGGATGAGAACTTTCATGAGGCATGGGTCCGTTTCAAGAAACTGGTGCGAACTATTCCGCAAAATGGGTTTGAGAAGTGGAGCCTATGCAATCAGTTCTACAATGGGCAGTATGATGATCAGAGGGCTATCCTGGATGCGACAGCTAATGGCAGATTCCAGGAGAATACGGGGGAGACTAAGGGGTGGAAGATCATTGATGACTTGGCCACCCACAAAGCTGAGTATGGGAATTCCCGAGGAAATCAAAGGAGAGCTCATTGCTCCATAGCTGCATTATAAGCTCTCACGGCGAGATTTGACAAGTACGAGTTGGGAGGAGCTTCCAAAGGAGGGATTTACCATGTAAATGCTTTGTTTCAGACAGGTCCTTTAAATGCCTGTAAAGATGTGGAGCCGAGGACATGTTTGGACAATTGTCCTAGTCCCTTTGAGTCTTATTGTTTGCCTTTCAATATTATAGGCAGACAAATACTTATTATGAGCCGAATGTCCACCCTAACTTGAGGTGGAGTAGCCAAAATGTTTTGAATCCGACTCAACCTCCACAGCAGCAACAGCAGCAGAACTATATGCCCCCTCATAAGCAACAACAGTTCCAAAAGCCTCCGTATGTCCCACAAAGAAGAAAGAAACAAACCCAAGGTTCTGATTTCAATGAGTTAAAGAATTTGTTCTTTGAAGGAATCCCAGGCTAGAGAGGCCGGGATGAAGATGTTGGAGAGCCAAATTGCCCAATTGGCTAGCAAGAGCACAACTCGAGCTCCGGGACACTTACCGACTCAGACGGAGCAAAAAGAGACCCTTAATGCTATCACCTTGAGGAGTGGGTCTACCCTTGAAGGGCCTGCTATGATAGAGGATGCCCCTGAAAAAGATGAGGCGGAACCGAGTCAGAAGAAAGCTAGAACGAACAAAAGCAAGAAAAAGACGATCGGGGGTATGTCGATCGATCGACGACATACCCTGGCCGATCGATCGAAGTGCGACAAACAAAGAGCTTCGTCTGTTGAAGTCGGGATCGATCGACTGACCAACCTGGTCGGTCGACTGACATTGCTGCTGAAGGTGATTCTTTTCGTCCTCCAATGCCCGATAACTTGAGGGACCACTTGTTTCGGGGTACTACTGGCCCGAAAATATTGAGGACAGACTCGAATGCTGATGGGTCCGTTCCGGTTCCGAAGTATGACCCTTTATCGATTAATGGTTCACATTTGAGACGGTCTGAAGAGGGGTCGAGCTACAACAAGGAGAAGGTTGTGGACTTCCAGCCTAAGTCCACTGATGCCGGCATGAGAGATCTAGAGGAGAGGGCTAAGTTGCTACTTTCAGCCCCTTATCCAGAGATATTGGTGCCGACAAAGGAACAGGTAGCATTTAATAAGTTTGAAAAGGTTATTCGTAGCTTAAATGTACAAGTTCCTTTCCTTGAATTAGTCAATCAAGTGCCTGCTTACACAAAATTCATGAAGTAATTACTGTCTAAAAAGAAGTCACTTGATACTGTGCATACTATCGCACTAACTAAGGAGACATGCTCTTATTTGACCCATACTGCACCCCTTAAGCTAGAAGACCCGGGTAGTTTTTCTGTCCCATGTAATATTGGCACCTTTCCTATAGAGAAAGCCTTATGTGACTTAGGAGCCAGTATTAGTTTAATGCCCTTGAGTCTTGCTAGGAAGCTCAAATTGACTAGGTTTGCAGTAACCAACATGACAGTACAGATGGCTGATCGCTCTGCGGTCCAGCCAATAGGAGTCTTAGAGGACATCCTCGTGCAAATAGGGAAGTTTTTCTTCCCTGTTGACTTCGTGGTGTTAGATATGCCCGAAGATGCCCACATCCCCATCATTTTGGGTAGACCATTTCTGCACACTGCTGGTGCAGTTATTGATGTTGGTTCGGGAACTTTGACCTTTAAGGTAGGCAAACATTCCATTGTCTTTGCCCATACAGCTAGGAAGAAAGACCCCATGTGGCCTGTCACTTGCAATACGGTTTCTGAAAAGAAATCTTATTTTATACTTCCTGATATGCCTGTCTCTATTCCTACTCCTGTTGTGACACCTCCGCCCCAGATTGGGAGCAAAGTGGAGGAAGATTCTCTTTTTTTTAGATATTGCGGAGCTGGTTTGGGGAAGGAAGAGCCACATGTTGCTCCAGCTGTGAAGGAGCCAATTGTTCAAAGAGGTGGTCTAGGATGCCTTAGCTATGGCACTGATGAGGAGCCCGAAGATGAGCCACCAAAGCAACGAGTCGATCTGGATTCCGACGAGTCAGAGGAGGTCATTGAGTGGGAAGATGTCCGACATGTTGATCCGTTGAGCTTATCGGATGATGAAGTTGAGAAGAGTCCCGTTGAGAAGATGAGCACTGTTGAGGCTACCTCTTGTAGCCAGAAGCCAGTCAAGTGGGCCATTCCATGGCCGTTCTTGATCAACTATTAGTTGATTGAGACTTCTTCAAAACATTTACATTTTATTTGTTTTTGAACCTTTTTATTTATTGCTTTTGTGTGCGCGAGACTTCGCAATTTATTTCATTTGCTTAGGATTTTAAACACTTAGGATGGTTACTTTGGGTTTTGCGCAATTTTGGGCGCGTATTATTGTGCATTTGCAGGTTTTTAGACCTTATTAGCTCATGCTCTAGAGCTAATTGAGAAATCAGAAAGTTACAGCAGTATTTCCAGTCGATCGACTGACCCTTATGGTCGATCGACTGAGCTGCACAGTTCCAGGAGCTTCTGTTCCTGTTCACCTGGTCGATCGACTGGGTGAGATGGTCGATCGACCGTTGCCTGCTGCTGTACCTATTAATGACCTTTCCCCTGCTGTGTTTGGTCGTTTTGCGGAATTGAGGGAGTCTTTCTTTCTCTTTATTTTCCGACATAATTCTGTTTTCTTCAATTTCTTCATCTTATGCACATTATACCGCTTCAAAAATTGTTTTCTCGGACTTATGCGTGGTTATTTTGTCTTTTTAGGTACTTTTTGGTAGCACTGCTGGCTACTGAAACCTCCTAGCTCAGGCTGGTTTGGGGAGGTTTCCTTTTGCTGCGCTTAAAGTCTTGTACTTTTTGGTAGCACTGCTGGCTACTGAAACCTCCTAGCTCAGGCTGGTTTGAGGAGGTTTCCTTTTGCTGCGATTAAAGTCTTGTGAGTTCCAAGTCCTTACTTCATTTCTTGTTTACTTAATTTTCTCGCAAATTCCCATTTCTCTTTTCTTTCATTACATGATTTTGCACAATGGGGACATTGTGCGATTTGGTTTGGGGAAGGGTTTTGCGTCACATATCATTTGCTTGCATTCACGTTTACATTTCAGTTTGCATTTTTTATTTCAGTTTGGATTTGTTTGTTTCGTTTCTCATATATATATACAAAAATTCAAAAAATTGAAAAAATTCAAAAATTTCAAAAAAATGCACGTTTATTTTAGCATATAGGTCGAGTCGGAACGGTAGTATTTCAATGATGACATTGCATTTGCATCTGTTTTTGCCTAAGCCTTGCTGATTAACATGTTATTAGTAGAATCATAAATGCATATCTACGAGTTTTCGTTAATTTCTTGCTGGACTTTAGACTTGACTTTGATTTTTGGCAAACTACTTATATTTCTGAGTTTTAGAGCCTATAACTGGTGTCATCTGTGACCAGTTCATCTAGGAATGTGAGTAGTACTCCTTATGAGACATGTTTCATTAATTTGCATAAATATGAACTTAATCTGCTTAATACATGTATGCATTCGGTTTGTGGTTAGTTGACACATGTGGTAGAGGTCCCTTTTTTTCATTTTACCCATAACCTCCACACTGCCAAAAACAGCCTTTTGTCCCATTACTACATCCTACATTTAACCTGCCCTTGTCAAGCTAGTAGTTTATGTTTTTGGGATTGTTACTACGTTTTTGGTGGCAAATGCTCTTTTGAGATGATGATTGGAAGATGAAAGGAAGGAAAGAAAGATATAGAAAAGAAAAAAAAAAAAAAGAGAGAAATGATTCGAAAAAGAGAAAAAAAAAAGAGTGCTGTACTGTATAGGCAGTCGATCGACTGGCATCATCGGTCGATCGACCGCTACCCGAAAAGAGAAAGAGAAAAAAAAATCATTTCGCACGATTCAAGTCTTTATCAAATGGCGATTTTTGCTCCCATGTTTCATTTATATATTATGAGGAGTTGATTTATTACGGAGATTGTGAGTTTTGTGCTTGCTATAGCACCGTATCGATTGAATTTTGAGCAAGAAGTGGATATTGTCATATGGTTTTGTTACGGTACTAGCTTGATCACCTGTACCCCCACATTCGCATAAATGTTTTGCCTTTCCTGCCCATTACCTCACATATCCCATATATACCTCGACATGTGTCATGGTCATTTGTTCGGTTGGAATGCATATGTACGGTTGTAGAGATTTCTTTCATATTATATTGCAGGCATGTTCTTATAGGTCGTAGTTAGGTGAGTGTCACCAACAAAATGAATTCTTTCTATCTTATACTTATATTCACCTTGTGCTTATTTGAGTGATTTGAGCGACCCGTGAGAGTCCAATTTGATAAGTCTCTATAGTCAGCGGTTCAGCAGTTTTTAACGACTCTATAACTCGTTTGCATGATTCACATCTCTAATTGATTGTTGGTTGTGCATTAAATCGGTTTAGGCTATTCAATTGCATTTCGCTCTGAGATTGGACTCGTTCCTTTAGATCGAGTCTAGTTCTTGCTTGGGGACAAGCAAGGGTTTGGTTTGGGGAAGTTTGATGCGTGTCTTTTATATGATGTTTTACACCCTATTTTACACGCATTTCAGAGCTCATTTATGTAGTTTAAGGCTACTATTTGCCCCATTTCGTCTACTTTCGTATTTTTATGTAATATTGCAGATTTATGCGGAAATGAGTAGATATTGAGCTAAATCCGTCCCGAGTATCTTGACCGCATTTGACATGAAGTATTTACTTAAGGAACGAGCTTGGTGCGCATTTCAAGGCCCGAAAAACAAATCCACGAGAAGTTAGAAGTCAAGAATCAACTAAAGCAGTCGATCGACTGGCTCCCTTAGTCGATCGACCAACCCACGACTTCCAGGAACTACTGTGCATAGCAGACCAGTCGATCGACCGGTCATAGTGGTCGATCGACCAAACCGCTACTTCAGACGTGAATCAATAGATCGAGAAACTTGAAGCCCAAAGCTATGTTAGGTTTAGGAATAAAGTTACGTGAGTTTGCTATATAACGTAACCTAGTTTACGGAGATATTCATTCAGAAATTTATCTAGTTTTCCTTGAGTTCTTTATCAGTTTTAGCATATTAAAGAATTAGGGTTCGGGATATTGCTTTCATTCGTTCTTTTAATCTTTCTGTTACCATTCATCTTCACGGTATTTTCCTCTGCTTATTTTCAGTTTCATTACTTTATCGTTCATAGTATAGAATTGTTAGTTAGTTTCCCGAAGCCATAATTATCGTTTTATGCTAGCCTTTTATTCCGTCGATTTAAACATGAATTCAGTAGTTAATTTCGTTAATTCCATTATTGTTATCATTCCTAGTATGAGTAGCTAAATTAATTGTGCTAGGATGTAGGGGATCTGTAGGTTAGGCGGCATTAGATTTAACACGGCCTGAAATCGCATGCCGGTCGATCGACTGGGTTCCCTGGTCGATCGACTGGCCATGCTGAGATTGTTTCGTTTTAATTGTTTTAATTGTTGTGTTTGACGAATCGAGTGCACGCGACTAGTTGAATACCTAGGATTTGACCGACCCAATAAAGATCGAAAGATAGGGAAGGGAGATAGCCTACTTAATTAAGACGACTAGATTAATTAGATCGAAAGATAGATTAATTTAGACCTTTAGTCACTTTTCAGGACGAGAGTCAGTATTAGCGGTATTAGGGACCTGTAGCGAGATCGAAAGATGCTACCTGTGAGAGTGGACCGAAAGGACCTCTTATTTTCCCATCTCACGTGATTGTTTTAAACCTACCTAGTTTGCTGCCGCCGAAACTATAGTGAACCGATCATCCTTGCACCCTTTTATTTCTTGATTTTATCCGTTTATTTAGTTTACTGTCTTTATTTGCCTTTAGCTATAGACCAAATCAACTCAACCCCCACACACTGTTACCTTAGACTGAAATTAGACATCTAATAATTACATCTGCCTCTCTGTGGTTTGACCCTGTTACCACTAGCTTTTGTTAGTCTTAATAGGAAATATAAATTTTATTTTTGGTACTCACAACGACGGGTATCAAGCTCCTCAATAAGTTGTCACTTAATCGAGATGAACAAGCTACAAATAAAGCATAAAGACTACCCAATAGCATGAGCACTAAGACGGATCGAATGCATCAAAGAGATGTTCTAACTTTCATTAAAACTCATTGATACACTTCTAAAACTATCTAATAGCACAATGCACCAAGGTAAGCCAAACATGTTAATAAAATGTCCAATTTTCATTGAGGCATTTCCATAAACACTTCAAATGCATTAAGAGTAGAAACCACATAATCACCCAATTCAAAAGGTTAACAACCCAAATTCATCCCCTTAATTACCCAAATTCCCCCTAGACCTTAGATGAGACTACTCACTCATGTTCATGGGTGAGAAATTAACAACAAATTGTAACAAAATACAAGTAAACATTGCAAACATAATAAAGGTTACTACTTTAAATGAATAATGATTAAACAACATAAGAAATGTAAACAATTGAAGTAAATGTAAATAAAAGATAAGGATTGTACCAACAAAGAGGAAAGGAACAAACTTGGATAATAATGGAAGATGAATTTCTTCTTGTCTCCCAAATACAACCCAAATGACTAATTGTATACTCTTGAGAAAATGAAGAACTTGAATGAACAAAGGAAGAATTAAACTAAAACTAAAGAAAGATTACAACTTTTTATTGAATGAAAATGAGAGATGAAATATTAGGGTTCTACAATATTGAGAGAAAGATGAACTAACTAGTCTAATTTTTTAATCTAAATTGTGGTAGTGTGTGTAAGTGAAGTTGTAGTGTTCTTGTCTAATGTCCTCTTTATACTATTCTATTAGTCTAATAATAACAATAATATTATAATAATGCTAATAATAATAATACTAATCCTAATAATACAAAATCAATTGACCCCTAAACAAAAAGGACAGACACAGGATTCTTATTAAAACAAAACAAAAAATAAAAGGAGGAAAGGGAAAGTCAAAGACGAAGCAGGTGGAGCCATGCCGGTCCACTGGCGGTCGGGCATGATACCGGTAGCGAGACCACTTGAAGAAAGGAGGAGAATTGATGTTTGTTGTTGTGTGCCGGTTGAGCTGCTGCCGGGGCACCGGTAGAAGAGACAAAAGTTGATGCGAGATTTTGATTTGGTGCGTTATGCCGGTTTGTCGGTTGTCGTTTGCTATGCCGGTAGCGAGACTTTCACAAAAAGGAGGAAAAAATGGGTGTGTTCTGCCGGTTGAGGGAGTCGGCTGCCGGGGTACCGGCAGAGGACACAAAACTTCAAATAAACTCGGTTTCGATTCTTATTTCGACATTGGTGATTCGAATTCAAGGAGCAGCAATGGTATCTTAGATTTGGGTTGCTCGATTAGCTTGAACGCATACACTACTACTCTTCCCGACTTCTTCCTTCTTCCCTTCATTTCCAAGTTCAAGCGGAGCTGATAATGCTTGAATGAAGGAGGAGCAATTGTGGTTTAATGGTGGGAATTGGATTTGTGGAGATGGTGGTGAATGTGGGTTTAAATGTTGGGTGGCTGCCATGGTGGTTGATGGAAGTCGAATTAATGAAGAAGGTGGTTGTGAAATGGAGGAGGTGAAGGAGCAGTGAAGGTAGATAATGGTGGTTTTGATGTTGGTGTTTCGTGCGGGTGAAGATGAATGAATGGTGGTGACGGGTACAGAGTAGGTGAGATGGTGGCAGTGGACTGTTGTTGTCGATATTGATGGTGGTGAATGGTGAAGTAGCAGGGGAGGTGTGTTGGTGATCGGGGTATGTCGACAATGGTGATGAAGGTGAAAATGAATAATGGTGAATTGGGTGATGATGATGAATGGGCGAATGGTGATTGTTGTGGTGATGTTGTTTAGTTGTTGCCGGTGTTGCTGATTAATTGGGCTCGGGGATGCAGAGTGAGTGAATATCGGGTTGAATGGTGGTGAAGAGGTTGATGATGGATGGTGATAATGGAGTTGTAAATTGCTGCTGGTAAGAGTTGTTGGCGGTGTCGGGTGATGAAGGTTGTCATAGTTGTGGGTCTGATGGTGGGAGATGGTGAATAATAGGTCGTTAATGGTGAATGACGAAGGAGGTAAATGAAAGTTGAATGGAGGATGGTAATGGCGGTTGTGTTGTGCAGGGATGATGATGATAGAGGTGGGTCAAAAGTTGACTTTGATAGTAAAAGGTCAAAGGTTGACCTTTATTTCCTCTCCTCTTTGACTTACAACTTTGTCCCGTCACCTTGACTCGTCTTGGTTCGCAAATCCCGCCTTGCTTTCCGTTTTACCTATATAATATTAATAAAGTAATTATAATACTAATATTATATAAAAATACATTAATTATTAATTATAATTAAAACGACTAATTATTATAAATTAGTTATTAAATGAGGTATTTAAACATTTAAGCACACAAAATCGAGTCGGAATAAGGTATAAATGCGGGGTAAAATACGACTAAAATGCTACTTATCAAACGCCTAAAGCACTACATTGCCGGGACACCCATCTTGAAGATACACTCTATTGATACTTATCTTTCCCATCCTTGAATGTAATTCATGACTTGGTCGAGCCTACGACGTAAAACAAGGGCGCTACATGGGAGGCAACCCATGCAATTTGTAAATAGCATGCATTTTAGGTAGTTAATGAGAGACTTGGGGATCACATTTTGTCGATTTTGGATTAGTGACGGAGCTCACCTTTGAGGAAAACAAGTCTAATTTTCATTCGGCACGAAATCCCGGCATGATGCGTCGGCTTGATAGTGGAAAACACGAGTACCGAGGCCAAACGAAAAGCTCGAATTACAAGTTAAGTGAAAACTTGGACATGTTGGAAGATTGGTGAAATTAAGCTGAATGTTGTGCTCTACCGGTGGACCGGCAGCCGGTCCGTCCACTGGTAGCGAGCACAAATTAATTTTGAAGAAATTGAACCTGGGTGTGTGTCCTGCCGGTAGGCCGGCAGCCGGCTCACCGGCAGGGAGAACATCGTACTTGGAAAATTGAAGAATGCAGAACAAGGAGTGTGTTCTGCCGACAGGACACACATCAAGAGTTGAGTGGTTTTTCAGAAAAGTTGAGTTAATGAGTGGAGGTGTGTTCTGCCGGCAGCGGGTCCACCGGCAGGACACACAGGTCAAGGGTCAAAATGAATAGAAATGAGATGGGGGTGTGTTCTACCGGTGGACCGGCAGACGGTTCGTCCACCGGTAGCGAGAACAATTGAAATTGAGGGAAATTTCGAGAAATTAAAAAAAAGGGGGGTGTGCTCAGCCGGCAGACCGGCACAACGCAACATCAGAATTCAATTAAAAAAGGGGGGGTTAGCTACTATTTTTGGGTTGGACAATGTCACATCCCACAACCCGCCTATTACAATTCACTACTCCCGGGTTTGGAAAGCTATATTCGGTCTTGATGATGCCGTTGAGGACAAACGGGCCGCAATTTCTTGCCACAACCCCGTCATTAGGGTTTGGCATAGGTTCAGGGGGTGTACTCTTCTTGCGGTGGATGAGCCGTGGGTCTTTAGGACTAATGAACTCGAAATTTTGGGGTCCTACTTGTTTACTAAACCCACCGCCTACAAGATAAATGTGGCTCACCATCTTGCAATTCACTTGTCCAAAATTGCCAATTCTCCGGGACAAAAAGTCCCAATTCATGTGGGTGGCATCATCACCCGCATTGCTCAATCATTGGACCGTCCTGTGGATCTTTCCACTATGAACTGGGTGCCCGGGGAAACTTTTTTGACCAAACAATACATGACCACCAAGCTTGAATTGCTTAAGTTTAATCCTCTTGACGGGCGCGAATATTGGCAAATGAACCACCGCAATTCAATCCCGCTCCCCAATACTTCTGCGATAAAAATTGAGCAAGACAAGAGTGATTACCTCTTCCTGCTTGAAGCGGAGGTATACACCGACCAACCTCCCCATAAACCTCCTCGTGTGTATTCAAGGGATAGCCGAGCGGCGACCGCTTCCACTCTCCAATACACTATGCCGCAGACCCACCAACCCCCACCATGGCAATTCCAACCCGGTGAGGGGTCTTCCTCGGGTCAGCTCTCCTACCCTCCCATACCACCTACCTTTACCGAGTGGATGGAAAGGATGGACATTGCCACAGCCAAGGCCGTGAGTGAGAGAGATGTGTTGGGGCGGAAGTTGGACCGCATTTACTACGACCAGTCCACAGGCACCTAACCCATCTACGATGATTTTTGTAGGCGGGAGTATGTCACTTATGATGCCCCACACCCCTCTTACTTTTCATGGCCCGACGGCAATTACCAGAGCGCGGACGGGAGGATGGTTCACGTGGGTCTTAACCTCCAACCGGACTACTTCTCTGCCCCTATTTTTCCTCCTGGGCCCGAGCAACGACCGGAGGGGCATGACGCCCATTGGGTGGGGGGCATCCGCCCTTACTTTGCTAGTGAAGTAGGAGCCTCGAGGTCCGGTAGTGCTTTCATGGGGGATCCTTCTACGGGTGGTGGTGGAGGCATGATGATGATGAGTGGAGACTTCACGGGAGGTCTCTTGGGTACCGGCGGTAGTGGAGGTGACCAAACCTTCAACTCCGATGATTTGATTCAAGACTCCGGGTTTGGTGACGGAGATAATGATGATGATGATATGGGTTCCGATTCTTGAGGGCCGAGTTGGTGGCCCACCTTGCTCCCGCTTCAATCCAAATGACAAGTATGCTCCCCTCATATCCAAACTCTCATTCATATTTCAATTCCGCATGCATTTAGTATACTTGTATCATATGTAGATTAGTCATCCCATATTAGATGCATTCATATACTTTGCATTAGATTTCATTTCTTGTACAAATCGTCACATGTAGCTTGCATTCATATAATTTAGCTGCATTGTTATTTATTTCTTGCATTTAGATTAGCTCATGCATTGCATCCCCATTTAAAAACACAAAATAAATTGAAAAATTGAAAATTTCACAAAAACATGCATTTTTAATTTCCGAGTCCCCTCCATACATTATGTACAAAGATAAGTGTGGGCAGGAGATTCCATATATTCAAAAAAAAAATTAAAAACATCAAAAACACGTTCTTTTTCATTCTCTTTGCCTCCCACCCACACTTTTCCCGTCACCGGGCCCAAAAAAAAAACCAAAAACATGTTATTTTATTTTGAGAATAATTTGCAAAAATACAAAAATATGTATTTCATTTTTCCTATTTCCTCCCTATACTTCGTTCCATCGAGGACGATGAAAGCCTTAAGTGTGTGGAGGGAAATATCTACTTCGTATATATTTGTAAATAATTTGTGAATAGTTTGCTTGTAAATTTGGTAAAATTTCAAAAAAAAAAAAATCAAAAAAATAGAAAAACTTTCAAAAAAATCACAAAAACATTGCATTGTATATATATGTTGTTTGTTGGCTAACTTTTGGCATAGGCATTGACCGTTTGAGGCAAAAAGGAGACTAGAAGACCACTTGGTATACACGTTCTTATCTCTTTCTCCTTTTCCATTTTCTCTCTTTTTATATTGTTATATAATATGGAGGAGGACGGGTTTTTTTTTGTGCCTTGGATGTTCCTTTGGGGAACTATTGGATTGTTGGTGTTGATGTGCTGTTAGGCTTAGTCAACTTGTTGCATGTTTCTATTCTTGTTCAAATTTCGCATGCATATGTTCTTGTATATACTTGTTTTCAAATTTCGAGTCTTACATCAGTTTGTAAATAAAGGTTTTAAAGAAAGAACATGGTCTAGGAAGGGAGTCAAATGCCCCTAGGATGACTACGCTCCGATTGTGCCTTCTCCCTCCTCGTGGCTCGTGCCCGTGACCGTTTGGTTAGCCATAGGAAATGGAGTCCGTTTGTTGAGTCTTGACTACCCTGTGAGATTAAAGGCCGTAGACTAGGCCTAAGTCTCGACTTAGCTACTCAAAGGTGAGGATTAGAGCCTCCATGGGGTCGGAACATTCATACCCGGTGTAATACCCCGTATTTTAATGATAAGTTATGAGAATAATTTATGTAATTTAATGAGTGATTAAATGACATTTCTAGTAATAATTACAAATAAAACGTTGGTTGAATAATAAATTAAGTAAAGCAAGTCGGGAATTGGGCTTAGCTAGTAATCGAGTATTGGACCACGTGCCATTAAGTAGTGGACCGAAATTTAATGAATAGGGTAGGAGTGTGATCGGGATTTATATCGGGAATTTATAATATAATATGGAAATAATAAATATATAAAGATAATAATTATATTGATACTAATAATAAGTTAAGGCGATAATAAATTAGTAAAGATAAAATAAGGGAATCCTACTTATGGTAATAGTAATATATGTAATAATAATAATAATAATAATAATATAATGATAATTATAGTTATAGTAATTTCTATACTAATTAGAATATGTAAATTAAGATAGTTTCCTAATCGACCTCGTATTCTCTAAAGCTTACACTATAAATACCACCTTAAATCTGAGAAATAATTCATAAATTAAAAGAAGGAGCTTTTGGAGACGGAATTAGCAAGCGGTAATTAATAGGTAACAACTTTTAATCTCGTTTTATTTTCTTATACAGCTGAATGTCAGACGATCTTAAGACACTTAGAAACTGACCCAAACCTTGACGGAATGAGACCAAACTTTGGGAGGTGGTTCGTGGGGTTGCAAGGGTTGGAATGGGTGTAGTGGTGGTGTCAGGGATGGCCTAGGGTGGCGGTGGCAGGCGGCTAAAGGTGGCTGGTCAGGGGGTGTTGTGGGTTAGGTCGTGGGTATATGTAGTGGGTAATTGAACCCCTAATTGGCCGAGTCTTGACCTGGGCATGGTAGGGTTGTGATGGGGGGAGGTAGTAGACCACTTTAGAGGTGTTGGCGTGGTGTCAGGTGGCGTCTGGTGTTGGTGGTGGCCGGAAATCGTGAGAACAGGGGTTTTGTCGCAGCTGTTTTAAGACGAGTGTCGTGTCTTCGTTAGGGGACCATTGGGGAAGTGGGGACCACCCCTGGAACCACCATGGGACAGTGGTGTCAACGGTGGTGTCCATCTGTGGTGTGGGTAGTTGTGGTGGTGTTAGAGAGGAGTTTTATAGGCGGTGTATTTTGATGTCGGGTTTTCGGTAATTATTATGTTTATGGTTGTGTTGCTAGGGCGTAGGTCTGCGAGTGGCAGGGGAAGGTCGGGCTGCTGGCTGGAGGTCGTCGGGAGTCATGGTGGTGCAGGCTAGTGGTGGTAGATGGGGTGGTGCCACTAGGTGGCTGGTAGGCCGGGTGTGGTGGCTGCAAAAGGGAGGTGTGTGTGTGTTGTTCACGGTTGCGTATGGGTGTTTGAGTTGTGGTGTGTTTGAGTTGTAACGTGGTCATTGTGACGGGGTTAATACAAATTTATTGGGTGGACGGATTTTTACGTAATGATCTACACGGGAGATAATTAATATAATTATAATCGAATAAATTAATATAATGAATTGAATAATGAATAAAAGTATAAATGAATTGAATTGAATTATAATATTTTGATTAGGTGATGGTTGTGAAGAATTATAATCGGATCGGATTGCTTTAATTATTTGGATTGCTTTGAGTTGCGTAATTGGAGTGCTTGCTTGCCAGGTAGGAATTTCCTACTCAACTCGGTTTTATTGTTCAGTGAATGAATATTTAAATCTGACGATTTATGAGGTGAAAGTTAATATTGTGATTTATTGGAAATAGAGTAATTGTGTATTGTTGGTTGAGCAGTAAGACGGGATTGTCATTGAGTATTGGATTGTTGGAGAGTTGATTATTTAGTTGAGCATAACACGGAGGGTGTTACTGCAAGTTGTGCATAGCGAGCAATCATTACTGCCAGATGAGCATAGTAAGTAATTACTACTGCCAGTGATAGTTGTGCATAGTAAGTAATTACTACTGCCAGGTGAGCATGGTACGCAAGTACTACTGCCAGTTGAGCATGGCACGGTGTTAAGGGGGTTGTGCTACTGCCAGTGACGTAAGTGAATTGTACGGATGAGATGATGAGAATTTCAAGGATGTATATTTTGGTTGGATTATTATTATTGTTGTTTAGTTTTATTCCTACTCAACCATTGGTTGACATGTTTGCTTCTGTGTCAAAATAAAATTGATGCCTGCTTTAATTGATGGCATCCTGTGGTGAACCATTTAATATTTCCGGTTAAATGGGGAGCAGATTTAAATAGCAGGTTTTGAGTTAGCTGGATATGGGGAGCTTGGGCGTGTGAGCTTTCGGACCTGCAGGAGTCTAGATCACAAATGTAGTTATATCACTTTATTTATTTCCGCTGCGAGTTGTAATTATTTTATTTTAAGTTTTAGTTAGTTAAATTGTAATAAACATGTATTCACTAAAGTTTTAATTTAAAGTACTTTGGTTTGTTGTACTTTGTTATACACTACCTCGGGAAACCGAGATGGTAACAGTCCTATTTATTTGGGAATGTCTAGCTAAAGGCTCCTGGATAAATGGGGGTGTTACAAAGTGGTATCAGAGCAAAACGATCCTCAGGCCTAACTAATGAATACTAACAAACTTAGGATGTGTCTAAATAAAATGAACCCCGGGTAGAAACTGTTAGGAGCCCCTCTTAGTGCGGTTAAGAAGGCGCCCTTAATTCGTACCATGGCCCTCTCAGTTTTGAACCGGGAACCCTGAGAGAATACTTGAGAGTGTGGGGTAATTTAAAACGAATATTGTTTGTTTTGTCTTGAAAGTTCTTGTTGCCTTGTGTACATGTTGTTTTCATTGATGATTGTGGTTACGGGGACATAACTTTGCTTCTGGGAAGAGGGGATGTGATATGATTTTAAGCATTGGTATATGTGTAGGGTTATAGAAAAGTGTGATGGTATGGGAGGCATAGTTGTGATTAATATGTGAAGTATGATGGGTATAAGTGAAATTGTGAAGAATGTGATTTTGGTTGATTTCTCGACATTTTATCCTTGATTGTTTTGGCTGTCATTTACTGTCGGTTTACAATTCTTGCCCGACATTTTTATGTGAAATACCTTTGTGAGTTAGCTTTCATATGCCACTGGTCTCATGTTCAAATAATATACGGTTTAGGAGAAATAAATATTTTAGTAGACAGTAGTCGAAATATTCTTGTACAGTGATGTTTTCGCGCCATGTTTTTGTAAAATTTGCCATTTAAAAACTACGTAATTATTTGTTGTAATTCAAACTCCACTGTTTAATAGACTCATGTATGTTTCTAAATTGGTAAGCCACGTTTTAAGAAAATAGTTTGACAATTTATGGTGATTTTTACAAATTGACCTAAGTTTCTGACAAGTTGCTGTAAAATTTCTGTTTCGACCAAGCATCTTGTAAAATGCATTATAAATTGACCCTTTGAATTTTTAACTTGATTCTTTCACCCATGATCTACTAACTCTTTTTATTTTCTAGAAATTCTCCATAATTTATTTATGTTATTAATTATCTATGATTTTTAAGTTGTAGCATGTTTTCCTTCGTCTTGAATAATGAAAATTTTGTCTCTTGATGTTTTGATATTGTGAATTGTGTGAATTAGAATAACATGTCTAGTGATATGCGGAACGTGTTACCTTAAAGCCTATATATATATGTTACAATAATTGCATTCATGTTTAAGTTGGATGTTGTTAGTGACAATTAAGATGAACTAAGAAAATATTAATTAAATAATTATGCGCATCTTTTGTTATACATTATTATTAGTTTGGCAATGTATTCGCCAGTAGTTAAGCAATAAGTTGGAATAAAGATTAATTCGAATATCTTATATGATGTGATGTGATTTGATAGTAATTAAAATTTTGTTATTTATTCAATCGTTAATTCATGTTGGAAGCGATAAGTGTTCTATATTACAATATGTGTTTCATGATTTTGTGGCATTATAATAATGAATTGATTATTCCTATTTTTAGTATTCCAAACTTCGAGGACGAAGTTTATTTTTAGGGGGAAAGAATGTAATACTACATAAATTTTGAATTATTGTTTTGATGAGATTGATGTAGTTGATAATCGAAGTTGCTTAGTAATGTTGAATTGTGTGATGTTATGAATGTTGTGGTTGTAGTTATGGGCGAACTTCGGGACGAAGTTCATTTTAAGGGGGGAAGACTGTAATACCCCGTATTTTAATGATAAGTTATGAGAATAATTTATGTAATTTAATGAGTGATTAAATGACATTTCTAGTAATAATTACAAATAAAACATTGGTTGAATAATAAATTAAGTAAAGCAAGTCGGGAATATGGCTTAGCTAGTAATCGAGTATTGGACCACGTGCCATTAAGTAGTGGACCGAAATTTAATGAATAGGGTAGGAGTGTGATCGGGATTTATATCGGGAATTTATAATATAATATGGAAATAATAAATATATAAAAATAATAAATATATAAATATAATAATTATATTGATACTAATAATAAGTTAAGGCGATAATAAATTAGTAAAGATAAAATAAGGGAATCCTACTTATGGTAATAGTAATATATGTAATAATAATAATAATAATAATATAATGATAATTATAATTATAGTAATTTCTATACTAATTAGAATAGGTAAATTAAGATAGTTTCCTAATCGACCTCGTATTCTCTAAAGCTTACACTATAAATACCACCTTAAATCTGAGAAATAATTCATAAATTAAAAGAAGGAGCTTTTGGAGACGGAATTATCAAGCGGTAATTAATAGGTAACAACTTTTAATCTCGTTTTATTTTCTTATACAGCTGAATGTCAGACGATCTTAAGACACTTAGAAACTGACCCAAACCTTGACGGAATGAGACCAAACTTTGGGAGGTGGTTCGTGGGGTTTCAAGGGTTGGAATGGGTGTAGTGGTGGTGTCAGGAATGGCCTAGGGTGGCGGTGGCAGGCGGCTAAAGGTGGCTGGTCAGGGGGTGTTGTGGGTTAGGTCGTGGGTATATGTAGTGGGTAATTGAACCCCTAATTGGCCGAGTCTTGACCTGGGCATGGTAGGGTTGTGATGGGGGGGAGGTAGTCGACCACTGTAGAGGTGTTGGCGTGGTGTCAGGTGGCGTCTGGTGTTGGTGGTGGCCGGAAATCGTGAGAACAGGGGTTTTGTCGCAGCTGTTTTAAGACGAGTGTCGTGTCTTCGTTAGGGGACCATTGGGGAAGTGGGGACCACCCCTGGAACCACCGTGGGACAGTGGTGTCAACGGTGGTGTCCATCTGTGGTGTGGGTAGTTGTGGTGGTGTTAGAGAGGAGTTTTATAGGCGGTGTATGTTGATGTCGGGTTTTCGGTAATTATTATGTTTATGGTTGTGTTGCTAGGGCGTAGGTCTGCGAGTGGTAGGGGAAGGTTGGGCTGCTGGCTGGAGGTCGTCGGGAGTCATGGTGGTGCAGGCTAGTGGTGGTAGATGGGGTGGTGCCACTAGGTGGGTCTGGTAGGCGGGTGTGGTGGGCTGAAAAGGAGGTGTGTGTGTGTGTGTTGTTCACGGTTGCGTATGGGTGTTTGAGTTGTGGTGTGTTTGAGTTGTAACGTGGTCATTGTGACGGGGTTAATACAAATTTATTGGGTGGACGGATTTTTACGTAATGATCTACATGGGAGATAATTAATATAATTATAATCGAATAAATTAATATAATGAATTGAATAATGAATAAAAGTATAAATGAATTGAATTGAATTATAATATTTTGATTAGGTGATGGTTGTGAAGAATTATAATCGGATCGGATTGCTTTAATTATTTGGATTGCTTTGAGTTGCGTAATTGGAGTGCTTGCTTGCCAGGTAGGAATTTCCTACTCAACTCGGTTTTATTGTTCAGTGAATGAATATTTAAATCTGACGATTTATGAGGTGAAGGTTAATATTGTGATTTATTGGAAATAGAGTAATTGTGTATTGTTGGTTGAGCAGTAAGACGGGATTGTCATTGAGTATTGGATTGTTGGAGAGTTGATTATTTAGTTGAGCATGACACGGAGGGTGTTACTGCCAGTTGTGCATAGCGAGCAATCATTACTGCCAGATGAGCATAGTAAGTAATTACTACCGCCAGTGATAGTTGTGCATAGTAAGTAATTACTACTGCCAGGTGAGCATGGTACGCAAGTACTACTTCCAGTTGAGCATGGCACGGTGTTAAGGAGGTTGTGCTACTGCCAGTGACGTAAGTGAATTGTACGGATGAGGTGATGAGAATTTGAAGGATGTATATTTTGGTTGGATTATTATTATTGTTGTTTAGTTTTATTCCTACTCAACCATTGGTTGACATGTTTGCTTCTGTGTCAAAATAAAATTGATGCCTGCTTTAATTGATGACATCCTGTGGTGAACCATTTAATATTTCCGGTTAAATGGGGAGCAGATTTAAATAGCAGGTTTTGAGTTAGCCTGGATATGGGGAGCTTGGGCGTGTGAGCTTTCGGACCTGCAGGAGTCTAGATCACAAATGTAGTTATATCACTTTATTTATTTCCGCTGCGAGTTGTAATTATTTTATTTTAAGTTTTAGTTAGTTAAATTGTAATAAACATGTATTCACTAAAGTTTTAATTTAAAGTACTTTGGTTTGTTGTACTTTGTTATACACTACCTCGGGAAACCGAGATGGTAACAGTCCTATTTATTTGGGAATGTCTAGCTAAAGACTCCTGAATAAATGGGGGTGTTACACCCGGCCCCTATTTTAGGATTGTGAGTAGGTCTCCTCGCGAGACGTGTTTTGTCTAGACGCATAAGTGTGTCATCCCGTCCTTAGATCATGGATTGCTCTCTTTTTAATGCACGTTTTATGAAATGAATTTGTTACACATAATTGAGCCTCACATAGCCTAAATAAGGCTTATTTTGACCCTTTATATTAGTTCCCTTTTTGCATGCACCCCTTCTGAGCCTTAGCCTAGTTTCGTTTGGCATAACCACAAAATGAACTACATCCCATAAACAACTCTCCTTAATCAAGAACAGGTCGTTGTTGGTAGTTAGTGAGCTAGGCGGTGCCTTGGGTCCATTCTTGGGTCGAAGTATTAATGTTTTGGGCAATTGTAGATAAATAAGAGGTTTTGGGAAAATAAATAAAGGAAATGAAAAAAAAAAAAACAAAAGAGAAAATTAGAAAAGTTTTGAAAAAATTCGAAAAAAAAAAGAGAAGTTGTGATTGTAAATACTCGTTTAGAAAAAAAAAAGGAAAAAAAAAACAAACAAAAAAAAGGGAGAGAAAGAGCTTGCAGCACCCCTATTCATCATTTTGGGGAAGAAAAAGCCGTTGCAAAAATAATTGGCCTTAAGATGTTTTTCCAAGTGGATCGGGTTTACACAATTTTTGCATGAGTTTGAGTTTCAAATTCTTTGTTAGGGTGTAGACGTTATCCATTGTGTTCAAATAAGGGCCGAATGTAAGGTTTGTTAAAGGGTTCGAACATTTTTCCAATTTGAGTCGGGTTTATACAATTTTTACATGGTTTTGGTAATCAAGGCTATGTTATGGTATAGACGTGTCTCATGTGTTGCAATAAGAGAAGGAAAGATGGTAGTTGGACCGTTCTTGATTTGAGCCTCTCATGTCCAAATGTTGCTTGCAACAACCCCGTTCTGTCCTTCTCCTTAGCCCTGATGCATTCCTTATTTCATACTACGTGCATTTCTCACCTTTTGCGACCCATTCGATCATAGGATTGTTTCACACATTAGATGTCGGACACGTTCTCATGAGTCGTAGTAGGAGAGTGTTTGGCTACTTTTTGTACAAAAACACTCGGTCTTTAAACGAGTGACGAGTGAAATCGTGAGGATGTCGTTGACCTAGGTCCTCTTAGTCATGGGCCTTGAATTGAATCTTGTGTTAGTCCGTAGACTTGATGAACCAACTTTGTTTCTCCTTTTTCCCCGATCTTGAATTTGTTTCTTGAGCTCTAGCGGTCACACTTGGTCACTTGACGCCACCCTTAGGGAGTTGGCACCTCCGTTGGAGTTCTAAGACGACATTTCTAGACCAAAACAATGTTTTTGAAACTGAAAACTCGACCACTTAGATAAGGAAAGTGGACCATTTCTGTTTGATGCATTCTATTATTTGACTATGTGCTTCATGTGAATGCATCGCATTTTTCCGCAAGCCCCCACTTGCCTTGCGTTGAGGTGCATTCCTCATTGCATTTCAACGTGAGTTGAAGGGACGGAGGAGGCCCGTTAATTGCCTACCATCGGCTATTATAGTTTAAAATAAGGGTCTTGCATGGTTCATTCTCTTACTCGAGGACGATTAATGCTTTAGTGTGGAGAGATTTGATATGTGATTAGTTTACGCCATTTCACTTCCCGCTTCTCATGCATTTTGCCTTCTTTAGCACGTTTTTAGCTCACTCTCGCTCGTGTTTTGCCCTTTATTCTATGTACCTCGATATTATGACTCCCCGTACTCCTTTGTAAGGGATTGGTCTTGGAAAAGGCAAGACGGAATGAAGATCGAGTGAAGAAGCTAACTCGTGTTAGCTTGAGAAGAAAAGGAATTGAAAAGGTTGAGAAGTGTGTTCTGCCGGTACACCGGCAGCCGGTCCAGCCACCGGCAGAACACCCCCACCTAACATTACAAAGAGAAAAGGAAAAAGCTGAAGGACTATGTTCTGCCGGTAGGCCGGCAGCCGGTCCACCGGCAGAGCACTACGCCCACATTGAATTAAAGATTGAAGAAAAATAATTGATTGGTCTCGCTACCGGTAGAAGAACCGGTAGCCGGCCAGTCGGTAGAAGACGCACCAACGAAGACTTTGATGTATAGAAGAGTATGTTCTGCCGGTAGACTGGCAACCGGTCCACGGGCAGAACACGCACGCCAGTTTATTTTCCAAATTTCAAGTCTAAATTGCAAAAGCCGCGCTACCGGTAGGCTGACCGGTAGCCGGTCCACCGGCACAGAGCATCTGCTACGGATTATGGGCTTTATTTCCTCTTCTTCTCTAATCCAATGAAAGACTATAAATACCCCCTCCGAAAATCAATTGTACACACAACTATAGATCTAATTCAATTCCATTCTCCAAGTTTGAACTTTGCTAATTACTTTGTTAATCTTTCCCTAATTAGAACAAGTTCTTCAATAATTATATCATTATTAGTGTTAGTAATTGGGTTGTAAGAGGATTGAAGGTTTCTCCTTCTTTAATTCAATCCAAGTTCCTTTCTTTGCTATTGAGTTGGTATAATTTTTCTCCTTAATTTCATTTGTTTACATTTGCTTTTCTCTTAAGTTTTGTTTAGTTGTTTATGTTAGAATTCCACTCTTTGCTGTTTGATTGTTGTTTTTCTCTCTCTTGTTCATCTTTTCCTTGTTCACCATTGTTGTTTACACCCAAAGATTGAATCTTTGAGTTTATTGTGTTCAAGTTTGTGTCTTTTGGTTCAATCCTTATCCATCTTAGATTAATTTGTCTTTCCTCATAATTTTTGTTGGTTTATTGCATGATTATTAGTAGAATTCATTCTTCCATCATGTTTATGCTTAAAGAATCCATCTTTACTAATTATTTTGTCTTAATAATCATGATTAGTGAGTAGTCCTTTAACTAGGACTCGATTATCCCGACATGAGTTTCCTACTTGGTTAAAACCCATTTAATTGGTCATTTTAGGTGGTGTTAAAGGAGAATTAAGGGGATTGAATTGAGTTATTGACTTGTTGGAATTTTCTTCTTGTCCTTGACCCTTGACCATTGGTGAGAATCAATTAGGTGGAGGATAGTGTGATTTTGGCTTGTCTTTTGTTAACCTTGGTTGAGACCGAAAGGGAGAATCTTGGGAGAACACCCCTAATTCTGGGTTTGAAATCGATCCTCGAGAGAGGGAGTGGGATGACTCGGATTTGAGATGGGAGCTTAATGAACCTAGTCTAGTTTAAGCACCCTTGAGATAATGCATGATTTTGGGGGAGTAGAAACTCGGATTTAGGTACCCGGCTTTCGAACCCGAGAGGGGGGTTGGAAAGGTTTTCTAGAGTCCACTCACGAGACCGAAATGGAGGTGTTTGGCGAATTAGAGTCGTCATCCTCTTTAACACTACCTAATCGACCACTTAGCGGGAAATTAACCTTGTAGGAGCAATTGTCGGAGGAGAAGTCGGGTCCTAGGCTTTCCTTAATCTTGATTACATCATTTTCATTTTCTTGCTTGTTTTCCATAATTAGTTTGATTGCATTTCATTTTGTTAGTTTAGTTGTTAGTTAATTACCCTCACCTTTTATTACCGACTTAGCTAAGCTTAAGGATTAGAACGATTAGTAGTCTACCTAACTCCTTGTGGGATCGACCCTCAATTTTGCATGACGACAACCGTGCACTTGCGAGGTATAATTTGATACTATCATTTGTGCACAAAGTATTCTTGAGGTTTGATTTTCTAACATGACGTGACCTTTTTATCGTTTTTAAGATATTCAATTGAGCATAAATCATAGATCAGAAATCGGATTTTGGCAATTCTTTTTTTCAAATTGATTAACTTTTCGAGATCTATTATTCGATAGAACGAAAATGATTATTCGGAAATTTAAGATCGAAGTTATGGTTGATTTGAGGTATTCGTACGAAAAAAAATCCGACAAAACGTCAGTCGACATTTTTTTCCCTCAAATCATAGAGTATGACGAGATAATCATTTTAGAACAAAAATTGACCGATTCTGAATTCCGATCTAGAAGTTATGCTTAATTGAATTTGAGTTTTTCTCATCTGTGCCCCTGAAGTTTTCACTTTTCCTAATTGTACCCCTGCGTATGGCATAATATCAATTGTGCCCTTGAACTTTATTAGTTATTTCCATCCATGACTAAAGTAGCCAAAACCGTCACTTTTGGCCGTTAAGTGCCAAGATATTCTCCTTAAACACATCAAAACCCTCACCAAAACCGCCTATTATGTACGTACCCATTAACTAACGTGTTCCACACAACATAATTTCTCTCAGACATTCCATTAAACACCCTCCGCGCATTATCAATCGCCGAGCAAGTACAATACATATGCAGAAGAGTAGTATTAGCAAACAAGTCTGAGCAAAAACCCAACTTAATTACACAACAATGCAACAATTTCCCTACTCTACGACAACGTAATTGTGCCGCAGACTTAATCACAGCCGGTAATGCTAAAGAATCAAGATAAATACTATGTTTATGCATTTGTATAAACATATAAATTGAATGTCGATGTTTATTTAAGTAAGTATATGTCCTAAGAGCTAAATTTCAAAGATGAGTATCAATTAAATCACTAAAATTAGTAAAATAACATCAAAATAAGAAAATCCATTTGAGTAAATACTGGAATCTATGAATTTCATTAAAGTTATATGGTCTAAAGTTTTGTTCTTTATGATCATTTGGGCAAGAAATTGCTTCATTTGTTTAGGGTTTGCGAGTGATTTTAAAAGGTGGGTAATTGATGGTTTTGGGTTTTGAGTTGAATTTAAGGAGGTTTTTGGTAAAAATGTTGAAATTTGATGGTTCCATTGTGATATGTTGGCACTTAACGGTCAAAAGTGACGGTTTTGATTACTTTAGTCACGGATGAGAATAACTAATAAAGTTAAAGGGCACAATTAGTGTTATGCCATACGTAGGGGTATAGTTGGAAAAAGTGAAAATTTCAGGGGCACAGATGAGAAAAACCCATTGAATTTTTTTATACCGACAAAAAAGGGTAATGTTATGCATGAAAATCTATCCACAATTTTCCCTCCAAAATGCACTCATGCTTTAATAAGGAAACAATTATATTTATGAGTGTTAACAAAAAAAATTCATTTTAATAGGGAAACATATGAGAATTTTTGTTATATCATGTGATAAACTTAAAAGATAACAATAATTTTATAATTTAAAATAAATAAGAAATTAAATAGTATAGTGGTCATGGAACACACCTTTAACTTTTCTTTTAATTTGACACTTGACACCCTATATAAATCAAGATATGTACGGATATTAAAAATAAGTTTTGTTGATGAAAAAATCTCCCTTCTACTAAAAGAATCTCTCTTCTACTAAAAGAATAAGAGCTCTCTAAATTTTTTTCCGCCTAAGTGAGATGTTCTATGATTGGTCCTCACTCCTTATATTATCACATTAATTCAGTATACCATAAATAGGAGATATTACTACTACAAATTTTTAATTTGTAAATATACATTAATGAGACATTTTGGTTTTGTTATACATGTAGAATTGTATTAATAATATAATATATATGATATAAGACAAAAAATTCTAAACAATTTTTTTCATAATTCTATTTTATGTCTTGTGATGATACTAACTAATAAGGTACTACACGTACTACTACAAATTGACTATATTCTTTTGCAAATTCTCTAATTTTATTATATAATTAAGTTATTATTTGAGGTTAATCTTTTAGTAAATGTAATCATATAATAATATTATTTTTAATGATGACCTAACTGATACAATTAGGTTCAGTTAAAACGTCGATCTTATTTGTTGTGAAAACCATCAAATATTCTCTCTTATAAGCCTTAAGGCCCTGTTCTTTTGATCAAAAGTCGATCAATCAACTTATAGAATCTGAATCAATCCAACTTAACTTATAGGATCTGAACTGAACTTATAGGATCTGATCTGAACTGAACTTATTGGATCTGAACTGAACTTATAGGATCTGAACTGAACTTATAGGATTTGAACTGAACTGAACTTATAAGATCTGAACTGAACTGAACTTATAAGATCTAAACTGAACTTATAGGATCTGAACTGAACTTACACGATTCGAATTTAAATTAACTTAAATTAATTTTACTTAAATATTATTATTATTATTATTATTATTATTATTTTATTTTTTTTATATAAAAAGGGATGCGCGCACCTTTCATAGATAGAAAAATAAAAGTTTACATGAAATTGGTGGGGAGACGAGAGACAATCTGGGCCCCCACCCCCTTAGCAACAGCAAAGTTAAGTCTTATTATTATTATTATTATTATTATTATTATTATTATTATTATTATTATTATTATTATTATTATTATTATTATTATTATTATTATTATTATTATTTTATAAAACCACATCTTTAATTATTATTATAAAAAAAACGCAACCTTTTATTGAGATTAAACAAATTTTTTACAAAAAATTAGTGGGCAACCAAAAGAGAACACTGATAAGAAAATATAGTCTAAAATACAAGGTAAGATAATAACATTTTTCCACTTTATATACATTGATTTTTTCATACATTATACTACGGTTACATTACGATAAAAAAAAATGAGAAGAGTGATAATTTTGTTTTAAAAATAATAACGTATATATGTACCGAATAATTAATAATGTCAAACTAGTTTGAATGCCCGTGCGTTGCAACGGGGTGATTAACTTATTTATAATGCAAAAAAAAACGTTATAAGCGTTTAATGTTTACATATTATTAAAATATCTCTTTCAAAAAAAAATAAAAGATTAATATATACGTGGGTTAACTCTTATTTATAATCATATAATCACCTCACCTTATACTAATCTTTCGATATGAGACAATTCTACTATTTATAAGTAATATATTCACAAAAATTGGATTTTTTTTCTGATGTGGGACAATTCTAATATTTATACGTAATATATATTTATCAAACCTGCATTATTTTTCAATGTGGGACAAATAACATACTCAGAATTATACCATCTTTTTTGCACTTAGTTCGACATCCAACCAGATCTCGAATACCGAATACAGACAATTGCTACTCATTATATCTAATAGTTATATTTAAATTTAATAATACGATCAAGTACTTTCCATTAATATTTGTACGTTGTTTTTTTCAAAAAAAATTTAACATAATTGAGATAGGAAAATTTCCCATGGTACCCCTTAATTTTGTTAGATTTTCCATGTTACCTCTACTTTTAAAAATCTGCCTATGGTACCCTTGAGGTTCCATTTTTTTGCCCATGGTACCCCCTAATGTAAAGGTTGTTAAATGAACGTTAAGTTTGATGACGTGGCAATAAAATAACAATTAAAAAATAATACCCCCTTTATTGTTTTAATGGTACGGATATCTCTCTTTTAAATGCAAATTTAATTAACTATATCATTATAATATTGGAAATTTCTCATGGTAACCTTGAACTTTGATAGATTACACATGCTACCATGGATGTTTGTTTTCTATTTTTTTTTTTATCATAATTAAAATATGTGCAAATGATAAGAACATATACTCTAATGATAGAATATTTTTTAACACAATTCTAATTATATTATTTAAACATAGTATATTTACCACACCTACATTATTTTTCCATATGGAACATATAAAATCTATAGGTAGAAAATATAATGATATAAACTTTTAAGAGCTCTTTAAGACAATACTTAAGCGACTCAAAAGATTTTGGGTTGATGCCTAAGTTCCAAGGATGCTCATAGAATCACCCACTTTATGCTATATTTCGATGTGGGAAAATTCTATTTTTTATATGTAGTATATTTATCACACCTATATTATTTTTCAATGTGGGAGATATAACATACTATGAAATACACCATCTTTAATATGTGCAAATTATATGAAATCTATATATACTCTAATGATAGCATTTCTTACCATGAATCTAATAATATTATTTTCATAAGTTTTTTACCGACATTATTTTTCAAATGAAATTAAAAGTTTTTATATAAAAATTAAGAAAAATCACTTGAATATAAAATAAGAAATACATAGTATATATTATAATAACTAAAAAAATTTCCAAACATTAACTTAGGTTAGAAATCATTATTGTAGAGACAGTAATACAAACTCTTTTAAGAGTTATCTCTGACAATACTTAAGGGAATCAAAAGATTTTGGGTTATGACTTCTATTTATAATCATAAGATCACCATGCCTTATGGTAATCTTCCGATGTGGGACAATTCTAATATTTATACATAGTATATTCACCACACTTACGTTACTTTTCAATGTAGGACAAATAACATACTAAGTACACCATTTTTTTTTTTGCACCTACTTTAACATCAACCCGATTTAATAATGAGAAAATACAATACAATACAATATACACTCTAATGATAGCATTTTTTTGTCACAATCTAATTATATAATTTTTATACGATACTTTTTTTTCAAATAAAATATAAAGTTTTTGTATCAAAATTATAAACATCACTTTAATATAATATAGAAAATGTATATATATGGGACATTTCTATTATTTCTACATAATATATTCACAACATCTACATTATTTTTCAATGTGGGACATATAACATATTAAAAAGTCTATATCTTTTATATCAAAAAATTTTGGATTAATACCAAGTTTCAAGGATGTCTCATATTTATATTTATAAAATCACCCTACCGTATACTATTATTTCCATGTGAGATACATAATTTAATTATTTAGACGTAGTATGTTCATAATGCCTACATTATTTTTCAATATGAAAGATATACCATACCAAGAAATACATGTCTCTTCTTAAAAAACCACTATTGTAAACATATTATATTTCTTTGAAGGTAAAACCACTTAGTATCGATCATTAGATATGGATCTCTACATCGTATATATAGCGACTCATTAACGCTCTATTACTGCATTCAGAACAACCATTAGTAAAATCTTTAGTTTTGTATTGTGTCAGGAGACTACCATTAATAAAACCTTTAGCTATTTTTTGATTTTCTTGTTTATGTTCTTAACTCTTTCCCGGGTAGTTCCCAACGATTTCCACTTTATTTTTTATATCATATCGTAGATAATGATAGAAAATCTTAAGAGCTCTTTAAAACAATATTTATGAGACTCCAAAATTTTTGGGTGAATACATAAGTTCTAAATATGCATCCTATTTATAATCATAGGATCACATCACCTTATACTAATCTTTCGATGTGAGACAATTCTACTATTTATATGTAGTATATTCACCACACCTACTTATTTTCCAATGTGGGATAAAACATACTAAAAAGTACACAATTTTACATATTAAGAAGTACACCATCTTTAATATGTGCAAATAATATGAAATTTATACTCTAATGATAGCATTTTTCAACACAAAGCTAATTATATTATTTTCATATTTTTTTAACGATATTTTTTTGCCAAATGAAATGTAACAGTTTGATATAAAAATTGGAAATATCACTTGAATATAATTTAGGAAATCTATATATACATATTATAATAACTAAAAGATATTCCACTTTATTTTTTACATCAAAAATTATACTTTCCTAAATTTATTTTTGATGATGTGGACGCTCTCAGATCGCTCGAAAAAACTCTCTTTTATATATATACTAGTTTGAATGCTCGTGCGTTGCAACGTGGTAATTAACTTATTTATAATTCCAAAAAAAAAACATAAGTGTTCCGGGTGTAATTCCGGAGCAGGATTTGTTACCACGTAAGCTTGTAGAATGATGACTTTGCTTGACTCTTCCTTTCGGCCTCTCCTGAAACAATGAACAAACTGAGGGCTCGGCTTGGCACCGAGCGAACTCACTCCGACGCTCAAGTCAGTAAACTTAAAGGGGATTAAGTTGTGTGTTACTTGGCACAAAGTATATTATAGAGAGATAAGGGAGTTTATACCAGATTAGTGTGTTTAGTTGATTATTTTCGGATCCTTTCCTCAATGAGGGTTGAGGAGTATTTATAGACTTTCACCTTTTGTCACGTAGTGGCCAAGTGGCTAGCAGGTGGAAAGACTGTTCTACCCTCGGCCGGGGGACCCATGGCAGGCCGGCGGGCCCTGTTGACTCCATGCCGAGGGGTCTTGGATGTGAGTACGCGGATGTGTATCCCGGCTGGCTAGTTGCTTAGCCGAGACCCAAGTGACAGGCCAACTATGCCCAAGGTGTTGACTTGCTGTGGATATCTTTGACCATGCTCAATATGTTGACTCGGTCAGCGGGTGCAGAATATGCCCCATCAATTTGCCCCCAGCGTAGTCTATGCCGTGGTATGGACCTTCGATGAGTGTTGAGCGTATTCTGCGCAAGTAAAAATTTCTTCCCCGGCTTCTTCTTCCTCGGCTTGGTTCTCGCTCGGGCGTACCGTATCCCCCTCCACAAGGATGTGTAAAGGGCATCAAATGTGGAAAAGAAAATGGCGCTGGCCGAGACCGAGGGTTGTGAGTGCACGTGTACTTTGATTGCCCCGGTAGTCTTTGCCAAGCTCGGTTGAGCAAATGGGCCGTTTGGCAAGTAGATACCAAGGATCGTGTTGAATAAGATACGTTGATTGGCATTCTGTCAAGAAGCGTGTTGAATAATTTTTGTAACTGTTTGTCGATTGACATTCCATGGTTGCATGCTTGACACGTGGCTCGGCGTTGATTGGTTGACGCTTCATGGGCTTTGCCCTGATTGGTCTGTTTCATGGGCTTTGCTCTATAAATAGAAGCGATTAGCCCCGATTTTGGCCGCCAAAAATTCACTTTCTCAAAAAAATTTCTTCTCTCTAGCCTTCTTTGACGAAACTTCTCTCTAGTCTTCAAAGCGTTACTCGGTGTAACACTTTTCCAAGGTAAACAAACAAATTTTTCAATTTTTATTTATTAAGTATTTGTTGTCATGTCTTCTGCGATCTTTGGACCTAGTAATCCTGCGCAGGGGCTCCCGTCGCGCTATGATGAAGAGGAGGCACTTGGTTGTCACCCCGTTAACCGTTGGGGGTCCCAGACCACTTTCTCCTTAGATTGATCCAAAATATTTGGAGGATTTCGAGGATGATGGTGATGATGTTGATGATGACGGTGATGATGTTGATGATGATGGTGATGATGAGGAAAGGACTCATTCCGATGAAGAGAGGCCGCATCTCTTGGATCATGGCGACGCCTGTAAGATCGGTCCTGATCGTGCTTGACGAACAAGTTCGCCGATTGTTCAGTTCGAACTTTTTGAACATCATTTCTCCTTCGGCGAGGAGTATAAGATTGTTATTCCTAAAGAGGGTCGGTCGTCATTGCCCTCCCCGGTTGTATCGGCGTATATATCGACACACCGGAGTATGGGCTCCGGTTTCCTCTAAATGACTACGTCGTTGCCATTATTAAAGCGATGAACGTCGCCGTGGCCCAACCGCATCCATCCGTTGGCCATCAGGACGATTATTAGTTTTGTATGGTTGTGTCTTTTCAAAGGGGAGGCCCCAACGGTGAACCTCTTCCGCCGGCTCCACCATCTCAAACCAACTACCCTAGGCGGCCATGGATGGTATAGCATACAAACCGAGCCGGGCCGTCACCGTGACCAGCCGACGTCTTGCAAGGACCGGAGGGGCGGTGGGTGTACGTTGAGGTTCCGGAGGATTATCCGCCGCCTCGGTCCTTCCAAAGACCACACGTCAATTTGCGGTGCGAGAGCAAAGGGGAGCATGATAAATACGTCTCCCGGAGTAAGCTTAAGATGGATGCCAACACAGGTCCCTCTTAATGAGGACGAAAAACGGGCAATGAGGCTGTTTGAGGCCGAGAGGGATGGGACGCCGAAAGGATGGATCCCCGACGCAGATCGTTCTTCAGATGAGTCGCTCTGCCACGTCGGCCTCATACCGGCCCTCGAACGGGGTGAGTGGGGTCGGTGTGAGGCCCATCTTTGCTTTTTATGCTTCTGTTTTTGAACTTGTGTCATTTCTTTTGCTTAACTCCTGCTTTGTCTCTTTTGCAGACCGATTTGGCCCGGAACTGTCTGCCGAGACCCTCAAGAGGTTAGGACTTGACAAGGATGGGAAAGTTGTTGATTTGCATCCTAAGGCCGCGACACGTGATCGCGACCGCCAAGCCCCAAACGACCTTATGGATCGCGGTTGAAGGTTTTGGATGCGGGGGCGGCTTAGAGGAAGATCGCCGTGCGTGCCGCGCCGAAAGCCAAGAACAACGTCTACGGCGGCGACGGCGTCAACTTCGATTCAACCTTCAATCCTGCGGTCAAAAAGAGAAGGTGGTGGTCGTTGTTGATGCCGAAGAGGAGGTCACCGTTGCGGAGGAATCTCCTCTCTTACGTAAGAGAAAAGAGACAGGCGTCTGCTGCCGCCATTGCTACTACTACTAGGCCTAGGCAAAAGAAATGGGTCCTCCAACCAAGAAGGCCAAGCCTGGTATAGATCTAACCTGTGGCTCGGTTTAGCTGGTTCATTAGGCGTTCCCGATGACAGGCTCTACGTATGTCAATAAATGTTGACATGGATGCTTTGTCCGAATTTTTGTAGATCAACCGCCGTCTACCGGTCCCTCACGAATGGCTATTACAGAAGCGGCATGTGCAGACGGGTGATAAGAATGCTGCCGTCGTCTCCTCCTCCCCGAAGCCTTCCCCGCCTTGATTAGGAAGATCTTTGGCGAAGTGGGTGCGTGGGCCGATGCTCATATTATGGAGCAAGAAAAGGTCATGGTCAAGTCGCTCCTGCGCGCTTGAACGGCTTAGGCTTGAGCTTGATGCTTCTAAGCAAGAGGCCGAGAAGGCGAAGAAGGACTTCCGGCCGCTGAAAATGATTTCCTCGGCCGAGCGAAAGCTCGGGAGGATCTTGAGAAGGCGGTCCTAGCCGAGAGGGCCAAGGTTGAGGCTGCGGGAGGAGCGGGACAAGCTTCAGCCTGCTTTCGACTTTGCTGTTAAGAAGAGGGAAGAATGGAAGTCTCTGTATTTGGCTCAGTCGAAGGCACACAGGAACACAAGGTCAATCCTCGCCCAGAGGGAGGAGGACATTGAGACGCTCCAAACTGACGTTATCCCTAACATGTGCGCCCAATCACGGACCAGGCCGAAGAAGCTACCAGGGAAGTAATCGAGAGCTCTTTCCGATGGCTCCTTCCCGTGGCAAAAATTTGACCACCGCTTGATGATAAGGCGAGGCAGCTGCGGAGCAAAAGGTCACAGAGGAGGCGGAGGCGAAGAAAGCCGCCGGAGGTGCGAAGAAGGCGGCCCATCTTTGAAAAGGTGAAGGCGGCCAGGGAGAAAGCCGAGAGGGCAAAGCGGTGAAGGGCGCCAAGTCGGCTCGGTCGCCCACCGATGGTGATGCCGTTTCGCTGCGATGGCGAGCGAAAACGGCATAGGGAGACGGGCGGTCGTCACCGATTCACCTGGCATCTCGGATAGCTTCGGTGCTGTTCGGGGCCAACTATTGAGCCTTTCCTCCCTGCCATCTTTTGGCACGTAATGTCTTATGTCTGTAACCTTTTGCTGTTCCTTCTCTTTTTGTAAACTCTTGGTAGGTTGTGTTTAGGCTATCCCAATGGGGACGGCCGTCGACTTCTTTCTTATATTACCTGTGAATACTTTAATAAGAGTTTGTTTATTTTGCCTCCGGCTTGGCCGAGGTCTTTATCTCATTTTCTTCTGAGTTGTCTTTTTTCGTTATTAATTGAGCGCTTTTTCCCGTTTCTGCCTTCGGCTTGGCGAGCGCGTTAGAATGCGTATCTCAACTTTACTTAACGTTATTAAACATGTTGGCGTGTCGGTCGCTTCCTCCACCGCCCGAGGCGGTCAGATTTGCGTTTCGCAACCGCCGTTGTGAACATGTTAGCGTATCGACCGTTGTGTCCCCGTCACTCTCGGTCTGGCCGAGGCAATCGGGGTTACGGCGCGACAGCGTTCGTATCTGTAGACGTGTTGATCGCTTCCTCTTTCACTCTCGGCCTGGCCGAGGCGTCCGATTTGCGTTTCTCAACCGTACTTATACGTTCCTAAGCATGTTGGATCAACTGTTGTGGGGCAAGTCGTGTTTCCCTCGTCACCCGCAGCTTTGGCCGAGGTGATCGAGTTTACGTTTTGACTGCTGTTGTAAATATCTTGGTATGACTATGGGAGGGACACTTCATTTTGATAGAAAACTTGGAACATTCTTCATTAGATATAATCAAGCGTTGGGGTGCCCACGACGGTCTCGGACACCTCCGCCGCTATACGAAGTATTTTCTAAGATTGTCGGTGTTCCAGTGGCTCATTAGAGGCACTCCCTCCATGTCTGTCGGCCCGGTATGTACCCGGCCTCATTTCTTCAACCACTTTGTAGGGTCCTTCCCAGTTGGCCGTCATGTTGCCGTGGATGTTTCCTTTGTTGGTGGCGGCCGACTTTCTTAGGACTAGATCTCCTACTCTTAAGTCCCTTTTGTGGACCCTTCGGTTGTAGGCTCTTCTCATTCTGTTTTGATACACTGCCAAGTTAAGCCGTGCCGTGTCTCGGCTTTCTTCGACCAGGTCTAGGGAGGCTTTCAGGCCTTCCTCATTTTCGATCCCAGGTTAAAGGTTGCCGTTCAATGTCGGCACTTTCTTTGCTCATTAGCGGGACGGCTTGACCCATGACTAAGTGGAATGGACTGTACCCGTTCTTTTTCTCCGTGGTTCTAAGGGACCACAGACGCCGGTAGTTCATCATCCCACCTTCCCTTTAGATCTTCAACCTTCTTTTTCAGCCCGTTTAGGATTGTTTTATTAGCGCTTCCGCCACCCGTTGCTGCGAGGGTGGCGGACGGAGGAGTATGCAAATTTGATACCGAGCTCTTCTAGCCAGTTCATCACCATGTCACTCCAAAACTCTCGGCCGTGGTCAAATACCATGACTTGGGGTAACCCAAAACGAGTTATGATGTTCTCCCAGATTACCTTTCTTACGGCCGTCGTGGTCTTAGCAGGTACCGCGACAGCTTCGACCCATTTGGTGAAGTAATCAACGGCGACGATTAGGTACTTCCTTCCTCCGGAGGCCGTCGGAAATGGCCCTAATAAATCCATCCCCCACTGTGCAAATGGTAGGGGGCTAAGTACTGGTTGTAAGTCTCGGGAGGGTGCGTGTATCACCGGAGCATGCATCTGACAGTTCTTGCACTTCTTGGTCTTAACTCTGGAATCCTCAAGCATGGTAGGCCATAAGTAGCCGGCTCGGAGAGGTTTTTGGGCTAGCGTTCTTGCCCCCATGTGATGTCCACAGATGCCTTCGTGAATTTCTCACAAGATGAGCCCCGTCGTCGGGCCGGGCCGACACATTTCAAAAGTGGTCTTATTACGGACCTTCTGTATAGTTCTCCTTCGAACACCAAGTACCTTGCGGCGATCCTCTTTATCTTTTGAGAGAGACTGGGGTCCTCCGGTAACTCTTTTGTTAGTTTGTATTTCATTATCGGAGTCATCCACGTTGTCTCGGCTTCTATGTCTCCCACCATGCCGACGGTCTCAGTGATGCTTTTAGCATTCCCGATATCCACCAAAGACGTTCGGTGACATTCTTGATGCTTGAACTGGCAAGTTTTGAGAGAGCGTCGGCTCGGTTGTTCTCAGACCTGGGGATGCATTGGATTTGGAAAGATTTCAATTTTGCGGTGTCAGCTTTTACCCTTTCCAGGTATCTTACCATCCCGTCGTCTCGAGCCTCATACTCTCCTCTGATTTGGTTAGTCACCAATAGTGAGTCTGTCTTCAACACAATGTGGTGCTTTTGAAGATGAGCTTTGGTTGCCAAAAGTCGTGCTGTTCCTCCCCACCGAAGTCTTTATTCCCCTTCAACACTTTGAAGAATGGGGTGCTCTTGTCGGTTGACCGAGAGATGAAACGGGCGAGAGCCGCCATCCTCCCGGTCAACATCATAACCTCTTCTCGATTCCTCGGCTCCGTAGGTCCAGATGTTGCTTGGACTTTCTCCGGATTGGCATCAATTCCCCGACGCCGACAAGTGCCGAGGAACTTACCTGCCCGGGCACCGAAGTTGCATTTCATTGGGTTAAGTTTCATCTTGTATTTCCTTAGTGAACAAAATGTTTCGCTCAAGTCGGCCAAGTGCTCGCTGTCAGACTTGCTTTTTACAATAGCATCATCGACGTAAGCCTCGATGTTTCGCCCTTTTTTATCTTGAAACACTTTGTCACCAGCCTAGTGTAAGTGCGCGGCGTTTTTTCAAACCGAACGGCATCATTTTATACATGTATGTGCCGTGTATGGTGATGAATGCGCACTTAGGCATGTCTTCTTCGGCCATGAATACCGATGGTATCCTGAGAAGGCGTCTAGCGGGCTCAAGATAGTGTAGCCTGCCGTTGCGTCAATTAAACTATCTATTCGAGGCAAGGGATAGCAATCTTTAGGGCATGCTTTATTAAGATTTGTAAAATCAACACACATCCTCCACCCCCCTGATGACTTCTTCACCATTACAACATTTGCTAGCCACTCAGGGTAAGTACAAGGCATGATAAAGCCCGCCTCTAATAGTTTATCTACCTCGGCCTTGATGGCGTCATCCTTTTCGGCCGAGGAGTTCCTCATCTTCTCGCTTGACAGGCGGCGTTGGAGAGTACGTTCAGCTTGTGAACGATCACCTCTCGGCTCACGCCTGGCATCTCGGCGGCCGAGTACGCGAAGACGTCTTTGTTCTTTCTCGGCAGTCTAGGAGGTCGGCTCGAACTTTGGCTCCAGGCCGACACCGCGCTTCACGGTGCGTCCGGGTCAATCTCCACTTGCTCGGTCTCGGCTCCCTCGACCATGCTGACGTTGTTGGTGCTCATCGGATCACCCTCCTGTCGTAAGGATGGGTTCTTCCCCTTCTCTGATTTCTTCGCCACTTTGAGGGATTGCATGTTACACCCTCTAGCAGATATTTGGACATTGATAATTTCGTCTCTCTCGTCCTTTGAGACGAGCTTTTGTGCCTCCCCCCGGTCCGAGACATACATCAGTGTCAGGGCCCGGATGGACATTACAGCATCGGCCTCGCTCAAAGTAACCCGGCCTATCAGAACATTGTAGGAGGACGAACCATCAATGACCACGAACTCAGATAAAACGTTCTTGGCCGCATTCGCCTCGCCGAACATCACCGGCAACCTGATTGACCCCAGGGGTACCAGGCCGTCCCCAGAGAAGTTGTACAGTGGGTTGGTGCAGGGACTCAGGTCCTCAATCTTCAGACCGAGGTTGAGGAAGCATTCCCTGAACATGATGTTTGTGTAGGCGCCTGTATCAATTAGGCACCTCTTAACCAAGTGGTTGGATATGTCCAGGTGGACTACCAGCGGGTCGCTGTGTGGGGCTACGACTCCTTCGTAGTCTTTCTTTTCGATGGTTATATCGGGGACGGTGGAAGCGGGGATTGCTGTGGTGGGCACAAAGTTGATGGCTTGGTAAAGCTCATTTAGGTGCCGTTTGTGCCCATTAGCCGATCCTCCGTTCTCGTTTCCTCCGATAACCACCTGGATCACTCCCATCCTCCGGAATACGATTTCTGTTCGCCCCGTCGGAGCTCGTTTCCGGGGCCCCGGCTACGTACGTTTGCCGAGGGCCCCCTTCCGGATCGGCTCCTCGATGGCGTTCTTGGATCTTAGACGATCGTCGGTCTTATGGCCGGGCTGGCCGTGGTAATCGCAAAATTGGTTTGCGTCGCCCTCCGCCCTCGTCTTGGGGATCTTGCCCACTTCGCCCTTCATTCTTGCTCGGGCATAGACCTCGGCCGGTGATTTGACCGGGGGGAGACCGTGATACCTCTTACGGTGTATGGTCCCGAACTCCCCGGCGCCCGCCGAGCTCGTTTCTGTTAGATCTTTCAGGCCGTGACCTATTCATGTCACGGCGACCTTCATCGATATTCTCCCGGCGGCTCCTCCGTTCACGGTGCCCACTTCACTGTGGCCTACCCGGTCTCTTGTGGTAATCCTCCACCTTTACGGCTTGGTCCGCCATCTTTCTCAAGCGAGTCCGAGTTGAGGACCTCGTACTTGATCGCTCATTTTTGAGCTCGCCTTTCGGGAGGCCTTTCATCGGTGCGAAGGCCGCCGATTCGGTGTTCGACTCACGGATCTGCTGAGCTTTTGCGTCGAACCTCTTCACATAGCTTCGTAGAGACTCGTCCTCCCCCCTGTTGGATAGTGAGCGGATCCGATGTCTCCACGGCCCTTCTCCCGTTGCGGCGTCTTCGGGCTATGAAGTTATCCCTTAGGTCGGCGTAGCGATATCCGAACCATTAGCGATCCCTTGTACCAACTCGGGCCATCCCATGCGGGTTGTTGGGAAGACTCGGCACCATACCTCATCGTCAAACTTCCCATACCGACATGCAAGACTCGAAAGCCTCGGCGTGGTCGGTAGGGTCACTTGTCCCCTTTGTATGATAGGGACGGCAGCTTCAGTTTGGTCGGCACGGAGACTCAGAGGACATAGGCACCGAGGGGTGTCGACCATGTGTCGAATGACACGCGGCGATCGGCTCCTCGCAGCCCTTGTCCCGCTTCTCCCCCGGGAAGGGGGCTTCTTGTTGTCCGACTTTGGAGAGTCGGACTTCTTTCTTCATTTCTTCTGGGGTGGCTTCGTTGTTGCCGCGACGCCTGTCCTCCCGCGAGGTGGGGAAGGACTTTGGTCTCGCCACGACACCACGGGCACCGCCGGCGTCCTTGCATGCTCAGCTCCTTGTATTGCTCCGGTCAAGTTGATCGGAGTCACTTTATGGGCCCTGGTCACCTGCGGTTGTCTTTGCCCGTCACCGTCGTTGCGGGGGGTGATCGGCGTATTACCCATCGGTCCAGAACGACTTGGTTTGGCTCGCATCGACCACATGTCCCATGACATGACTTGGCCGATCGCGGCGGTGTTTACGTAGTATGGGAATCCCGTCACGCCGGTTGAATGACTCGGCGGTGGGGGACTGCCCAATCTCGAGAATATGGACTTGTCATCATCCCGATAGAATGCGATTTAAATACGCTCACAATTACTTCTTGTTGCTTTGACATCTTCTTAGCTTGCTGGGTGGGTTTTGTTTTGTGTTTTTTTTTTTTGTAAGGGATTTGACTAGCTTTTAGTATTGATTCCCCACAGACGGCGCCAATTGTTCCGGGTGTAATTCCGGAGCAGGATTTGTTACCACGTAAGCTTGTAGAATGATGACTTTGCTTGACTCTTCCTTTCGGCCTCTCCTGAAACAATGAACAAACTGAGGGCTCGGCTTGGCACCGAGCGAACTCACTCCGACGCTCAAGTCAGTAAACTTAAAGGGGATTAAGTTGTGTGTTACTTGGCACAAAGTATATTGTAGAGAGATAAGGGAGTTTATACCAGATTAGTGTGTTTAGTTGATTATTTTCGGATCCTTTCCTCTATGAGGGTTGAGGAGTATTTATAGACTTTCACCTTTTGTCACGTAGTGGCCAAGTGGCCAAGTGGCTAGCAGGTGGAAAGACTGTTCTACCCTCGGTCGGGGGACCCATGGCAGGCCGGCGGGCCCTGTTGACTCCATGCCGAGGGGTCTTGGATGTGAGTACGCGGATGTGTATCCCGGCTGGCTAGTTGCCTAGCCGAGACCCAAGTGACAGGCCGACTATGCCCAAGGTGTTGACTTGCTGTGGATATCTTTGACCTTGCTCAATATGTTGACTCGGTCAGCGGGTGCAGAATATGCCCCATCAATAAGGATTTAATGTTTACATTCTATGTCTAATAATTTGTTTACATATTATTAAAATATCTCTTTCAGAAAAAATAAAAGATTAATATATACGTGAGTTAACTCTTATTTATAATCATATAATCACCCCACCTTATACTAATCTTTCGATATGGGACAATTCTACTATTTATAAGTAATATATTCACCAAACTTGGATTATTTTTCTGATATGGGAAAATTCTACTATTTATACGTAGTATATCATCAAACCTGCATGTGGGACAAATAACATACTCGGAATTACACCATCTTTTTTGCACTTAGTTCGACATTCAACCAGATCCCGAATACCGAATACGGTTAATTGTTACTCATTATATCTAATAGTTATATTTAAATTTAATAATATGATCAAGTACTCTCCATTAATATTTGTCGTTGTTTTTCTTCATTTTTTTTAATCATAATTGAGATACGGAAATTTCCCGTGGTACCCCTTAACTTTGTCAGATTTTCCATGTTACCCCTACTTTTAAGAATCTGTCTATGGTATCCTTGAAGTTCCATTTTTTTGCCCATGGTACCCCCTAATATAAAGGCTGTTAAATAGACGTTAAGTTTGATGGCGTGGCAATAAAATAACAATTAAAAAATAATACTCCTTTATTGTTTTATTGGTACGGATATCTCTCTCTTTTAAATGAAAAATTAATTAAGCATATCTTTATAATATTGGAAATTTCTCATGGTAACCTTGAACTTTGATAGATTACACATGGTACCCCTAATTTTAAGTTTCTACAAGACAAATGGTACCCCTGTGTTCACCTTTTTCTTTCCCAGAATACCATTTGACAACTTCCGTCATAACGTCTTTGCTCCTATGACTTTTGACGCCTTTTTCGTTTGTTATCTATTACACAAACACTTCATCATCTAATTCTTAAATCCAAATTTTATTTAATAAACTAACATTTAATACCTAAATAACAAAACACAAATAGCATGGCATGCTCAATTACTCAAGTTACTCATAGGAGTAACGGCGTTAAGAAAAAAGTAAACACAAGGATATTATATGTACAAACTTAAAATTAGGTGTATTATGTGTAATCTAACAAAATTCGAGGGTACCATGAAAAATTTTCGTTATAATATTGACCATTTTATCGATCTTTCTCCCACCTAAAAAAATATTACAACTTTAAAAATTTAACATTTAATCCAAGATTATGTTTAAAGACTCTTATATAATAAGTCTACTTTGAGAGATTCAATATATTTGGGGTGATACCTAAGTTCCAAGGATAAATCTTATTTATAATCATGGGATCACCCCACCTTACGATAATCTTATGATGTGGCACAATTCAAAAATTTATACGTAGTATATATTTATCACACTTACATTATTTTTCAATGTGAGAGGAATAACATATTTAAAAGTACACCATATTTTTTGAACCTAATTCGTCATCCAACCCGATTTAATAATAAGCAAATAATATATTATCTATTAATATTCATACGTTTGTTTTTTATTTATTTTTATCATAATTAAAATATGTGCAAATGATATGAACCTATACTCTAACGATAGAATTTTTTTAACACAATTCTAATTATATTATTTAAACGTACTATATTTACCACACCTATATTATTTTTCAATGTGGGACATATAAAATTTATAGGTAGAAAATATAATGATATAAACTTTTAAGAGCTCTCCAAGACAATACTTAAGAGACTCAAAAGATTTTGGGTTGATGCCTAAGTTCCAAGTATGCCTCCTATTTATAATTATAGAATCACCCACCTTATACTAATCTTTCAATGTGGGACAATTCTACTATTTATATGTAGTATGTTCACTACACCTACTTATTTTTCAATGTGGGACAAAACATACTAAAAAGTACACAATTTTCCATATTAAGAAGTACACCATCTTTAATATGTGCAAATAATATGAAATTTATACTCTAATGATAGCATTTTTTACCACAAAACTAATTATATTATTTTCATAATTTTTTTAACGATATTTTTTTTGACAAATGAAATGTAAAAGTTTGATATAAAAAATGGAAATATCACTTGAATATAATTTAGGAAATATACATATTATAATAATTAAAAGATTCGCTACTTTATTTTTTAAGTCAAAAATTATACTTTCCTAAATTTATTTTTGATGATGTGGACGCTCTCAGATCGCTCGGAAAAACTCTCTTTTATATATATATAGATAGATATAGATGTTTTTGCGTCGGTTTTTAAAAATAATACTATGTACATAACTTTTCTAAACTGAATTTATAGAATCTGAACTTATAGGATCTAAACTGAACTTATAGGATCTGAACTGACTGAATTTATAGAATCTAAACTGAACTGAACTTATAGGATCGGGACTGAACTTATAGAATCTGATCTGAACTGAACTTATAGGATCTGAAGTGAACTTAAATAAAGTGACTTTAAGTCCAAAAGAACAGGGCCTAAGTATGTTACCAAGTTATAATGTTTAACTCTTTGCACATTATCATCTAAAAAACCGCGTATTTGCGCAGAATACACTAGTAAAAGATATTATGTACATAAACATAATGTTCCGGGTATGATTACGGAGCAGATTTGTTACCACGTAAGCTTGTAGAATGATGACTTTGCTTGACTCTTCCTTTCGGCCTCTCCTGAAACAATGAACAAACTGAGGGCTCGGCTTGGTACCGAGCGAACTCACTCCGACGCTCAAGTCAGTAAACTTAAAAGGGATTAAGTCGTGTGTTACTTGGCACAAAGTATTTTGTAGAGAGATAAGGGAGTTTATACCAGATTAGTATGTTTAATTGATTATTTGCGGATCCTTTCCTCAATTAGGGTTGAGGAGAATTTATAGGCTTTCACCTTTTGTCACGTAGTGGCCAAGTGGCCAAGTGGCTAACAGGTGGAAAGACTGTTCTACCCTCGGCCGAGGGTCCCATGGCAGGCCGGCGGGCCCTGTTGACTCCATGCCGAGGGGTCTTGGATGTGAGTACGCGGATGTGTATCTCGGCTGGCTGATTGACCAGTAGACCTATGACAGCCGACAGACGGCTGCGTCGGGCTGTCCAAGGTGTTGACTTGCTGTGGATATCTTTGACCTTGCTCAATATGTTGACTCGGTCAGCGGGTGCAGAATATGCCCCATCAATTTGCCCCCAGCGTAGTCTATGCCGTGGTATGGACCTTCGATGAGTGTTGAGCGTATTCTGCGCAAGTAAAAATTTCTGCCCCGGCTTCTTCTTCCTCGGCTTGGTTTTGCTTAGGCCGTACCATATCCCCCCTCCACATGGATGTGTAAAGGGCATCAAATGTGGAAAAGAAAATGGTGCTGGCCGAGACCGAGGTTGTGAGTGCCGTGTGCTTTTGATTGCCCCCAGCTGGTGCTGCCAAGCTTGGTTGAACAGCGGGCCGTTTGGCAAGTAGATACCAAGGATCGTGTTTGAAGAAGATACGTCGATTGGCATTCTGTCAAGGAGCGTGTTGAAGAAGTTTTGTAACTGTTTGTCCATTGACATTCCATGGCTGCATGCTTGACACGTGGCTCGGCGTTGATTGGTTGACGCCTCATGGGCTTTGCTCTGATTGGTCGGATTGAGTGGGCTTTGCTCTATAAATAGGGCAGTTAGCCCCTCATTTTGGCCTTCCACATTTTATTTTCAAAAAATTTTCTCTTGTTTAGCTTTTCTTTCGCAGAGTTCCTTTCTCTTTCTAATTTCTCGAAGCGTTACTCGGTGTAACATTTCCTTCCAAGGTAATCAAACAAATTCTTCAATCTTTTTTCTTGTTAAATATTCGTTGTCATGTCTTCTGCTGATGCCGGACCTAGTAATCCTGCGCCGGGGGGTTCCCCGTCGCGCCCTGATGAAGAGGAGGCACTGGCCGCCATCCCGATAAGGTCCGGGGGCCCTAGGTCTCCTTCTCCTGAGGTTGATGATCAGTATTTGGAGGATTTCTCGGATGATGATGATGGTGATGATGACGGTGACGATGTTGATGATGATGGTGATGATGAGGAAAGGACTCATTCCGATGAGGAGAGGCCGCATCTCCTGGATCACGGCGACGCCTGTAAGATCGGCCCTGATCGTGCTTGGACCAACAAGTTCGCCAGTTGTTCTGGTGCTGAACTTTTCGAACATCATTTCTTCTTCGGCAGGGAGTATAGGATTGTTATTCCTAAAGAGGGTCAGGCCGTCTGTTGCCCTCCCCCGGGTTGTATCGGCGTATACATGAGACACCTAGAGTATGGGCTCCGGTTTCCTCTCAATGCCTACGTTGCTGCCATAATTAAAGCAATGAATGTCGCTGTGGCACAGCTGCATCCGTTGGCCATCAGGACGATTGTTGGCTTTGTGTGGCTATGCCAGTTTAAGGGGGAGGCCCCAACGGTGAACCTATTCCGCCGGCTTCATCACCTTCGACTGAATGTCCAAGGTGGCAAGGGGTGGTATAGCATACAGACCGAGCCAGGTTATATCACCGTCTCTAAGCTTACTTTCTGCAAGGACTGGAAGGCACGGTGGGTATATGTTGAGGTTCCAGGGGATTATCCACTGCCCCGGTCCTTCCAAAGCCGCGTCAATTTGCGGTGTGAGAGTCGGGGGGAGCGTGAGAAATATGTCTCCCGGATTAAACTTAAGATGGATGCCTTTAGGGTCCATCTCAATGAGGACGAAAGGCGGGCGATGAAGTCGTTTGAGGTGAGAAGGATGGGACGCCGAAGGATGGATTCCCCGATGCGATCATTCTTCAGGATGAGCTGCTCTGCCACGTCGGCCTCATACCGGCCCTCGAACAGGGTGAGTGGGGTCGGTGTGAGGCCCATCTCTGCTTTTAATGTTTCTGTTTTTGAACTTTGATTTATTTCTTTTACTTAACTCTTGCTTCGTTTCCTTTGCAGACCGTTTTGGCCCTGATGGATGCGAGGAAATCCTCAAGAGGATGGGACTTGACAAGGACAAGAAAGTTGTTGAGTTGCATCCGAAGGCCGATACACGTGATCGCAGACCGGCGCCAAACGACCTCATGGATCAGCAGTTGAAGGCCCTAGATGTGACGGCGGCCCAGGCGAAGGTTGCTGAACGTGCGCGCCGAAAGCGAAAAGCAACGTCTTCGGCGGCGACGCGTCAACTTCAGTTCCACCTCCAATCCCTGCAGGTCAAAAAGGAGACGGTGGTGGTCGTCGATATTACCGATGAGGAGGTCACCGTGGCGAGGGACTCTCCTCTCTTACGTAAGAGAAAAGATCGCCGCCGCCGCTGCCATCGCTACCGAGGCCAAGAAAGAAATGGGTCCTCCGGCCAAGAAGGCCAAGCTCGTACGATCTAACTGTGGTTCGATTTAGCCGGTTCATTAGGCGTTCCTGATGACATGCTCTCTGGCATGTCAATGAACGTTGACATGGATGCTTTGTCCGAATTTTTTGTAGATCAACCGCCGCCGTCTACCGGTCCTACTGAACGGCGTATTGAGAAGCGACTTGCGCAGACGGGTGATAAAGATGCCGCCGCCGTCTCCTCCTCCCCGAAGCCTTCCCCCGCCCAGATTAGGAAGATCTTTGGCGAAGTGGGGCGATATGGCCGGTGCTCATATTATGGAGCAAGAAAAGGTCATGGCCGGCCGCGCCGCCTTGAGCGGCGGCTCGGCTTGAGCTCGCTGCTGCGAAGAAGGAAGCCGAGAGGGCCAAGGTTGAGGCTGAACAGGCGGTCCTTTCTGAGCGAAAACTTAGGGAGGACGCTGAAAAGGCGGTCCTTGCTGAGAGAGTCAAGGTTGAGGCTGCGGAGGCTGATGCCGCTAAGCTGCTGGAGGAGCGTGACAAGCTTCAGGCTGCCTTCGACTTCACTGTTAAGAAGAGGGAAGAATGGAAGTCTATGTATCGGCTTCAGTCGAAGTCACACAGGAATACAAAGGCTATCCTCGCCCAGAGGGAGGAGGACATTGAGACGCTCCAAAGCGTCGTCCTCCCTAACATGTGCGCCCAATACCGGGACCTGGCCGAAGAAGCCGTCAGGGAAGTGATCGGAGAGCTCTTTCCTGAAGGCTCCTTCCCATGGCAAAAATTTAACGAGCTGTTTGATGATAAGCTTGATGCTAAGGCGAAGGCCGCGGAGGAGAAGGCTGCGGAGGAGGCAAAGGTGAAGAAGGAGGAAGAGGAGGCTGCGGAGAAGGCGACCCATGCTGAAAAGGCGAAGGCGGCCAGGGAGGAAGCAGAGAGGGCAAGGGCAGCTGAGGCTGAAGCTGCCAAGACAGCTTCTGGGTCGCCCACCAAAGATGATGCTGTTGACGTCGCCGGTGGCGAGCAGCAACAAGCATAGGGAGACGGGCGGTCGTCACCAGGTTCACCCGGCATCTCGGATAGCTTCAGCTGTTCGGGGGCCAATTATTAAGCCTTTCCTCCTTGCCATCTTTTGGCACTTCATGTCTTATGTCTGTACCCTTTTGCTGTTCCTTCTTTTTTGTAAACTTTGGTAGGTAGTGTTTAGGCTATCCCTATGGGGACGGCCGTCGACTTCTTCCTTGTATTACCTGTGAACATTTTTTTTTTAATAAGAGTTTGTTTATTTTGCCTCTGGCTTGGCCGAGGTCTTTTTCTCATTTTTGTCTGAGTTGTCTTCCTTCGTTATTAATTGAGCGCTTTTTCCCGTTTTCTGCCTTCGGCTTAGGCCGAGGCAGTTAGAATGCGTATCTTAACTGTACTTAACGTTTTTAAACATGTTGGCGTGTCGGTCGCTTCCTCCACCGCCCGAGGCGGTCAGATTTGCGTTTCCCAACCGCCGTTGTGAACATGTTAGCGTATCGGTCGTTGTGTCCCCGTCACTCTCGGCCTGCCGAGGCGATCGGGGTTCTGCGCGACAGCGTCAGATCAGTAGACGTGTTGATCGCTTCCTCTTTCACTCTCGGTCATGCCGAGGCGTCCGATTTGCACTTCTCAACCGTACTTATACGTTCCTAAGCATGTTGGATCAACTGCTGTGGGGCAAGTCGCGTTTCCCTCGTCACTCCCGTCTTTGGCCGAGATGAACGAGTTTACGTTTTGACTGCTGTTGTAAATATCTTGGTATGACTATGGGAAGGACATTTCATTTTGATAGAAAACTTGGAACATTCTTCATTAGATATAATCAAGCGTTGGGGTGCCTACAACGGTCTCGGACACCTCCGCCGCTATACAAAGTATTTTCTAAGATTGTCGGTGTTCCAGTGGCTCATTAGAGGCACTCCCCCCATGTCTGTCACCTGTGCCTACCTCATTTCTTCAACCACTTTGTAGGGTCCTTCCCAGTTGGCCGTCATTTTGCCATGGATGTTTCCTTTGTTGGTGGCGGCTGACTTTCTTAGGACTAGATCTCCTACTCTTAAGTCTCTTTTGTGGACCCTACGGTTGTATGCTCTTCTCATTCGATTTTGATATCTCGCCCAAGTTAAGCCGTGCCGTGTCTCGGCTTTCTTCGACTGTGTCTAGGGAGACTCTCGGACCCTCCTCATTCTCGATCGGGTCAAAGGTTTGCCTTCTGAATGTCGGCACCGATGCTTCAATTGGTAGGACGGCTTCAGACCCATAGACAAGGTGGAATGGACTGTATCCCGTCGCTTCTTTCTCCGTGGTTCTAAGGGACCACAGGACGCCGGGTAGTTCATTAGCCCACCTTCCCTTTAGATCTTCAACCTTCTTTTTTAGCCCGTTTAGGATTGTTTTATTAGCTGCCTCGCCGCCCGTTGCTCGAGGGTGGCAGACGGAGGAGTATGCAAACTTGATACCGAGCTCTTCTAACCAGTTCATCACCGTGTCACTCCAAAACTCTCGGCCGTGGTCAAACACCATGACTTGGGGTAACCCAAATCGAGTTATGACGTTCTCCCAGATTACCTTTCTTACGGTCGTCGTGGTTTTGGCAGGTACCGCGACTGCCTCGACCCATTTGGTGAAGTAGTCAACGGCGACGATCAGGTACTTCCTTCCTCCGGAGGCCGTCGGAAATGGCCCTAATAAATCCATCCCCCACTGTGCAAATGGTAGGGGGCTAATCTTGCCGCAAGTCTCGGGAAGGTGCATGTATCACCGGAGCATGCATCTGACAATTCTTGCACTTCTTGGTCTTAGTTCTGGAATCTTCAAGCATGGTAGGCCAGAAGTAGCCGGCTCGGAGAGCTTTGTGGGCTAGCGTTCTTGCCCCCATGTGATTTCCACATATGCCTTCGTGAATTTCTGTCAGAATGAGCTCCGCGTCGGCTGGGCCGACACATTTCAAAAGTGGTCTTATCACAGACCTTCTGTATAGTTCTCCTTCGAACACCAAGTACCTTGCGGCGATCCTTTTTATCTTCTGGGAGAGACTGCTGTTCTCCGAACTCGTTGTTAGTTTGTATTTCATTATCGGAGTCATCCACGTCGTCTCGGCTTCTATGTCGCCCACCATGCCGACGGTCTCGGTGATGCTTTTAGCATTCCGATATCCACCAAAGACACGTCCGTGACATTCTTGATGGTTGAACTGGCAAGTTTTGAGAGAGCGTCGGCTCGGTTGTTCTCGGATCTGGGGATACATTGTATTTGGAAAGATTTTAGTTTTGCAGTGTCTGCTTTTACCCTTTCCAGGTATTTCACCATTCCGTCGCCTCGAGCCTCATACTCTCCTCTGATTTGGTTAGTAACCAATAGTGAGTCTGTCTTCAACACAATGTGTTCTGCTCCGGCAGCTCTAGCTAGCTCGACTCCAGTTATCACCGCCTCGTATTCGGATTCGTTGTTTGAGGCCGAGAAGGTAAATTTCAAGGCGTACTCAAACTCGTCCCCGTTTGGGCTGATGATAAGGATGCCGGCTCCTGAGTTGTTTGCCGTGGAGGACCCGTCGGTGTATACTTCCCAAACTCCGGGGTTTGGTTCTTCTTGATATGTGCACTCGGCGGGAAGTGCAAGTGCCGCCCCTTTATCGAGGGTCTCGGTTTATATTGAATGCCGAAGCCGGATAGCTCTCACGCCCATTTGATGAGCCTGCCGGATTGTTCAAATTTTTCCAATGCTTTCTCCAATGGTTGGTCGGTTAAGACCGTCACGGGATGTGCGTCGAAGTAAGGTTTCATTTCCTTGCGGCAATGACGATTTAAAAAAGGTCGCTTTTTCAATCGGTGGGTAATTTCTTTCGGCGGGCAACAATGTATGGTGACAAAGTAGATTGGTCTTTGCTGTTTGTCTTCTTCTCTGATGATCACGACGACCGACCGGGCCGAGGTAATCATGCTATGTATAGATATAGCGTCTCCCCGATCGGCCGGACGGGGTAGGGAGAGTTTGAAGATGAGCTTTCGATTGCACGAAAGGCGTGCTTTGTTCCTCCCCCCAGCTAAAGTCTTTATTCCCTTTCAACACTTTGAAGAATGGGGTGCTCTTGTCGGTTGACCGAGAGATGAAACGGGCGAGAGCCGCCATCCTCCCGGTCAACATCATAACCTCTTTTCGATTCCTCGGCTCCCGTGAGGTCCAAGTATTGCTTGGACTTTCTCGGATTGGCATCAATTCCCCCACCGACAAGCACGCCGAGGAACTTACCTGCCCGAACACCGAAGTTGCATTTCATTGGGTTAAGTTTCATCTTGTATTTCCTTAGTGAACAAAATGTTTCGCTCAAGTCGGCCAAGTGCTCGCTGTCAGACTTGCTTTTTACAATAGCGTCGTCGACGTAAGCCTCGATGTTTCGCCCTTTTTGATCTTGAAACACTTTGTCCACCAGCCTAGTGTAAGTTGCGCCAGCGTTTTTCAAACCGAACGGCCTCATTTTATACATGTATGTGCCGTGTATGGTGATGAATGCGCACTTAGGCATGTCTTCTTCGGCCATGAATACCGATGGTACCCGAGAAGGCGTCGAGCGGCTCAAGATAGTGTAGCCTGCCGTTGCGTCTATTAAACTATCTATTCGAGGCAAGGGATAACAATCTTTAGGACATGCTTTATTGAGATTTGTAAAATCCACACACATCCTCCACCCCCCGATGACTTCCTCACCATTACAACATTTGCTAGCCACTCGGGGTAAGTACAAGGCATGATAAAGTCTGCCTCTAATAGTTTGTCTACCTCGGCCTTGATGGCCTCATCTTTCTCGGCCGAGGAGTTCCTCATCTTCTGCTTGACAGGGCGAGCGTTGGAGAGCACGTTCAGCTTGTGAACGATCACCTCTCGGCTCACTCCTGGCATCTCGGCGGCCGAGTGCGCGAAGACGTCTTTGTTCTTCCTCGGCGGGTCTAGGAGATCGGCTCGAACTTTGGCTCCAGCCGACACGACGATTACGGTGCGTCTGGGTCAATTTCCACTTGCTCGGTCTCGGCCCCCTCGACCATGCTGACGTTGTTGGTGCTCATCGGATCACCCTCCTGTCGTAAGGATGGGCTCTTCCCCTTCTCTGATTTCTTCGCCACTTTGAGGGACTGCATGTTACACCCTCTGGCAGATATTTGGACATTGACAATTTCGTCTTTCTCGTCCTTTGAGACGAGCTTTTGTGCCTCCCCCCGGTCCGAGACATACATCAATGTCAGGGCCCGGATGGACATTACAGCATCGGTCTCGCTCAAAGTAACCCGGCCTATCAGAACATTGTAGGCGGACGAACCATCAATGACCACGAACTCAGACCAAACATTTTTGGCCGTATCCTCCTGGCCGAACATCACCGGTAACTTGATTGATCCCAGGGGTACCAGTAGGCCCCGAGAAGTCAGATAGTGGGTTGGTACGGGGGCTCGGTCCTCAATCTTCAAACCGAGATTGAGGAAGCATTCCCGAACATGATGTTTGTGTAGGCGCTGTCATCAATTAGGCACCTCTTAACCAAGTGGTTGGCTATGTCAAGGTGGACCACCAGCGGGTCGCTGTGTGGGGCTACGACTCCTTCGTAGTCTTTCTTTCCGATGGTTATATGGGGATCGCTGTGGTGGGCACAAAGTTGATGGCTTGGTAAAGCTCATTTAGGTGCCGTTTGTGCCCATTAGCTGACCCTTCGTTCTCGTTACCTCCGATGACCACCTGGATCACTCCTATCCTCCGGAACACCGATTTCCTATTCGCCCGTCGGAGCTTGATTCCGGGGCCCAGCTACATACTTGCCGAGGGCCCCCTTTCGGATCGCTCCTCGATGGCGTTCTTGATGCCGACGATCGTCGGTCTTATGGCCGGGCTGGCCGTGGTAATCGCAAAATTGGCTTGCGTCGCCCTCCGCCTTTGTCTTGGGGGCCTTGACCACTTCGCCCTTCATTTTTGCTCGGGCAAAGACCTCGGCCGTGTGATTTGACCGGGGGTGAGATCGTGGTACCTCTTACGGGTGTATGGTCCCGAACTCCCCGCGCCCGCCGAGCTCATTTCTGTTAGATCTTTCAGTCGTGACCGATTATTGTCACGGCGACCTTCGTCGATGTTCTCCGGCGGCTCCTCCTCTCTGGTTGCCCGGCTTGGCCGTGGCCTACCTGTCTTGTGGTAGTCCTCCACCTTTATGGCTCGGTCGGCCATCTTTCTGGCGGAGGCTAGATTGAGGTCTTCGCACTTGATGAGCTCATTTTTGAAATCGCCCTTCTTCTAGGCCTTTCATCGGTCACGAAGGCCGCCGATTCGAGGTTTAGCTCACGAATCTGCTGAACCTTAGCGTCGAACCTCTTGACGTAGCTCCGGAGGGACTCGTCATCCCCCGTCGGATAGTCGGAGATCCGATGTCTCCACGGCCCTTCGCTTGTTGCAAGCGTCTTGGGCTATGAAATTATCCCCGAGGTCGGCATAACAAGACACCGAGCCATTAGGTAGCCCTTTGTACCAACTCGGGCCATCCCGTGCGGGGTTGTTGGGAAGACTCGGCACCATATCTCGTCAGTGCTCCCATACCGACATGTAAGACTCGAAAGCCTCGGCGTGGTCGGTTGGGTCACTTTGTCCCCTTTGTATGATAGGGACGGCGGCTTGACTTGTCGGCACCGGGACTTCGAGAACGTAGTCATGGAGGGGTCGGCATCGACCACGTGCCGAATGACACGCGGCGATCGGCTCCTCGCATTCCTAGTCCGGCTTCTCTCTCCCGTAGCGGGAAGGGCTTCTTGTTATCCGACTCGGTGAGTCGGGCTCCTTTCTTCGTTTCTTCGGGGTGGCCTCGTTGTTTGCCGTGGCGACGCTGTCCTCCCGCGAGATGGGGAAGGACTTTGGTCTGCATCGACACCACGGCACCGCCGGCGTCCTTGTATGCTCAGCTCCTTGTATTGCTCCGGTCAAGTTGATCGGAGTCACTTTATGGGCCCCGGTCACTGCGGGTGTCTTTGCCGTCACCGTCGTTGCGGCGGGGGTGATCGGCGTATTACCCATCGAGTCCAGAATGACTTGGTTTGGGCTGCATCGACCACATGTCCCATGAGCGGTGACATGGCCGTGAGCGGCGGTGTTCTATTATTATTGGCATCCGTCGCCGGTTGAATTACTCGGCGGTGGGGGATCGCCAATCTCGAAAAATGGTGTTGTATCATCCGATAGAATGCGATTTAAATCGGTCACAATTACTTAAATTTGTTTGACATTCTCTTAGCTTGTTGGGTGGGTTTTGTTTTGTCTTTTTTTTTTGTAAGGGATTTGACTAGCTTTTAGTGTGGTATTCACAGACGGCGCCAATTGTTCCGGGTATGATTACGGAGCAGATTTGTTACCACGTAAGCTTGTAGAATAATGACTTTGCTTGACTCTTCCTTTCGGCCTCTCCTGAAACAATGAACAAACTGAGGGCTCGGCTTGGTACCGAGCGAACTCACTCCGACGCTCAAGTCAGTAAACTTAAAAGGGATTAAGTCGTGTGTTACTTGGCACAAAGTATATTGTAGAGAGATAAGAGAGTTTATACCAGATTAGTATGTTTAATTGATTATCTGCGGATCCTTTCCTCAATGAGGGTTGAGGAGTATTTATAGGCTTTCACCTTTTGTCACGTAGTGGCCAAGTGGCTAACAGGTGGAAAGACTGCTCTACCCTCGAGGGGTCCCATGGCGGGCGGCGGGCCCTGTTGACTCCATGCCGAGGGTCTTGGATGTGAGTACGCGGATGTGTATCTCTACTTGGTGATTGACCAGTAGAGACCTAAGTGACCGAAGCAAGGCTTGCGGTTAGGTTGTCCAAGGTGTTGACTTGCTGTGGATATCTTTGACCTTGCTCAATATGTTGACTCGATCAGCGGATGCAGAATATGCCCCATCACATAAAATATTGAATTACCATATACAAAGTGACGAAGTTCAAGGATAGCACATAAATTATCCGGAAAAAAAGAAATCAAATATTTTCCTTGTAATGAGCAACACTCAAAGTGCCATACTACCTTTCCCACCTTCCTCTTCCGTCTTCTTTACAACCAACCCGTCTTCTTTACAACCAACATACCTAAAATCAACACCATCAGTCTCCACTCTCCTGTCTCCCCCTATTTACATCCCTTTTCCCCTTTATTTTCCCCCTAATTTAATTTATTTTCGCAAAATTAACCCTATTAATTATAATAATTATTTTAATTCACAAAAAAACCCATCATTCTCCCAAAGGGCAAGTTTCAAATCCCCGATTAATTATTCAAACCAATTTTTTTAATCAAAAAGCACAATTTTATTTATTTATTTTTAAAATTTGACCAATTTTAAACTTCACCGTTATACTCTCTTGCCCTCCCTTTTATCTGGGCACCTTTTATTTTTTCAAAAAAATTAACCTTTTTTTTTATATATATATTTTTTTTAATTAATTTTGGGATTAAATTTAGTGGAAAAAATGGAGGGAGGGAGATCAACAATGGAAGAAGGTGTATTAGATGATATAATTAACAGATTATTAGAGTTTAGAAATGCGCGTCCAGGTGTAGCTAGACAAGTTCAGCTTTCAGAATCTGAAATCCGTCAACTTTGCACTGTTTCCAAGGATATTTTTTTGTCACAACCTAATTTATTGGAACTTGAAGCCCCTATTAAGATCTGTGGTATATTACAATATCTTATTTGACGGTCTCTTTCCGTGTTATATTGTTCATATTGTCAACAAGTTTTGCTTGTGACGTCTCACAATCCCTCTCGTTTTTAAGATTATTTAAAACGGGAGTGAGTAGTTACAAGCTTGTGAGTAGTTGTGCTTGTAACCGTCACAAGTAAGAATTTGTGATTGTTCATTTAATGTTAGCTATAGTGTGTTTTTGGGATTGTTGGCTTTTATAATTGTATTATTTTGGTGGGTTTGTTTTGTTTTGATGATAAAGGTGGTAGCTTTGAATGGATGTTGGAAGTTTGGCTAGTGGAAGTAGCTCTATACAGATTTTTACTTAATTTTTAGCTTAATACGAATTCTTTTCGTGCTATATTGTTCATTTAGTGGTAGCTATAATAATGACTATGTTGTAAGCTTAAAAGGGTTATGATTAACTTGTGGTGTAACTTATTTGTGTAATTTGATTAGTTTGATAGATATTATGTTGGTTTTAGTTGGTGGGATTGGTTGAGGAAGTTGGGTTAGTGACTATAGTTAGAGTAGCTATTGTTAAGTATACTTAATTGTATTGTGTTGGAGGGTTTCTTTTGTTGTTTGTGTTTTATGATAACTTTGAATGGATGGTTGTGTTTTGTAGGGTATTTGTTAAATTGGTACTATATTGATTTATACTGGACTGGACGATCTATGTGATTCGTTTGATGGTTGTTCCGCGGTTTAGTGAGAGTAGCTATTGTTGATTTTTCTAGAAGAATGAGTTGCTCAAATGGGGGATACTCAGATGAATTGTAATGTAGGTACTTGAGAATGTTGGTTCATGGCGAACATTCGGAACTTCTCAAGCCAGGAATCTACTTAATTCTTGGTATGTGGCTGTACTTGATAGCTAAGGTGAGTGCTTGTAGGCTTAGTCTTTGCCCTTTGTTATGGAGAAAAAACGATAATCATGTAACTAGATGGTTTGGCTGTACCGTAGAGGAAGCAGGCTCATGCATGTTGGTTTAGGGCAGTCTGTGGCACATGCAAGTATGCAACTAAGCAAGAATTGATTAGTTTGGGCGAACATCAATATTGACTGAATGCCATTTTGATTTACGTAGTAGTTACTCGAGTTATACCCATTATGAGTTTAGTTGAAGATCTTTTGCATTGTCTTTATCCGATGGGTGTTTGAGTTGATATTTGAAGAGCCTGGTCTTTATTTGAGATGCCATGAAATGAACTTTGCATGGTAAATGTTCGTTCTTTCACTTGGATAAATCACAGTAGTTGGTGTCTTCCAATGCAGGATTTTATATAAATAAATGCCTACCCCTATGGCTAGTATTTGTGATTTGTCTATTATTCACATAGGTACATCCTCTTGGTGGTTGGTACCCCGGAATAGCCTCAATTTTATCTTTTTGTTCGATACTTTATGCTGCTTGAGACATGAACTATCTTCTCAGTTGTTAGCTTTAATAATCGCGAGATTTCACTGATAACTCTATGCTGCTTGAATCACCAGGTGATATCCACGGGCAATATGGCGACCTGTTGAGATTATTTGAGTATGGCGGTTTCCCTCCCGAAGCAAATTACTTGTTTTTAGGGGACTATGTGGATCGGGGAAAGCAGAGTTTGGAAACGATCTGCCTATTGCTTGCCTACAAAATCAAATTTCCGGAGAACTTTTTCCTTTTACGGGGAAACCATGAATGTGCCTCCATTAATAGGATCTATGGGTTTTATGATGAATGTAAACGTCGCTTTAATGTTAGACTTTGGAAGGCATTTACTGATTGTTTCAATTGCCTTCCTGTTGCTGCTATGATAGATGACAAAATTTTATGCATGCATGGTGGTTTATCTCCTGATTTGATCCACGTTGATCAGATAAAAAGTATATCACGCCCCACGGACATTCCAGAATCTGGTGTACTTTGTGACTTGTTATGGTCAGATCCTTCTAGAGAGGTAAAAGGTTGGGGAATGAATGATAGGGGAGTCTCTTACACTTTTGGTGCTGATAAGGTGGCGGAATTTTTAATGAAGAATGATATGGACCTAATTTGCCGTGCACATCAGGTCAGTTTTGCCTCCTAGTTTCTATTCATATTGTTCACGTTCTTAACCTAAGCTCACCTTAATAGTTTTGTCACAGGTTGTGGAGGATGGATATGAGTTTTTTGCTGATAGACAGCTTGTCACCATTTTTTCTGCTCCCAACTACTGTGGTGAATTTGATAATGCTGGTGCAATGATGAGTGTTGATGAGAGTTTGATGTGTTCATTTCAAATTTTGAAACCATCGGAAAGAAGAAGATTTCTTTGATCAAGGTTTTGACGATCGTAGTCAACATTCTTTGTCAGGTTGGTGCTCTCTTAGTTTACGGTATCCATATGACCATACTGAGATGTATAAAAAGTACGGAGTACTAGGTAACTATCACATATGATGCTTGTCGTGAGAAATGCACATTTAGATGTATTTGAGACTTTGACTATGCTAACTGCTCTCTCTTGAGCAATTTTTTGCATGACGTTTGTCTTTGCTTGTTAATTTACGTGTTCATGTTGTGGCCTTATGGGTACACCTAATAGCTTGAGTAGTTGAGTGATTTGATTTTGTTCTACTGTTCAATGCCATCAGTCCCTTGCGCTCAATTAGTCTTTGATGAGCTTTAAATTATACTCCTACCTTCCAAGCTCACAAGTTGTCGTTACACGTTAGAGGATCGAATCCATGGTTACTAGATTTGCTATGAATACGTCCTTTACCGATTCGCGATTCGCTCTTACATAATGTGTGTTGTGCGTATTTTTATTAAGCGACACGATAGAATTTGCTCTTAACGATTCGCGATTCGTAACCCTGATTGAATCCATAAGGACGTTTGGATTGGCTGTCAATTAAATTGCTCCAACAAAGAAAATATTTGAAAAGGAATTCCCCTTGCTCCCCTCCCTTCCACCTTTCATCTTTAGAACTTAACAGCTTTACCTGCTTACGAGTTAAAACTCCCTCCTCCTGGCTGCTATCTTAGAACTTTAGAAGCCGAGGATAAAGCCTGCAGCTTTTTCAAAGGATGAATATATAATTGTATTATAGTCTCTGACTCCATGAGTATGCAGGAGGGTTGCCTAGTTCGATATTAATATGTAAATCCGACATACAATACAGACTTAATAGAGCCTGTGGTACATGATTTGCCGGGGGTTTAGCGAATCAGGTAACTTGGGTATGCACTGCTTTTGGAGTTGGTGGAAGTTTGCAGTTGAGTATACTGTCCTCAACCAAGTGATGCGATAAAGAGACCTGGTGGCTGTAGTATATCTGAAATAGTTTAACGACGTCTGATCAGCGAGTCAGTCCACTAAGCCCGTGAACTTTTGGGATGGGAAATTACTCAAATTAGTACTAACTCTTTCTCCCATACTGCCCTTCTTAAATCTGGAAATTCTGTCCAGCTAATTCCAATCAATTTCTAGAACACCTTCCGAAATCTTTTCCCCCTTGTTTGGATGTAAGGATTTGAAGGGAGAGGGAGGATGAAATTTCCCTTGTTTGAGTTATAAATGGGGTTGGAGGAAAACATCTTCTCTCTTGTATGGTAAATTAAAATCCTTCCAACGTAAAATAAACTGGAAAGAAAACATGCTACGTTTCCCTCTACTTCCTCCCTTCCCCTTCCTTCCTACCATCCTATCCATCTGTGTACACTGGTTTGCCTCGGAGAAGATGTGAGAATGCAGAGCCAAATGGCATTTGCATATGAGATTTCTATCTCCTAAAACTGTCACATTTGTAATTTTACGTTTTTGCGTTTTTTAATGTTTTTAATCAATAGATTTATTTATTTGTTAGCTTAAAAAGTCCAATATTGAATACGGAGTATGAAACAACTCTTGTATAATCTAAAAATTAGCATTTCAATCACGCAAATCTTCTCAGTTTGCCCATTATAATTTCACTAATCGGTGATGCTACGGAAGATGGTGAACCGTGTACCATTTAGTTGGTAGAGTAATGGAGGGAGATCTTCTAACATTAGGGTTGACTGCAGAACCATAAAAGACTAGATTGGCTTGTATTTAGGACGGATTCAAGATGACGATATTGTGTTTCATGGAGGTACTGATTAGTGACAAGCTTGCAGCAGGATCTTGTCTTGAGTGTTGTAGTTAAAGTGGAAGTCCTTACTGTTCCGTTTTGTTTTGAAAGATTGAGGAATACCATTTTTTACTTGTGGATGGGGATCATTTTGACGTTTTTTGTGTTCCGAGGGATATCATGTAAGGTGTTAGATGATCCTTTTTTTAACCGTTTTTAATGGGTCTTTCTTATGTATCACAAAGTTGGCGGCAGTGTTTAAGAATAGTTTGCTGTTTGTGTCTTTCATTTCATTGTTTCATGTACATAGGCGTCAGGCGTGTATAATCAAATTACCCTCTTTAATACTAGAAGCATTTTTGTGGTCATTTGATCTTCTTCTTGTTATTCAATGTACATATTCCTAACCGTGATCAAGAGTCGAGATTTGGAATCAGAGTCCCTTGACCCTTCTGAGTTCGCTTGTTTATAATGAGGAATCCCTCACTATCATCAGTAGCATGACATAGGGCAGTAGTGCACTTCACTCAAAGAAACGATTGTGACAAGCGGCATCCTTAAATTTTTGCAACGTTGTCATTTTCTCTTCGCATGAATCTCGCCCACTATTTCCTGCTCTTTGTGAAGATCACCAGAGCGAAAAAGATCTTACATCGTTTGTACTCTAATATGATCTTACCTTCTTCATCCTCTGTCACCTGCTTTATCTTCTATGTTCCCGAATGATGTTTAAATAAAGGGTTCTCATTTTTCGTGATTCGATCCTGTGGTAAGCTTATTTGGGTAAAAGAGCATTTGTTTTTTATATGCTTGTGTATTATTTGTGTTTGATGTCTGCTTAATAGTGTGTATTTACTGATTCGGTTTTCTAATTTGTTGTTGCAGATACTCCTACATCTTAACATTGGATTTTTTTTTCGCCTTAGGACACTTGAGTTCGGGGACTGCAATTCTTCTCTACAAAGTCGGAGCGATTTGTATAACCCTGATTAAATCTTCAAAAGGGATTTCACATTGGAAGTAAGGTCATTTAACATAATTCTCTTTTAATGGAACAGATTAGTGGGAAATCATATTTGTCCAGCTATCCCAATTTTTTCAGTTTTGTTGAAATTTTTTAGTTAGAAATTTAAATTTCATCTAAATTCATGGTACTGGAGTATCGGACCGATGTGTGGTGTACTCGTATATGTTTCAACCAAAACTATATTTCTTGTTTAAGCTACGCGATTTTCTAAGAGTGGTTTCGGTATGCAAAGGTTGCGGTTGATCAACCAGAATGAGAAAAACAGAAACTTTGAGAGAGACTTTTCTCTCAAAAATCAGAAAAAGGGGATGATTAGCACAATACTAGGTGTCGTAAATGCTAGAATTAAGCTACCAAATTAGATATTTATAAACCAAACTTGACTCTACACTATGCAATAAGAATAGTAGTAAAGGGAAGTAAGGGTCGAATCCAAGAGAAGGGATTAAGACTAAAAGCTTGTATTAGACTAATGACAATGAACAAAACACAAGACTATGCACAAACTATGGATATTAACAATGGACAACAATTGAGACACATAAGAGGAGAATTGGCATGGAGAAGACAAGTGACAAAATGAAAGAGAGGTGATTTTTCCTATGAAACAAGGTAACAAACACTTGGTATGCAAGCAACAATAATAAGAGATGAAAACTTGGTATAATCCTACAAGCTTCAACTTTTCTCAAAGTAAGACTCTTTTCTCTCCAATTTCATTTACCCAACAACAATCCTCAAGAAATTTATCACCACTATCTAAGCCAACAATGATAATCCTACTTAAACTACAATTTCCAACACTAAGCCATGTAAGAATTGTAGTCAAGAGCATGAAGAACACAACCAAGAGGAAAGTAAATGGGATATCAAAAGAGCATGTCTAAGCCAACAAACCCAATGATACAAACAATTTCTACTCACAAATATTGATACTCTAAGCCAAGATAACAATAATCATGAGATGCTTCAACAAGTTATCACAAAAGCAAGGAACTTTGCAACAAACAAGCAATAGATGAACATTAAAGAGGCAAGAGTGATCACTTCTCACAACAAAACATTCATCATGGCATTCAAGCTTAGAAATTGAAATAAATGAAAGATTAGAGAGTAGAGAGTCAATACAATGATAAAGTCGAAGACTTGAAACGGGTTACACCAAGCAAGGAAGGATTTAGCCTTCCATAGTCTTCAAAAACCCAAAATAACAAGGAAAGATTACAACTTGAATGAGAAAGTCTTCTAAATTATTACAAGATTAAAATCCTAGATGATGAGATTAGATGGGATGATATGATGTTGTATGATGTTTTCAGGTCTTCAAACTCTTGGGTATATATAGGGCTTCACGAAAACCTAAAAAGATTTCCACTTAAGAAGCCCAAAAGAAGATTAGAAGGCCCCGTAAAACAGAGCTGCGCAGCCTGCGCAAAAATTCTTCTTGCCTGCGCCTGGGCTCGCACTTTGGACTTCTAATTTCCAAGAACTTGACCTCTTCCATTGTTCTCATTTCTTCTAATCTTCACTCATCACTTCTCCCAGCTGGATATTAGGCCACATGTGAGCCGCTTGTGCCTTGTCTTGACCGTTGGAAGGTTCTCCTTGACCCTCGGGTTCCGTGCATCAAAATCAATTGTAAAACCGAGGTAGAATGCACAAGTTACCACATCGTAACCGGTTATCAAATACTAGGAAAAACACACTTAAAGACCCATATTAAAAGACACGAGAGTGATAAAATCACCCTCTTAGACCGACACAAAACATTACTATCAAACATCTGATTTTTTTTTTCTTTTCTCCTTCCCTAGCTCTCTTCTCCATCTTTTTCTTCAACTATCATGTATCATGATCATATTCTTCCAGATTCTTCATGATTAGGTAGATCTTTAGTCTTTTAATAGAAAAAAATTCAGTCTTATTTCTTGATTTTCTCCTTCCTAATGACTCGACTTTAAATTGCTCTCCATTTTAGCCTAAGAGAGCTTTTTTCAGTCTAATGTCTTAGTTAAGGGAGGTTTAAATCAAGGAATTATTAGCAATATTCAACAATGAACCTCATAAATCCACAAAAACATTGTTGATTCAAAGCGTCTTACTTGTGACGGGTTAATCCCGTCACAAGCTGAAAACCTCTCACAAAAAGGGAGAGGGGACAAGGTGGGGCACCCCCATGTGCTTCTCACTCACCTGTCAATGGGTATTTTGTGAGAGGAAACGGTATCCGTCAGAAGCTTGTGACGGATATCGCCCGTCTTCAATGAGATTTTGTGTTGTTGATTTATGAAGATTTGATTTTTTTGAGATTTAATCTCATGTATGAATTGTAGCAAAATAATGCAAACCATGGTGTTGATTTGCTGGATTGGTTTCAACTTTTTGTTACTACTAGTTTAGAACCCGTGCAAATTGCACGGGTATGTATAAATGCATTACATAATTTTATGTGTAGACATTATTATATAAATTTAAATTCAGTAATCATGGTCTTTTCATTTATGATATGATTTTGTTAATATTTGTCCATTTGAAAGAAAGTATTTTAACAGCAAACATTTTTATGAAATTGCGGAATTTGGGTATTTGACCATCCACTAATATCTTCGACCAAAGCGAATTAGATAGGTTTGAATCTACATCGACAATGAGTGTTAGTTCAATGGTATTTTCCATGTTAAATTGTTAATATAAAGAGTAGGGTACCCTAAAAAGTACTTTGAAAAGCTTTTATCTTGAACTATCGGATAACAATAATGTGACGGTGTTTAGATTTGTCAAACTCGATTGTGTAGCTTGAATTGCCATATGATCACCTAGTTTTTCCCTAAGTGTACAAAACATTTTTTTGACCCCGTGTACCAGAATATGTTAGAAATTTTATTTGAGATATTTTTATCTAAGGTTTTTCTAACGTGTGCTCAAAAGGTATATGTTAGAAAATCCGATGTTAAAATATTAATTAGATAGATTTTTGCAAGAATATCTCATGAAAAATTGAGATATGAACTCGTAATTACCATGCTTAGAAAATTATAAAAGTTGAAAGTACATACTCGTTACTCAGAGACAACTATTAAGTTGAAAGTACATTTATCATTGCAAGTCGAGTCTAGTGGACTTTTACCATTAAGTTCATCAATAACATCTATGTCCACATATCTATTGTTAGATTATGAAGGTGAAATTTTCGAACATATTATATAAAATTACGAAGAATAAACATACCAACTAAGTATCTTGTATCCAGACTATTGAGCAATGAATCATTGAATGATGCAAACTCCATGGAATGATCGAGAATAACGACATCCATGGTGGGACCAAAAATAGTTTTTCAGTAAAAACTATAGTATGGATGGTTTGTTCATTCAATAATCTCCCGTGTTTTACCTATTATGGATTAGGAAACAAGTATTAAACGACATTTATGATACATATTTTTTAATTATGGAAGCAATGTATAATATGAATTACTTGTTCGTAGTTCTCTCAGAGAATATTAAAGGCGTATATGATACAGATTTTTATTATGAATAACTGTTTTTAATATAGATGATTTATAATTCATTATTGTATATTGAAACGTTTTAATAAGTTTTATTTTACTGAAGATTGACTTTTAAATTTTAACAAAGTTAATTTGATTGGAGTATATGAAGGATTCTTTTAAATAAGATCTCTACTTTGTAAGATGAGGGAGGAAGTTTTAATCTCCGGTAAAACATGTTCGTTGTATAAAAAATGACTTTTTTAGAAGCAATTGAGTAATTGTAAAATTAATCAATGATTTAAGTTTGCTCAAAAAGTAACATAGAAGCAAGAAATAATTGTAAAAAATTTTAAGTTCATGTTACTACTTAGATTTATTTTTAGGTGAATCACAAGACTGATATTATGTCATATTTAATAATGTTCAAAGAGATACAATCTTCTATGTTCCATAATTATCTCATCCTCTAAAATATGCAAATATGCATGGGCCTCCATCAATAAAATAATAGTAAGATAATGTTTGGCGGGAAAAAAAATGAACGTGAGATTGCCAAGTGTCCAACGGTTCTTCTATTATAGTTATATCTAGATATAGATTACTGGCCAAGACGGAAGTTTTGAGATTTTTTTCTTGAAGTTTCCAAATTTGAGATCTGGAATTAATTTCCTTGTCCTTTTGACAAATTTTAGTTAGTGTACTTAACTTGCTTTTTTTGAGGCCTGAATCTTTGCTTTCGTTCTTCCTTCTTTTTGGGCAGTTTCTTGTTTCCGACTCTCTTTCGAGAAAGTCTTTTCTTTGGCCTTTATTATTTCGGCTCTCTTGGTAATTCGAAAGTCGTCGGCTTTCTTTTACCGTTTCATCCGCGAGGATGGGTTAATCTCGATTAACCTAGTTTCCTTTCCTTATCAAAAAAAAAAAAAAGTGTGAGATATGTTTCGTAAAACACGAGAACTTGTACAAGTCGGAATATGTATTCGTAAATTATACGAACTTAGGTGTAATTTTGGGCGGGTTATGCACTTCGCTCGGGTTGGTGGTTGTCATTTTTTTTTTTTTGAAGAGAACACTCGAAGAGTGTTACGATAGCATAGAAATATCAAAGAGTACATCACTTTGAGCAGTCGGTGGCAAAACATTCGACCATACCACTCGACCAACAGTTCTAGGATTAATATGAGCTAAACAATGCGCTACACTATTATTGACCCGACTCGTATAAGACCATAAAACTGACTCAAACTCGTTACTTAACATAAGAATATCCTCGATCACTTGTGCGAAGATGCTACGCCCCTGCTTCCTTCCTTTGAGCGCCTCCACAAGCTGCAAACAATCACTTTCCATAACCACCTTCCTCATGCCTTTCTTTCTAGCCTCCTCCAGTCCGTCCCACATCGCAACCGCCTCCGCCACACTTGGCTCCCACCACTCGTTTCGAACAATGGCTGCCCCCCACATCACTGTCCCGCTTCCATCCCGACAAACCAGACCCGAGCTAGTTCCTTCACCCTCATTCGCACCTGCATCCACATTTATCTTAACGTATCCACTCGGAGCTACAGTCCACGCCACCCCCTTCTCCTCTCTTCTTTCGCGGCGAAACCCCTTACACCGTAAGCCTCCTAGCTCCACCCCCTCCTCACCCTCACTCCACACGTCGCAGACCCTTCTAACAATGGCCTCTGGATCAACCTCCACCCCATCAAAAACCACCTTGTTTCTCCTCTCCCAAATAGCCCAACAACCCAACCTAAATTTTCCATACTCCAAAGCACCCACATCTCTCCATTTCTCCTCAATCCAGCTGCGAACTTCCCCCGTCCTCTCCTCCTCCTCAGTCGCAAAGCCCAGCTTCTCCCATACCCACCTCGCAACCCCACAATCCCTAAACAAATGTATACAAGACTCGTCAGACAAATTACAAAAAGAGCAGAGAGAAGACTCACCTCCCATTCGAGCGACGATGTTTGCCTTTGTTGCTAAAGCGTCATTACACAACTGCCAAAAGAAGAGTTTTACGCGTGGCCAAACCGGTACTTTCCAGAGCTTGTTCCAGAAGCATTTCATACTCGTAGCATCCCACTGTTCCGCCATCTCCAACCAGTCCCCAGCCATCATACGGTAAGCTGACTTTACACTATAAATGTCATCCCGCTCCCCACTCCAATACCACCCATCCCGCGGCTTGTTCGGACTTGATCGAATATTAGTAATTCGATCTCGCTCAAACGGTAAGAACAAATTAGCTATACTATCCATGTTCCAACCATTTTGGTCCGTAATCAGCTGAGCCACAACCATCACTTCGTGACCAGTCGGGCAAGGCGAAATAACCCTTCCCGTTTGCGTACCCGACACCCAAGCATGCCCCCACACCCTTGTAGTTGCCCCATCCCCAATCCTCCTCCTCAACCCTTTCTCCAACGTCCCCCGAGCCTCCAAAATGCTGCGCCAAGCATAGCTAGGATTGTGCCCAATCCTCGCTCCCAAGAAATCACCCTCCGCATAATACTTAGCCTTCATCATACGGGCCCACAAACTATCCGGGCAAGTCAACAACCGCCAAGCCTGCTATCCCAAGAGAGCAAGATTAAATAAACGGAGATTACGAAAACCTATCTGTTGGGTTCCTTATGTTGATGATAACATGCCCATTTGATTTGTGTTATCTTAGTTTACCTTTTCAGGATTAATGATGTAATCAAGCTTGGATTAAGAAGTGTTGAAGTTGTTTATTATCCCATTGTAATTAGTCGTGTGTCATCTAATGTACAAGCAAGAAAGTTAAGTATAGTAGAGTAATAGAAACAGTCCGGATGATCAAGAGCTTCAACAAATAAAATAAAATGAGTGGACTATGCCACAACTCGTAAAAACTTGAAGCTTCCTTTTTATCTTTCAAATGCTTTCACGTGACTCATATTTTTCAAAGATAAAAATTCAGATTTTTATTAAGGAGGTAGTATCCAATAAAGAGTGGTTTGAATTATTCAAAATGTTTCCTCTTTGTGCAAATTCAATCCTTTGGTCTTTAAGAAAACAAAAAATGCTTTTTGCCATATTTGTGTTAACTTGTCATCATGTGACTTGTCTCACATCCTTTGTTTTCTGATTTTGCATGAGCATTTAAGGTTATCTTTCAAACCTTCTTTCTCTATTCTTACCTTTGCAAAAGACTCCTTTTTTGTGCAAGTTTTTAGGTGGTTGCTATTGTCCTTCACATGTGAGGTCTTTGACCCTTCAAAACCCTAGCAACCCCTTCACTCACCTCCTCTATAAATACCGAGTCCCTCCTTCATTAATTCCCAAGACTTTTCTGAATTAATTCTTTCATGTTTTGCAAATTGTTTTTAAAAGCTTAAAACCGTGTTCTTTGCAAAATCCTTTAAAAGTCTTCAAGTGTCTTCAGTTTCTACAGTCGTGGCTACTGTTGCTTCTCTATACTAAACTCTCTTGCTTAAGAATTGTTGATCTTGTAAAAGTTGTCCACCTCTATTCTTTGTTAAGAATGTGTTAGTGGGAACTTGATCCTATAACATTCTAAGTGTGTTAGTAGAGTTTAGGACGGAGTAGTCTTTAACTCTTGACAACCGGAGTAGGTTGTGAGTTGTTGAGTTTTAGGACGGAGTAGTCCTTTAACTCTTGGCAATCGGAGTAGATTGCGAGTTAGCTTGTCATAAGAACGGAGTAGTTCTTGTACTAGCTTTGCAACCGGAGTAGGTTGGCGTCTTTTATTACAAGGGTCTTTTAGTTTTCGGAGTAGATCACTAAAGGAAAGTAATAAAAAGGTAGATTGGACGTAGGCACTTGAGTTTCTTGCCGAACCAATTCAAAAATCTCGTGTTCAAGTGTTTACTTTATTTCCGCTGCTTTATACTTTGTTTGTTTGTTTGTTTTGTTTCGCTTAAACTTAGAAGTAACAGTTCATCATACTGTCGCATTTGGTCTGCAGTAATATTCCACAAACTGAGACAAATAGATACAGTCAGAACGATTGTTGCTTTCATACTTCAGCAAACATTCATCGTGATACTTGTTCAATCTTTCTATATTATTCAAAGTATCCTCTAATCTCTTTTGTTCACTTAACTTACTTTAATCCAATAAAGTTGAAGTTAAAATTTTTAAAAGAGTACCTAATTCACCCCCTCCCCTCTTAGGTACTTGAATCCATAAACTCTACAATTGGTATCAGAGCCTCGTGCTCTTGATCGAGGCTAACCGCCTTAGAGTTTGATTCGTGGGTAATGGATTCCGAGAAACACTCCAAGATCCCGGTCTTTACCGGTTCGAATTTTGGATGGTGGAAACTCAAAATGGAACATTACATCAAAAGTATCGATTATCAATGTTGGAACATCATCCAAAATGGACCTCTTGCCATTGAGGAAACCGATATTCTTAACGGTTTCACCAAGACAAAAGAGGAAAGAAATTACAATGAGAACGACTTCAAGCTTGCCGAAAAGAATTCCAAAGCAATGTCGATTCTTCAACGTTGTGTTGGTGAGGGGGAAGTTAGTCGAATCTCCGGGTGTCCTACGGCAAAATCTATTTGGGATTCCCTTGTACTTGCATATGAAGGGACGTCCCAAGTAAGAAAACACCGTATTGACCTTCTCATGCAACAATATGAAATGTTTAGAATGTCAAAGGACGAGTCTTTAAATAGTTTCTCTTCTCGTTTTTCTTGTATTATTAATGAGCTTCAAAGTCTAGGAAGGAATTTCGAGTCCGAGGACATCATTCGAAAAATCCTTCGTAGTCTAACCCCTAAATGGCAACCTAAAGTCACCGCCATAGAGGAAGCTAAAGACTTGTCAACCCTATCTCTTCATGAACTAATGGGATCACTAATGGCTCACGAGTTTAATCTCGATAAGCATTCTAGTGAGTCATCAAAGGGAAAGAGTCTCGCCCTCACATCTTCTCCAAGTGATGAAGAAGATGAGGAGGAAGACGAGTTTGATATGTTCACAAGGAACTTAGCCGGGTTGGTCAATGGACAAGGTAACAAAAGGTTCACTAATAATTACTCGAAAAAACGCTTTCCGAAGAGACGACCTACTTCCACCATGGGATGCTTTAAATGTGGTGATAAAACTCATCAAATTAAAGAATGTCCCAAGTGGGAAGAAATCAAATCTAAGGAAAGAAGAGAAAAGGTTAAAAAGGACTATAAACATAGAGTCATGAGTGCTATATGGGGAATGTCCGACTCCGAGGAAGATGAGGAACTCATCGAGGAGGAACTTGAGGCTAAAATGTGTCTTGCAAATCATGGTAAAGAAAAAGTCTCAAAAACCTCAAAACTTGAACACTTAAGATGCCTCATGGCTAACCCCGACGATTCCGACTCCGATTCCGACAACGAGGTAAATCATCTAAAGGCCAAGGCTAGAACTTACTCCAAAGAGAAAGTATGTAAGCTTCTTGACCAACTTCTTGATAAGTGTCGGTCTCAAACTAATAAGCTTGATATAATGCAAAATGAGATTGAGGAAATTGCTCAAGAGAACTTTAATCGAAAAATGAACTAAAAGCAACAGATCATTCTTGTCATACTTCGAGGCATATAATGAAGTCAAAAGAGTCAACAAGTTAAACAAGCATTTGACTAAAGAACTAGAGCGTCTTAGGTTGACCCCCACGGACGTTTCTGACCTTGAAAATGTCAACACAACTTTGGTGACGCAAGTTTCCCAACTAACCAAGGAACGTGATGACATTTTGAAGGACAAAGATGCTCTTGAAAATGAGATCTATGACCTTGTAGTTGAAGTTGTAGACTTAAGAGAAAGCAGTCTCTAAGACTGTTGCTTCCACCACGACTTAGACAAGTTTAAAAGAAAAAGTGAATGGTTGGAAAATGAAAATGAGTGTCTCAAAAGTGAGGTTGTTTGTCTCAAGAATGAAATAGAAGATCTCCATGATAGGCTTACTTTCTTTCAAAAAGGTATGCCCGAATGTAGCACTTCTAGGTCTTCTCCTCACCATAGATCCGATGAAGTCGTTGATCTAAGCAAGAGACTTGACGAGATGACATCTAAATATGAAGAGTCCAAAGAAAGAATCATTTATCTCGTGTATAAACTCAACAATCACACCCATGACTTCATTGTTGAGAAAAGATTGTCCATAGAAAGTGCTAACAATGATGAACTTAAAAGAGAAAAGGAAAAGAATTTGCATCTTCTCTCTCGTGTCAATGAATTGACCAATGAACTTGTTAATGCTAAGAACATCACTGAAAAATGGGAAGGAAGTCAAACCGTGTTGAACTTCCTCACGAATCAAACCGAGAAATGTGAGAAATCTGCTGGTTTGGGGTTCAAATGGAACAGTCAGACTGACTGTTGCATCCAGAAGCCTAAAAACGATTTTAGAGGAAGGAAGTATGTAGGTCTTCCCGAATACATCATTTGCAATTATTGTGGTGACAATGGTCATGTTTTTAATGGATGTACAAAACGATTTGATGACATTGATAAGAACACCAAAGCATTAAAAGAAATGAACATTAAGAAAGACACCACAAGTTATGTTGATCACAAAAAGGGACCCAAATTCATTTGGGTTCCTAAACTCAAAAACTAATCTTGTGTAGGGCTTGGTGAGAGGCGGCCGCAATTGGTACTTGGATAGTGGATGCTCTCGTCACATGACGGGTGATAGAAGACAATTCCTCTCACTTAAAGCGTATGATGGTGGCACGGTAAGGTTTGGTGACAACAAGAAAGGTGAAGTAATTGGTATTGGAAAAGTTGGTAAGTCATCCTTACTTTGTGTCGACAATGTGCGGCTTGTCAAAGGTTTGAAACATAATCTCCTTAGTATTTCTCAACTTTGTGATAAGGGTAATGTTGTTGAATTTCGTGCCAATATGTGTCGAATTTTTGATGCCACTACTAATGAACTAATACTCGAAGGAAGACGTGTCAAAGATGTTTACTTAACTAGTTTGAACTCTCTATCCGGTCACACCATGTCTTGCATGAGTGTAATGAACAATGATCCTTGGTTATGGCATAAAAGGTTTGGTCATGTTAGTACAAAAACTCTTAATACCCTTAAAAGACTTGATTTAGTTGAAGGCATTCCTAATATAAAATTTGACATTGATAAAGTATGTGATGAATGTGCTAGAGGTAAACATGTTAAAAGTTCCTTCAAATCCAAAAGAATTATGAGTACATCTCAACCTTTGCAACTTTTACATATCGACTTGTGTGGACCAATGAGAACTAGAAGTAGAGGTGGTAGTCGTTATGTGTGTGTTATTGTTGATGATTACTCTAGGTTTGTTTGGGCACTCTTCCTAAGCTCTAAGGATGAGACATTTGATGAGTTTCTAATTTGGTTAAAGAAGATTCAAAATAAACTTGGTTTAAAACTTGTTTCAATGAGAACCGATCATGGAACCGAATTCGAAAACTCATCATTTGGTGCTTATTGTGATGACAATGGTGTAGACCATAACTTCTCGGCTCCTAGAACCCCACAACAAAATGGTGTGGTTGAAAGGATGAATAGAACCCTTGAAGGAATGGCTAGAACAGTGTTATTAACTAGTAAGTTGCCTAAGAACTTTTGGGCCGAAGCGGTAAATACCGCTTGCTACATTTATAATCGTGTCATGATAAGGAGTATTTTAAATAAAACTCCCTATGAATCATTGCGTGGAAGAAAACCCAACATTTCATACTTTAGATGTTTTGGAAGCAAATGCTTTGTTCACAACAATGGTAAAAACAACTTGGGTAAGTTCGATCCACGTAGTGATGAAGGAGTATTTATTGGGTACTCCGATCATAGCAAGGCCTATAAAGTTTACAATAAACGAACCTTGTTAATTGAAGAAAGCATCCATGTCATTTTTGATGAATCTAGTGTGCTTGGGCAGGTACAAAACATGGATGATGATGATGAGGATGAGGATGATGAGTTTGAGATTGGTCTTGTTCGAAAAGACTTCGTGTTCACGGATGAAGAAGCTCCCAAAGACTGAATTGCAACGAGACACGAGACTGTCACCTTCAAAGGAGAGCAACAACTCGGGGGGGAACACGTAGTACTTCGATCCCTCTCTGGAAGCAACGGACCCAACGATCACTTGCATCTACCTCTCCGAATCAAGTAACCCAAAACAGTGAGGATGAAGAACCTTCCAGGCCAATAGAAACGATCCATCGGATCGATGTCTTTGTTGAGGGGGAACAAGAAACCATTGTTCCAAAGAAGTGGAAACATCAAAGCTCTCATCCACTCACTAATCTCACGAGCGATCTCAACTCGGGAATTCGAACAAGATCATCCGTCAACAATCTCGCTCACCTCAATGAGTATTGTGCCCATAATGCCTTCCTATCTCAAATTGAGCCTTCAAATGTAACAGTCGCCTTGACGATGCAGATTGGTGCTTGCCATGCAAGATGAGCTCAATCAATTCAAAAGAAATGAGGTATGGCACTTAGTCCCTAGACCGCCTAATCGTACCGTCATTGGTACTAGGTGGGTCTTTCGCAACAAGCTTGATGACTCGGGAGAAATTGTAAGGAACAAGGCTAGACTAGTGGTGCAAGGTTATAACCAACAAGAGGGTATTGATTACGATGAAACCTATGCACCGGTAGCTAGACTTGAGGCCATACGATTGCTTATAGCTTTTGCGGCTCACAAAGGCATTAAACTCTTCCAAATGGACGTCAAAACCGCTTTCTTAAATGGATATTTGGAAGAAGATGTCTTTGTAGAGCAACCACCGGGTTTTGAGAACAATGATTTGCCTAACCATGTTTTCAAATTAGACAAAGCTCTTTATGGTTTAAAACAAGCACCAAGATGTTGGTATGATAGATTGTCAAAATTTCTTATTGAAAATGGTTTTAAAAGAGGCTCCGTTGACAAAACATTGTTCTTGAAGCAACAGTCCAGTGAACTGTTGGTTGTACAAGTATATGTTGATGACATTATATTTGGTGCAACAAATGAACTCCTTTACTTATATTTTTCGGAACTAATGAAATCGGAGTTTGAAATGAGCATGATGGGTGAGCTAGGATTCTTCCTTGGGCTCCAAATTAAACAATCAAAGGATGGAATCATGATCCATCAACAAAAGTATATCAAAGAAATGCTTAAGAAATTTGGGATGACTAATGGTAAGCCTCATGATACACCTATGGTAGCCGGGTCCAAATTGGACAAGGATGAACTCGGTAAGAATGTTAGTGATAAGGTGTATAGAGGTATGATAGGCTCACTTCTTTATTTGACCGCAAGTCGTCCCGACATTCTCTTTAGCGTATGTTTATGTGCTAGGTTCCAAGCAAATCCGAAAGAATCACATTTCAAAGCCGTTAAACGAATTCTTCGGTATTTGATTGGAACACAAAATCTCTACCTATGGTACCCCTTACATTGTCCTTTTGATCTTATAGGCTTTTCGGACGCGGACTATGCGGGGTGCACGGTAGATAGAAAGAGTACCTCCGGAATTGCAACGTTCTTGGGTCCTTGCTTGACTTCTTGGGCCTCAAAGAAACAAAACACGGTAGCTCTTTCTACGGCCGAAAGTGAGTACGTTAGTGCGGCACATTGTTGTTCTCAACTCCTTTGGGTAAAACAATAACTCTTGGATTTTGGTATTATTTTTGACTCCATTCCTTTAATGTGTGATAATACGAGTGCAATAAATATCTCCAAAAATCCTATTCAACACTCTAAAACCAAACATATTGATATTCGTCACCATTTTATTCGTGATCATGTGGAAAAAGGACATATTAAACTCATCTTTTGCAAGACCGAAAATCAAATTGCCGATATTTTTACTAAACCACTTGCAAGAGAACATTTTGAGAAATTTAGACTAGAAATTGGGTTAATTAATAGCTTGTGATTTTTAGTATGAGTTTTACAAAATTCCTTAATTGATTAAATTAAATTTGGATATATGTTATTAAGTGTTCTAAGTGCATTGACATCATGTTTGGACCAAAATTGACACCGTATTTGTGAGTCGGTAATCACTCAACCTCATATCTAAATTTACGTTTATTATATGCTACCTTGCGTTTTTATTTCGAGTGATTAAATTTTGTCTAGTCGGGCCAACTACCTCACTTACCTCATTAAATGGGCCATTAAATACTTCAATCCACTACCTATCCCTACCCGTCCAAACCGCCTAAACCCAATTACCCTTCCATCTCCCAAATCCATTAACTCCATCAAAGCTAACCTACCCTTAACCCACAATGGTAAAAACCTCCTTTAACACAACCATACCCATCAAACCCACAAAAATTACCTCCCCTGTCACATCAAATCCGCCTACATCACCAACTCCAACCATGACTCCAGTCAAAACATCTTACGCATTCCCTCCACAAACCTCAAACACGACCCCTTCAACAAACCCAGATCCACCTAACCCTCAATCATCACCGAACCCCACTGCCCCTCCATCATCCGACGACATACCTATCGCCACAATGGTAGGACGACGCACACGTGGTGGTCGGAAGAAAAGCTCCACTGTTCCGAGCTCCTCCTCTGAACCGGTCACTGTATTGGTTGAAGATGTTGAAGATGAAACCGAATTTGATTTGAACGAAAATCCGTCGAAATCCGGCGAGTCTGACCCGACTCCGGCGAAAAAGAACAACAAAAGAAAAGAAAAGGCCTTCTCCTCTCAATTACCCCCAATCTCAGAAACTATCGAGCAAAGTAATGTTGATAACCCGATTGTTGATACCCCAATTGAAAATCCTAGTGAACCTCCCCAGAAAAAATCAAAACCTTCAAAGAAAAAGCTTGTATATCTTTCTCCCTCGGATCCGGTCTCCCTAACCTCGAAATGGGATTTGGCCATGGTTTGGGATCACCTTGAGAGTATTGACCTCCCTACTTCCATTTATAAAAATTGTGAGAGGTTAATGAACATCAAAGCCATTCACTCCCCTCGGGCTTACAACCAAACTTGGTTTGACCACCTTTGCCTTTCACTCGATCCGTGATATGGTTTTAGCTCAAGGTTGGGAGAAGTGTTGGAAATGCGTGAGCGGTATTTGTGAGCGAGGTGATTCGATTCTTTCTGCGGTTCGGGTTGAGAAGTCGGGTGAGGCTCTTACGGCTAAGGTGAACGGTAAGCCCCTTAAATTGTCTCAATCTTATTTCGCTACTGCTCTTAATATTCCAGTCGGAGGCTATGACAAACTCCCCTCCGAAACTTGGGTTGCCTTACCATATGCCTCCCCTCTTAGTATTGCTCAAACCGTTTGTCCCAAAATCAAGCTTTTCTCTGGACCCGTGAGCAACACCCAAATCCCACCTCCTCTTCGAATTATTTTCAACATGTTGTGTAGGTCTATTTACCCCTCGGGTGATAGGGGAAAACTCACCATAGCCCAACAATACTTAATCTATCATATTGCTACCCATAAGAAGGTGAACCTAGTCGGGTTAATGTTTAAACGCTTTCACCTTATTTCGACCAAGCTTCGTCGACCTTCTTCTAGTATGATTTACCTACCCTATGGCATGTGGTTATCGGTGGTGCTCAAGGCACAAGGGGTGTTGGTAAACACTAGCTTGGGTTCGTTGGATATGTGTGATGTTATGAGTAATGGGCAAATGGGGAAGATGCTTATCAAGGTTGAGAATGATGAGTTAATTTCTGTGAAAATTAAGAAGGACCCGGAAGTTGGGTCATCAAGTCAAGGGAATACGGGTAGTATGCGGGAAGTGCTCAATGTCGTGGCTGAGTTGGGTGCGTGGATTAGGGAAGATGCTCGTCAAAAGGACGTGGCAATCTCGGCTCTTGCTTCTACTTTGGACCTCATCCGTGGAGAGGTGGATATCATTTCCACCCTTGTGTCAACAAAAGAAGTTGGTGAAGATGCTAATGTGGATGATGATCCGTTGGGTAGTGGCTCGGATGGTGAACAAGCCTCCTCCCCTTAGCCTTTCCCTTCCCTCTCGGCCTATTAATATTTTACCCTTGCCATCTCATTTTGTCCCACCGGTTGTGCCTTTCTAAGACTTGTTTTCTTGCTTGTTATTTTGAACATTTGGTGGTGTATGTTAAACTCTATTTAGCTTTGTTGAACTTTGATTAACATATGTTTAATCCTTGTTAATGTTGACCTTGTTACCTTGTCACATTTACATGTGTCGTTTTGTGTTTTCCTATGAAATATCTGCACTCTAATGCTTGTGACATCCCTATCCTTTTGATGATGTCAAGAGGGGGAAAAGGTAAACTCATGCTCTAAATCTTCTTGCTTATTGATTAAACTAATGGCTTGTCTAACCTTCTTAGCTTGATTCTTGTTTGGGGCAATGTAAAATTGTCATGATAGTTTGATTCTAGCTTTTGCCCTTGGTAAGATAATATTGTCCCTTCTTTATCATTTGATCTTGCTTGTTAAAATTCTTGAATCAAGGTGTTTACATTGTTTATACATTCGTTTGGGGCTTGTCATCATCAAAGGGGGAATTTGTTGGGTTCCTTATGTTGATGATAACATGCCCATTTGATTTGTGTTATCTTAGTTTACCTTTTCAGGATTAATGATGTAATCAAGCTTGGATTAAGAAGTGTTGAAGTTGTTTATTATCCCATTGTAATTAGTCGTGTGTCATCTAATGTACAAGCAAGAAAGTTAAGTATAGTAGAGTAATAGAAACAGTCCAGATGACTGTTGCTTCAACAAGTAAACAGCTGAGTAGACTATGCCACAACTCGTAAAAACTTGAAGCTTCCTTTTTATCTTTCAAATGCTTTCACGTGACTCATATTTTTCAAAGATAAAAATTCAGATTTTTATTAAGGAGGTAGTATCCAATAAAGAGTGGTTTGAATTATTCAAAATGTTTCCTCTTTGTGCAAATTCAATCCTTTGGTCTTTAAGAAAACAAAAAATGCTTTTTGCCATATTTGTGTTAACTTGTCATCATGTGACTTGTCTCACATCCTTTGTTTTCTGATTTTGCATGAGCATTTAAGGTTATCTTTCAAACCTTCTTTCTCTATTCTTACCTTTGCAAAAGACTCCTTTTTTGTGCAAGTTTTTAGGTGGTTGCTATTGTCCTTCACATGTGAGGTCTTTGACCCTTCAAAACCCTAGCAACCCCTTCACTCACCTCCTCTATAAATACCGAGTCCCTCCTTCATTAATTCCCAAGACTTTTCTGAATTAATTCTTTCATGTTTTGCAAATTGTTTTTAAAAGCTTAAAACCGTGTTCTTTGCAAAATCCTTTAAAAGTCTTCAAGTGTCTTCAGTTTCTACAGTCGTGGCTACTGTTGCTTCTCTATACTAAACTCTCTTGCTTAAGAATTGTTGATCTTGTAAAAGTTGTCCACCTCTATTCTTTGTTAAGAATGTGTTAGTGGGAACTTGATCCTATAACATTCTAAGTGTGTTAGTAGAGTTTAGGACGGAGTAGTCTTTAACTCTTGACAACCGGAGTAGGTTGTGAGTTGTTGAGTTTTAGGACGGAGTAGTCCTTTAACTCTTGGCAATCGGAGTAGATTGCGAGTTAGCTTGTCATAAGAACGGAGTAGTTCTTGTACTAGCTTTGCAACCGGAGTAGGTTGGCGTCTTTTATTACAAGGGTCTTTTAGTTTTCGGAGTAGATCACTAAAGGAAAGTAATAAAAAGGTAGATTGGACGTAGGCACTTGAGTTTCTTGCCGAACCAATTCAAAAATCTCGTGTTCAAGTGTTTACTTTATTTCCGCTGCTTTATACTTTGTTTGTTTGTTTGTTTTGTTTCGCTTAAACTTAGAAGTAACAGTTCATCATACTGTCGCATTTGGTCTGCAGTAATATTCCACAAACTGAGACAAATAGATACAGTCAGAACGATTGTTGCTTTCATACTTCAGCAAACATTCATCGTGATACTTGTTCAATCTTTCTATATTATTCAAAGTATCCTCTAATCTCTTTTGTTCACTTAACTTACTTTAATCCAATAAAGTTGAAGTTAAAATTTTTAAAAGAGTACCTAATTCACCCCCGCCCCCTCTTAGGTACTTGAATCCATAAACTCTACACTATCCCCCCGCGGTCCTTCGGTTTACACATCCTTTTCCAAGCTATCCAAGATATGCCTCGTTTTCCTTCCTCATGCCCCCACCAGAAACGCGAAATCATCGATCTAAGTTCGTCACAAAAATTAGCAGGGATTTTAAACACACTCATCACATAGGTAGGGAGTGAATTGGCTACCGCCTTTATAAGGATCTCCTTACCCGCCCTAGACAATAATTTCCCTCGCCAACCTTGTAACCTTTTACTTAACTTATCCCGAATGATATCAGTGATAACTTTCTTAGACCGCCCTATCACCGTAGGTAGTCCGAGATAACGCTTCTGTTCCTCCACTTCCCCCACCCCAAGCCTCGCTGCCACCAGTGCCCGTTGATCCCGCGCAACTCCATGACTAAAAGAGACCGTGGTCTTCTCGAGGCTAACAAGCTGCCCCGAGGCCGCTTCATATCTCCTTAACACCCCGTTTATAACATCCGCCTCCTCAACCGTGGCCCGAGCAAAGAAAATGCTATCATCGGCGAATAAAAGATGTGATATAGCGGGAGCATTCCTAGCAATACGGATCCCATGGATCGAATTAACTTCAACTGCCCTTCGCATTAGATTAGAAAGAGCTTCCGCACAAAGAATGAACAAATAAGGGGATAACGTATCACCTTGGCGTAATCCTCTAGTGGGCTGAAACTCCTCCGAGGGTATACCATTAATGAGAACCGAAAAGGTGACGGTAGAGACACACTCCATAACTCGCTCCGTCCATCCTCTATCGAACCCCATAATTATCAAAACCTGCCGCAAGAAGCCCCATTTGACCCGGTCATAAGCTTTGGCCATATCTAGTTTAATCGCCATGTTGCCTTCAGCGCTTCTTGAATTTTTCATATGATGGAACAACTCAAAAGCGATAAGGATATTATCCGTAATCAACCGACCCGGCGTAAAGGCACTTTGGTTCTCAGAAACAATATCTCCTAGGAAAATCTTCAACCTGTTCGCCAACACCTTTGACACTATTTTATACACCACATTACAAAGACTAATCGGTCTGAAATCCCGCATTTTGTCTGGGGCTTTCTTCTTCGGGATTAAGACAATATTAGTCTTATTAATAGAAGCAGGCGAAACTTCCCCCCTCAAGATGCCGAGAACAGAGCTAACCACCTCCGGACCGATCACATGCCAATATGACTGATAAAACAATCCATTCATACCATCGGGACCAGGTGCCTTCAAGGGATTCATCTGACTGATAGCTTCAATAAATTCATCTTCCCGATACTCCTCGCGCAAACCCCAATTCATTTGATCGGTCACACGTCCCTCAAGGCCTGCCAAAACATCTGAGAAATTCGAAGGTTGAGCAGTAGGAAAAAGATTGCGGAAATAGCTTACCGCCACCTCATAAACCTCCACTTCCCCTACCCTTTCCCGCCCTTCATCATCCACAAGCATCCCGATATAGTTCTTCCTTTTGCGCTCCCTCGCTCTAGTATGAAAGAAACTCGTGTTACGGTCCCCATCCCGAAGCCAAAAAGCCCTCGATCGTTGACGCCAATATTTCTCTTCTTGTCTATTTAATTCCGCTATTTCCGCAACCAATCTCTTTCTTTTCTTCACCTCGGCCTCAGTTCGCTCCCCGCAATTCAGTCTAGCCAATTGTTTGCGTTTTCTTTCTAAAGCCCAATTAATTTTCCCAATGTTGATCTTCTTCCAGGCTTGCAGCTCCTTCAGCTCCTTGGCACATTCTTTGATAGCTCGCTCCAGATTACCGTGGCCCTTATCCACCCCTCTCCTCACAGCTTCCTCACACCCCTCCTCTCCAACCCATATTTGCTCAAACCTGAACATATGTTTCTTCATTTCCCCAACGTTCCTCTTATCGAAAACCAGCTTAATAGGCGCATGGTCTGACCACTCGCGCTCTAAATGTATAAGCCTCGCTTATGGAAACATCTCAAGCCAGCTACTTGTGCACATAGCCCTATCTAACATACTCTGTCTATTCGCGTCACCAACCTGCCCATTATCAAAAGTAAACCGGTACCCTTCCCACGCCACATCCCGAAGATCACAATCTTCCACAGCAGCTCGAAAGTTGTTCATTTGCCATTGCGGACGGCTACCACCCTTCATCTCCGTAGAGTAGAGAACCTCGTTAAAATCTCCAATACATATCCAAGGCAATTGAGATTGCCTACTAAGAACCCGAAGCAACTCCCAAGACAAGTGACGATCACAGACAGCTGCCCACCCATAAAAACCCGTTACCCTCCATTCTTTGTTGTCCTCTTGTATCTTAAAATCCATATGATGGGCAGAAGCAGACACAAAAGAACAATTGATATCCTTCCTCCACAAGAACGCAAGACCCCCCGATCTCCCCGCACTATCCACATCCATCCCAAAGTACCCATCAAGACTCTCCCGCACCCTCCGCATATCACGACCACACAATTTCGTCTCGCATAAAAAGAGCATGGTCGGGGATTCCCTTCGTACCAGAATACGAAG